>NW_004955523.1:95332-164153 GCF_000276665.1 Chinchilla lanigera | reverse complement strand
CGTGAGCTCACTTTATAGCCCAGGCTAGTGTCGAACTTGTGATGATCCACTTGCTTCAGCCTCCCCAGTGCTGGGATTACAGGCGTGCACCACCACACCGGGCTCTGTTTTCTAATTCTTACCTTGTTGTTATTCCATAGCTTTTCTATTTCTGAATTTAAATGTCTTTGGGCAGAAAAACAAGGAAACAGGATAAAAATCAAACTAGCTCTTCCCAAACTTGGCTGATCATCAAACTAGCTTGGGAAACTTATTAAAAATTTAGATTTCCAGACTGTGTTCCAGGCCACTGCCATCAGAATCTTTGTAGGTACAGTTTAGGGAATCTAGGTATCTGCTTAGCAGGCTCAGAAACTAGTGAGATGCTTTTGGGAAGTGACTTCCCAACTTCTCCAGGGCCTTTTAGACTATTCCAAGGGTCTTCAGTGGAGGGTGAGTTGTAATCTGTGGGTCACAGGGGACTCAGAAGGTGGCTTACTCTGAGCCAGAGGTGATCTCCCCACAGTTTGTTCATAAAAGAGACTATGATGCTCATCCGCATTTTAGCCTGAGCGTAAAAAGTTGCCCCAGACCAGATGATGTGCTGGGTAAGCGCTGGCTTAAGCTTGCTTGTGTTTTAGCGACTTGAAGCATAAAGGCAGCCCACTGACATTATTTTTAGCAAGCCTTGCATAATTGGTTTTAACTTGTGGCTCTTTGGAATAGCATTGGCCTTCTTCCCCCTAGCTCTGATGCAGTATTTGTCTTCCTTGGTTGGCAGAAAGATCCAATGTGTCCTTTCTTGAAACAGGGTCTCCCAACTTTTGTCCTTAAGTCCTGATTTCCTACTTTGGCCCCACCACTTTGTTAGCATGTTTCTGAAAGTGGTTGGCTTTCTGGCTGGTAAAGAATTACATCTGAGGAAGAGTGATTGATAGTGATTGGCAGTAGTGAGTGTGTTTGACGTTGGCTCTTTTGATACGCAGTGTTGTTTGATACCACAACCTGAGCATTCAAGAGAGTCCTAGAGCTTTTATTGTAGAGGCTTGGTCATACTTGCTGCTGTCCTAGCATGAGGTCCCTTGGAGAGATGGCATGTGGAATGTAGCTGGACAGCGTGTTCTTAGCAAAAGTCACTTTGGAAAGTTCCTATTTCACCAGGGATACAGCTCAGCAACACAGCGCCTGCCTGGCAAGTGTGAAGTTGTGAGTTTGAGTCTCGGTACCAAAAAAAAAAGAAAGTTCCTACTGCTTTCCCTTAGACGTTCTATTTTAAGATGGGGTAAAATAATACCTACCTCTCAGAGTTGCTATGATAATGAAATGAATTAATGCAGGTAAAGCTTTCACATGCTACATAGTGACCAGACACACACATAAGGTGGACTGTGACCCACTTTTCAAATATGACCATTATCCGCATTTTTATAATTGATTCAGGTACTTTCTCCTTGGGCTTCCATTTCCTGGAGGGACCCCCGTGCCTGGAAGTGCTGGGCAGCCTGTGTTCAGAGGTGCCCCGTTGTTGTGGGAGCAGGGCACCATTCCGGCCTAACCTGAGGGGCTGCTTCCTTGTTCTGGGTTTGAATTTAAGCATCTGGTTTAAAGTTCTGGCTCTGTCACACATGCCTGACATGACCTTGGCAGAGTCAGTTGGTTCTTCAGAGCATCAGTACCCTCAGTATAGAGGAAGGAATCTAAAACTCATACAGTTGCACCATGAAGACACTGTGTGCAAAGACGACCGTGTGTAGCTCATCATCCCTGTTAGTTACCTTTACAGAAACTGGTGCATTTGCAGCGAATCATGTAACCCAACAGCGCCGGTGTTAGGGCATTCTGAGCCTGTGGCCTGGGATTTGGGAAAGCAAGCCAACTTGCCTGTTTCTGGTTGTTTATGCAGTTTAGATGCAGCTAGAGTTTCTGCTGTCAGCAGATGCTGTGAGGGGAAGGCCCTCCAGCCATCTCTTGCCCCTGGGCTGCTTTGTGTGGCCCCTTATCTTGTTCCTGTGGTGTTCATGTCATTGCTGGAGCCTGTCAGCCACTAGGTTTTTAGCACCCCTAGGAAGTGGCCTTTTCACTCAGTGCTGGTCGCCTTGCTTTAGTGTCCCCAAGTCCACTGGCCATGTGGACTTGTAGTTGGGAAACTGAGCCCTCTCTGAGGTGAGGCTTTCCTTGCTGAATAACGTGAGAACACTGAAATCTCCCTCCCCTCTACTGTGCCTAAAAGGCACAAAGCAGCTGGCCCAAAAGGATAGCAGGAAGACCTAGAGGGAAATTTGGACAGATACAGACAGGGTGTAGAGGCGCTGGGAACGAGGTCCCGGGGCTCCTCTGGGGTGAGCCGTTCTTCAAGGTTGTGCACTTCCTGTCACGTGCTGTGCCCTGTCCTTTGGCTTCCGGGCCCTTCACTAAGCACAGTGCTTATGCATGCTCTTGACAAGCATTGATGATGCATGCTGATTGGCAAGCCCCTCACTGCTTGTCCCCGTAGCCCTTTTCCCTGCTTCACGTGCCAAAAAACAAAGACCCTGGGCTCTTGGGAAACAATGCCAGTTCAAAGCAAGTTCAAAGCATTGCATTGGAATAGTTTGGCTCTGGGCAGGTCACTAGATGTTTGAGCTTTCATATCCTCCCTTGTGAAAATGAAGAAAAATATAAAAACATGTAAATATGAGTATTTGGAGGTTTTTTAGTTCTGTGGGAAAACTGCCTGGTCAGCAGTGAAGAAGAAGGATGGATAGTTGGCTCTCAAACATGAGATAAGAGAATGAAAACTAAATTGTATTTTACACTTGGCTACCAAATCTCAAGTAATCCAAGAGCAGCTTGGAAGCTAGGGTGGGTGAAGGGCTCCACAAAATGGGACCTCACCTCCCACCCTTCTGGTCAGTGTAGAGCAGGCCTGCTTTTCCAGGTAAAGTCGTGAGAGATGAGGTGAGTAGCTGACCTGGGGTGCAAAGCACACTGGGCTAGTCAGTGCCACTTCAGATAAAGGTCTGGGGAGACGTTTGAGTGGGGAGCTAGAATGAGACAGCCTGGGTGCAGATTCTAGATTATAAGTAAGAAGTTAAACTGAGGGAAGTTCAAATACTCTTCAGGTCTTCCCTTGACTGGCTTGATAACTGGAGCTTGTATTTATAAATTTGATATTTCACACACCAACACTGACTGATTTTATACTTGAAGGAAAACGAGGTTGCCTCCCACCTCTGAAATGATTTTCTTTTAAATAGGAGGAGATAAACTCCTACCTCGAACTAAATGTAAAAATGAACCCTAAATGAATCAAAAACCTAAATTTAGCTGGGTGTGGTGGCGCACACCTGTAATCCCAGCACTCGGGAGGCTGAGGCAGGAGGACCACTGCGAGTTCAAGGCCAGCCTGAGCTACAAAGTGAGCTCAAGATCAGTCTGAACTGAATAGTGAGACCCTGTCTCAAAAAGACCAAAAAAAAAAAACCAAAAAAACAACAACAACAACAAAAAACCCCTAAATTTAGTAGCTAAAATGATAAAACTCTTAAGACAAAAACAGCTGTAAATCTTTGTGACCCTGGCTTAGACAATGGTTTCATTGATGTGACCCCCGCAACACACCAAAACACAAGCAACCAAAAAAGGTATAGATTAGACATCATCAAAATTAAAAGTTTTTGTGCACCAAAAGACACAGAGTGTAAAAAAAAGTCCACAGAATGAGAGAAAATCTTTGCAAATCAAAGATCTAATAAGGAACTTGTATTTAGAATATATAAAGAATGATTTTAACTGAATAATGAAAAGATAACATAGTTTGGAAGTGGGCAAAGTATCTCAGTGTACATTTATTTAAAGAAAATGTACGAATGGCTGGTGACCACAATCATCAATTATATTGGCCCTCAAGGAAATGCAAACCAAAGCCACACTGAGGTACTACTTCATACCTACTGTGTGACTATAATAATAAAAAGGATAAAGCCAGGGTTGTGAGAGTGTCAAGGGGCTGTGATCATGAACTATCAGTGAGACTGTTACTGGTACAGCCACTTTGGGAAACGGTCGGCCGTTGCTCAGAAGGCTAAAAGTAGAGTCACCACATGATCCAGCAGTTCCATACACATGCATGCACACACATCCAATAGAAAGGAAAATGTGGTCACACAGAAGTATGTGCATGAACATTCATAGCAGCAGTATTCATCATAGTTGCAAGGTGGAAATAAGTCAGGTGTGCCTCAGTGGATAAACAACATGTGATATATCCATACAATGGAATATAAGTGGTTTGTAAAGAGAATACTAATACATGCCGCAGTGTGTATGAAACTTGAAGTGTCATGAGTGACAGAAACCAGTCACAGAGCACACGTTACATGACTCCATATACATAGGGTGTGCAGAATAGCAAATCTGCAGAGGTCGGAAGTAGAACTGGTCCTCTGCTGGCCTAGGGCTAGGGAGATGGGAGGAATGAGGGTGATGACTGAGGCTTTGGGTTTCTTTGGGGGATGATAAAAATGTTTTAAAATTGATCCTGGTGGTAGTTGCACAATTCTGTGAATATATTAAAAGTTGCTGAATTGTCTGTTTCACTGGGCAAACTGTATGATGCATGTGAATTTTATCTCAATAAAACTGTTTTTAAGATGGGGAAGCATAACATCTGCCACAGGGAAATGGGGAGGATTAGAAGGGATAATGTAGCAAATCACTCAGTGTATAGAGGTGCTCCAGAATTGGGAGCTGCGATTGTTAAATCCCGCTCTTAGACCAGCAGCAATGAGGAAGCCAGGATCCGTCTAGGGTCATTTTCTTACCTTTCCTTTTTGCTGCTGTCGTCATCCAGAAGCAAGGAGTAGGTTCTGACAGCTTTGGGTGCAGGACTGCAGGGGAACAGTGTCCCTAACTGGCTGCTGTTCGTTAGGACCCCTGGAGAGCCTTCTGAGTCAATGGGTCTGTGTGGGCCAGCATGGGGCTCTAACCTGGACAAGCCCAGGGCTTTAAGGGAATTTGGGCATCTGTGTGACTAACCCAGACAACGAACTTTGAGCCTTTTAAACCTCTTTTCTAGATATCGTCTTCTCTGATCTGTTCTAACAACTACGTTAAGTCACTTGCCAAGGCTGTTTGTTTGTGTGTGTGTTTGTTTGTTGAGACAGGGTTTCACTCTGTAGTTCATCCTGGTCACTATATAGCCCAGGCTGGCCTTGAGTTTGTGGCAGTCCTCCTGCCTCAGTCTCCCAAGTGCTAGGATTACAGACGTACACCACCACGCTTGGCTCCAGGGCCACATTTTTAAAGCCTTATTTTATCTATTCCATTTAAAAGACAACAAGATCCACACACGTGCACATACCTATTGTTTATGAAATGTAACACCTTGGAGAGCACCACCAAGATGACATCTAGTGCCAGGTTGCTCTATTTTGCATGATTTCAGAACAGAGCCTTTCCTGTTACTTGTGTTTAACTGATTCGCATTATGAGAGCAAGGCAGCTGATGAAGCATTGTCCATAACCTGCCCACCTACCTCTGCATCTCTACTTAGCTGCTTGCCTGTCCACCACTTGTAACAAACTATTGACTTTTCCTGTCTAAGGAAAACAAGATAGGAATAATTTGGGTGCTGAGGCTGTCAGAAACCTGCAAATGTCCCACTTAACCTGTAAGTTAAAAGTTTTATATTAATCAAAATACATCTTATTGTTTTCACTGAATGACTATAGTAAGTATATAACACATTATAAACCCTTGAATAAAATTCTTCCTTTATGTAATATTTAATATTTTGTATCATTGGAATAAGAGCCTTTTGCTCCTAGGCAGCTTAGCAAATTAATGAGACCCTCTCTCTGAGTAAAAAATGAGATGTCGTTCAGTGACAAGGACCTGGGTTGAAACCCCAGTAACACACACACACACCAGTCTGAAATCCACTGGTATATATTGGTGCTCCTCAAAGTGGGGCCCACAGGGCAATGACACCAGCATGCAGGGCTTGTTAGAGGTGTAGATTCTTGGGTCTTGCCCTAAACCTACCAAAGTAGGGTGCAGGATTTCTAGTCCTAGACTGAAGCTGACCATGGAGCCCAGAAATCCATGCTACTCTGTGTTCTCCAGGGGATGTGGGTGCTTTCTGAATGTTTAGATGGCATGATTGTGTACCCCACTCTGACTGGCAAAGGACCTGTGAGAATTGTCACAAGGGTCTAAAGCCACATTTTTCTTCAACCCTCTCTGCTTTCAGCCACTGAGAAGTCCTTAATGTGTGTGGGACCCGAGTCTTTGCAAGGCATGGGCTGCTGTCTGAATCAGTAAACACCTCAGTGATTCTGAACTGATTATTTCCAGGTTGGAGCTCCTGCCGTAGCTTTGCCAGTGACCACACCCTAAGGACTTCCAAATTAAATAGACTGCTGTGTTGTCAATGGCTGTTTCTTTATTGTTTTAGGAGAGTGAGTCAGATAGACTCAGAATAGAATCAGATAGAATCAGGAATCAGATTCCTGATTCTGTAGGAACCCACATTTGCTATTGATGACCCGGAGTTCTCAGCTGTTCTGGTCTATGAACTAGGAGCTGCTCTGCGCCTGTAGTGAGAGGGAACTCTCCCCTGCCTTATCTGTCCTGGGGTGGCCAAGCCCTTCTTTACTACCTCTTTGAACTGTGATCTGAATCCTCACATGTATCACTCATGGTGAAATCACCCCTTCATCTTCCAGGCCAGGTAACCCTGCTTGGCCCTGCCACATCAGTGAGATTTTTAGCTGGCGTTCAGTACCTTCTGTGAAGAGGCTGCCTTTCGGCTGGGTGATGTGTCTGTTCTCTGTGCCTTGTGACTGAACAAAATTGGCTGCAATCCAGTGCACACCCTGCATACAGATCCAACAGAACTGCCTTGGTGGAGAACAATTAAGCAAGGGCCTTGTTTCTCACCTTCATGATGAAAAACAAATGACTTCTGAAGGATTTAATAGGACACCACTTGAAATGGTCTTCTACTTTAGCCAGCTCGGGGCTTTCACAACAGCCCCACTTGTCAGTATTCTGTGCGACAACTGCATTTTCATGTAATTGTACATAGAGTCATTTTTGACCCAATAAAATCTAAGCATGTTACACCATTTGCTGTACTTGTTAAAGAATTAGTTTCAACTGGATTATTAACTCTCTGAGAAGAAAATGGGGTCTTCCCTGACAGATGTATTCTGCTTCCTATCTAGTGAGAGTCTCGTGGGGGCCACTGACTCGCTCCTTTTCTCGTCTTTTGAAATGATTATCAGTAGGGTAAGAAAGTAGATTGATTGCCTAGTGGGAAACCAGGCCCCACAAAATCATAAATATGAAATGAGCTGGAAACAGACACATTTCAACAAAAGTCATCATTCTCCACATAGTTCACTGTCTCTTTTTCTCTGCAGTGTTAGGATCTCTGCCTGTGTCAGTGTGCTTTTTCCTCTGTCTCCTGGACTTTCTCACTTTCATAGTAACAGAGTTTTCTCCCCTAGTGGGAATGTCCACAGATGGATGTCACCCTGCCCAGCTGGCTCTTGCAGGCTTTATCCCAAACACAATGCTGTCTTTTCTTAGCAGTGGAAATGGGCCATTCTCCCTGGCTTTTTGAGAGAAAAGCCCTTCCCTGTTCTGTTTGTCAGACCAGCCCCATGCCTCTGCAGCCTACTGTCTATAGGTTCTCTTAACCTAGAAGCTTTTTCCTGTGGATGGGATGGGGATTGGGAGGGCCAAGGTCAGAGAAATGCTTCTTGCTGCTGAGACTCGGGGGGTGGGGGCGATAGAACAGTTGGCTTGGGAGGGCCCACTGTGGGCCCTAATGCCTGCCAGAGCTCATGCTGTCATGCTAGACTATCCGTTCACGAAGAAGGCAGCCCTGCTGCTTCCTGGAAAGTGGTGGCTTTCTGGCCAGTCCTGCCACTGTCCATCCCAGACTGGGCAGACTCCCTCTTGTGCTCTGAGCTGGAGCTCCTGGCTCAGTGATGCAGATGTGGCCCCCTGGCCCTTCTTCTTGCTGGAGCCTCCGCACCATTTCCTGCAGACGCAGAGAGCAGCGAGCAGCCTTGACCTCCTGTGCCTGATCCTGGCCGTGAGAGCCGAGTGGCTCACTTCGGCAGGTGGAGCCGCTGCCTCTGCCAGTTCTTGCACAGAGCCTTCACCTGGCGGCGGCTGGGCTGCTCTGAGTGGGTACCGCTCCAGTGCGTGGGTTTAGTTATACCCTGGTGCTGAGAGGCAGCTGGAGGGAAGTGGAAAAGGCACCGGGCTGGGAGTTGGAAATTCTGGTCCCCGGCTCTCTGGTCAGGCCTCCCTCTTCCCTCCCTTACCAAACACTGAGCGAGCGCTCCTGATGGCCACAAGCTCTTCCCAGTACTGAGCATGCAAAGTCAGCAGGACACAGGCCTGTTCCCGAGGGTGCCCAGGACAGTGGAGGAGACAGAAACTCCAGACCCGCCCCAGCCTCTTCCTTCACTAGCAGTTCCTCGCTTGGCTCCTGGAGGTGACTTGAGTTCACAGCCCAGCTTTAAACTGAGCATTTGTCTTGCCTTTTCTCTGTAAGCCCTGCCTGCTGTTTAGTGAAGCAGTTGAGGTCCAGAATTGGGCCCTTTGGGGAAGCAGGCCTGGCTAGAGAAGACGAGAGAGACCAACACAGAGTTTCCAACAGCTCAGCCCCGAGGGAGGGCCTGGTCGGCAGGGCCTGGCCCGTGCAGGCTGCAGGGGGTCAGCAAGGGTGCTGGACAAGGGCCCTTGGGGTTTCCTCCTCCTTCATCCTGCCCTGCTGCAGGCAGAGGAGGCCGTGGACCCAGGCTGGCTGCTGTGGCGTGGCCAAGATCTCACCCCGGGACTGTCCTGCTGTGCGGACAGTGTGAGGAGGGAGTGGGTTGGGACCACAGCCCCTGGCTGATGCAGCCTGTTTATGGGGGGAATGTCTGGTATGTTTGGCATTTGGGTGTTTACTTCCCAGGGTGCTCATGGGTCCCTGTTGTTGGAATGTGGCTTCTCCGTGTGGGCTTGGGGAGGGCTCTTATGGGCCTGACTGGTGGCTCGAGGCCCAGGGCTAGATCTGGAGACTGCCAGGCTGGCTCACCCTGCCCCTTCCCCACCCCACCTCTCCTTTTATGCTGCCTCTGCCAAAGAGGGAGGCTGAACGTGCTGCTGTGGGCCATGGCGCTGCCTCTGTGTCACCTAGCAAGGCAGGCAGGGAAGGTGACATCTGCAGAACCTTCCTGTTCCAGGCTCTGGGCTGGAACTTAATCATTGCTACCCTGTCCAGCAAGGGTCGATGCCTTCCATGTGCCAGTGAGGAAGAGAGACCACAGGACTTGCTTGGGAACACAGCTAATCTGTAGCAGAGCTTTTGGGGAACTCAGTCCTGGAAGACTCCCTGGAGCCCCATGTTGCAGGCAAGGCTGGTTCTCTCCACCCAAAACTACAGTTGTTAGTTTGAGATGAAACCCTTTATACCTCTGCCATTCTACTTAGGGTGAGATTGGGCTTTTCTCTGTTTTTGCTTGCTACCTGCTTTATTGTTCTTTTCCCTTATTGTTTTGTCCATGTGAGTTTATTTTTTTATTTCCAAGGCCATGGCTGAATGTGTTAGTTCTCTTTCTCTTTCTCTCTGTTGGTGGGGCTCACAAGATATAATTTTGAAAATGCTTATGGGATGTAAGAATCCAGGGTCGCAAAGAGCAGAAGCACTCGGCTCCGAGGGCCGGAGGGCCTGGGTGGGAAGCCTGAGCTGTCACTGAGCATCCCAGCAGCCTTGACGTCCTTAGTTCTCTTGTCTGTCAAAGTAAGGAGGACAGCAGAACTGTCCTAGATTATTTACTCAAGAAGGAAATGTTCTTGGTTTAATTAATAAATATTCATCAAAGGCCCATCCTGTGCCATGCTCAGCTTTGGAGGCGGGGGGATAGCAGTACTTAGACAGACTGAGGTATTTATGTAAGTCCATGATCTATAAATAGATTGGCATTCTCGGGGAGACTGAGGAGTGGCAGGCAGATGCACATGTGGAGAATGTAAGTGCAGTTAGTGAAAAGTACCTGGAGGAAGTAAAGCGGGAGATGCTAACGGGGCAGAGAAGATGTGGATATTTTAGACTGGGATGGTCAGCAAGGTGTTCAGCAGGAAATCCTATTAGAGAGGATAGCAGATGCAAAGCCCACGAGCAGGGAAGAACTTGGTGTCTTGTGGAAGAGGAAGGAGGTCCTGCAGCTGGAACTGAGGGGTAGACAGTATTCATGCATAGATGGTTAGAGGGACAGGTGGGGCCAGGTCTCCTCAGCCGTGTGGGCCTGCAGAGCAGCCTGGGGTTTATTCCACTGTGATGACAGTGTGGGGGGTTCTAAGCAGAGCTGCTGACTCGCATGTATCAAGGAGCGCCCTTAGGACCAGTGTGATGCTCACGCTCAGGGTGGAGGCAGCAGGAGTGGAACTGTGTGGGTGGATGGCCCACAGATGTGTATTGCAGGTAAAATCCTCAAGCCACTAAAAGCACCGTGTGAGAGGAGGGATTACACATGACTGCTGGGTTTCTTTTTGGTCGAATAACCACGTAGATGGTGGTGGTGGTGGTGGTGTTTACAAATAAGGATCACCGGAGGAGGAATGTGTTTGTGGAGAACTCTGGCAGCCCTCTAATGGCCTCCAGAGCAGACTTCCCTCTATGCACAAGTCACCCTGGGAATTAGACCACACATGGATTCCATTTCATTTGGCCTGGGGAGGGTCAGGATCTGCTTTCTCACAAGTGCTCAGGTTGGGCTGACAGGGCTGTCTGCAGACCACCCCACACCTCAAGGAGCTGAAGTATTTGACCGTGCTCACCTGGCAAGTGTAGGGACAAACTAGCTCTAGGCATGACCTTGATCCCTGTTCCTGTTTCTTGGCTGTTATTGTCACTGCTTCCTGCCTGCCAGCCCTGACAGGGAGCAGGACTGTGAGTGGGCTTGTAAGGGCCACATAGATAGAGCCATGCACTGGGTGTTTTCATCCATCTATCCGATCCATTCCTGTTGACCCCAGCTATCCTTTCAAGTGGACTGCACTACCCAGCACACCTTGCACTCTGGCTTTGGGTTGAACTTGGCCAGTGGAGGCAGCACCAGCAGGAGAGAGGTTTGGAGGTGTTCATTTTCCCACCACTCCCTGCTGGGTTGTTTGCTTTTTGTGGCTGGTGTTTAGGGGGCCCTCTGCATCCAGGCTCTGCCAATTTCCCAGTGGTTGGAATGCTCTAGACACATTGGTGCTGGGTAGGATATGCCCCCTAGGATCAGTGGAGACTACCCTCCGCTTCTGCGTTATCACCTGGCATCTTCTGGCTTCACAAGGGTGGCGCTTTGGTGACCAGAGCATCCTTTGGTGGCAAGTGGCAGAAACTTCAAACTCAGTGCAGGCCGAAGGAGTAAGTCTTAGGACAGATCCAGGAGTATGCACCATGGATACCAAGCACAGGGAGCATAGACAGGGCTCACCAGCGGTGGACTCGAGAGGACCGAGGTGGTTGCTGTGTGTGCCTTCTGCCTGTCTGCTGCCTGTCCCGCCGTGTGGCTGTGCCACAGGCCTCTGTCCATGTCGCCATGTTTCTCTGTGGCTCTTCCTCTCTGCCTTAGCGTCCCTCTACCCGTCTTTGCCTCTCTCTGTGTTCTGCATGTGTGTTTGTCTCTTCCAGGGTCAGGGCCAGGGCGAGCAAATGAAGGGTCCGGGCATGACAATAAGGAGACGCATGTTCTCTGGTGCCAACGGTGCGCTGCTGGAGCCCCCGAGTCGGGAGGGCACCCTTCGGTGTGTACCTCGCTCAGTCTCCCTGGTCCAGCCCTGGCTTCCTTCCTGTCTTGGTCTCGCTGACGCCTTCCCGCTGAGCATTTTTATCGGTCTCTCCTCATCGCTATACTGCTGCAGCCTCATCTATCTGATTCTGGGCACGTGGGTGAAGCGGTGGCCCTGCGTGTCCCCCACCATCCAGTATTTTTTTTTGAGACAGGGTCTCACTAAGTTGCCCAAGTTGGGCTCACACTTGCGATTTTCCTGCCTTAGGCCGTGTCCCCCCTCCCTCCGCCCACCCAGTGCTGGAATGACATGCATTTGCCACCATGCCTGGCTATCAGCACTTAACATCTTTCAGTCCAGTTTCAAATTCCAGAAGGATGCTGGGCCTGGTGGCGCATGCCTATAATCCCAGCACTCGGGAGGCTGAGGCAGGAGGATCACAGTGAGTTTGAGGCCAGCCTGGGCTGCATAAGTAAGTTCAAGGCCAGCCTGCACTATGTAGCAAGACCGTGTGGCAATTAAAAAAAAATTCCAGGAAGGTGAATATACCCCAGCTTAGTCACCTGTGGCCAGGGGTTGAGGCCTGAGAACACTTAATGAGGAGGAGTGATCAACACGAGGGTCCTCTTGGTTGCAGGTCCCTAGTGCAAAGGATGGCATGGGGGCGCCCATCACCAGCAACACACAGATCACTGTCTCTGAGCACTCCTGGGAATTTGGGAGAAGCAGCCAGAGCTGCTTGGGAACAGAAAAAGGCATGCTCCCCCTACACCAGCTCCCATCTCACCGTTCTTCAAATGTCTCAGTGTCAAGTGGCCTCCTCTCCAACACTGGTTCTTCCAGCTGCGTCGTGAGGAGCAGCATCCTCTCCCACTTGGGGCTCTGCCCCACTGTAGATCTCTGCACCCATGGTGTGTGGTGTAGGTGCTCTGCCGTCTCTCACCCACTCTGACCAAATGCCTTGGAGAGTTCAGGAAGCCTCAGGAAGGAGCAGGCAGCAGCCTGCACCCTGGGAATGCCAGAAGGGTCTGGATGAGGGCAGGGAGGTTCCCCCAGCGGTCCCAGTCAGGGGCATGATGGCACAGGCGTTGGCGAGAGGAGCTCGAGTAGCTGTGGGGGGTGGAGGAGGCTGGGGGCCCTGCAAACCCCTGACTTATTTCTGGTAGGGCCTCAACAGCTGTTTTCCACATTTCCTCTGGCAGCTCGGAACCAGCGGTGGGAGGGTTTCGCAGACACCTGGCCCAGTTTTAATGGGGAAGGTGTGACAAGGGGGTGGGGCGGGGCTGCATCTTGTTAGCCCAGCGGGGCATGGCTACAGGACAGGTCTGGGGATGGGTACAGAAGCTGTGATGGCTATGGAGCGGGTGCTTTAGGCCTAAGGGCACACCCTGGATTCTGTCCAGGCCTGCTTGATATTTGTGACCTGTCCTGGCTATCAGGGGCCTGTACCCCTGAATCTAGACCCTACGTTCAGCCAGTGTGCATCTAATCCCCAAGCTTTGCTGACCTCTGCAGACTAAAAGGCTGTCCTTAGAAGAAAAGGCTGCTGTGAGCTTCTGGAGGAAAGGTTATACAGATGCAAACACAGGCAGTGAATGGCTTTCAGGTAAAGAATCCCAGCATCTTTCTCTGGAACCCTTTATTCCATTCTTTCATTGGGGTAAGGTTTACTGAGCTCCCACTGAGTGCCATGCTTAGGTGCCTGTCCTCCAGAATAGGTGAGCAGACCGGGTACCCAAGGGTAGTGGCCAGTAACCATAGACTCTTACAGAAGGCAGTTGGCTCCATCTGGGGAGTCAGAGGAGCCTTCCCAGAGGAGGTGGGGTTTACTCTTAAAGGTGGAGTGGTTCCCAAGTGGAACCGGAAGGTGCTCTTGGCTGGGCTGGGACTGCAGGGCTGGCTGGAAAAGTGCCAGGCATTTGGACTGGAGGGTGAGGCAGGAGGCGCGGACTGCAGAGGCCGGGGAGCAGCCCCGCCCCCTGGCCCGGGGTCAAGCTGGCTCAGCTGATCTGGCAACTTCCTTCTAGCGCTGGTCTCTGCATCTGCCGCCAAAGCAGCTTCCCCTTGCTCTTGACTCTAGAATCAGGTCCTGTGCAGGGCTGGGGGTGCAGCCAGGTACAGGGGACAGAGGGACCCAGGGGCTGCTCAGAGGGACGCTTGAAACCCTGTGAGCCCAGCAGTGCCTGGCTGCACCCTTACTTGGCAGTTTGTGGGCAAACCCTCTTGGCCAAGGGGAGATTGCGCTGCCAGCCACTTCCTCAGTTCCTTCCCCCTGCCTGGCGTCACTGTGACCTCGGCCCACGGAGGGGTGAGGCTGAGGTTGGGCGGAATCGCTTTCAGCCAGGTTTCTATTTTCCCAGATGCAAGTCAGCCAGAGGAGCTGTCACTTCTGGTTCTGTTCCAAAGGAGGCCAGGGGGCTGGGAGGTGCTCGGGTGCGGTGGTGTCCACAAGGCACCTCTCTGGCAGCCTCTTCGAGCAAGTGTGGGGCAGGAGGAGCCCAGAGGTGGTGGAGAAGGAAGAAGCTGCTCTGCCAGGCTTGGGCCATTGCCCTCTGCTGCTCTCTGGCCCAGGCTCTGTCCTGAGCTCCTAGAGCATGCTGGGAGTGCATGGAGAGAGGTTGCTTATTTTCCTGGCCTGCAGCCCTTGGAGCTGAGACCTTGCTGCCCAAGTTATCCCCCCATCCCCTGCTCCTCTCTAGAAGTGGGAGTTGGCAAGCCCAGGGCAATCCAACAGCTTCTCGAGGGGCGTTTGACTCTGAGCTGTCCACAGCCCAGCTGGCTCTGTGTAGTCTCCAGATTTTCCTGGTAAGTAAGGGACAGCAAGAGGCACCACACTGATGTGACCCTGATGCATTAGTGTCATTGGAAACCAGCGATCAAGTGCGAGGAGATGGAAGTGGAGAAACCAGAGTTCAAATCCTGGCTTCACCATTTCCTTGTTATATGGCCTTGGACATAGACTGAGCTGTTGAGCCGTAGACTCACAATCTGTAAAATGGGATCGTAATAGCTGCTTCCTCATAAGACTTGGTTGTGAGGGTTACATGGCATGTGTTTAACGCATTTACCAAAGTGGGCAGTGAATGCCAGCTGTTATTAAAACACTAACAGCTGCCACTTGGATTCCAAGGCAGGGCTGGTGGTAGGTACTGGATTTCCACCTCCCCGTCTCTGGGCCTGTTTCATGCATGGTGAGTGCCCTCATGTCCTGTGGGAGGAGCACACCTGGAGACTCAGGAGGCCCCCGGGCTGTGTCCCCATGTCCCCCGGCACTGTCACAGCTAGCATCTTGGTGGGCGAGTAATCAGAGGCAGGGAAGGAGGTCATAGGCAAAATAGCTGGGAGACTGTTGGCAGCCTGAGGAAATAGGTTTCAAGCAGTGAGGGCTTAAAATCCCAGCAGAGGGTAAGAGGAGAGGGTGGAGGTGCTCTGAGGGATGTAAGGGTGGGGCTAGAACGGGAAACTTGTGTCTGTGCCCTAGACATTTTTAAAGGAAGTGCCGAGGAACTGCTGGCCCGGAAAATCATGCCCAGAGGACTTGCTGAGCAGAAGAACAGGCCACCCCGCCCTTGCCACCTCCTGGGAGGGGAGGTTCCCGGCTCCCTGAACTGTGGCAGAACCAGGTAGCCCTGCCCTTGTGGGACACTGGTTCTTGCTCATGATGCCCATCCACTTGGAGAAGAGCCTCTCTGCAGGCAGCAGGATGGCCGCTGTGGGCAATCACTGGCTGCTGAGATGTGGGTTGGGGAGGGGAACCGTCCCCTTTCTGTCCTTGTCTCCATGTCTGACCAGTGGCTCTGTGCCCTTGCAGCTAGATGAGGAAGAGGAACGAAGGAAAAGGCGCCGGGAGAAGAACAAAGTAGCGGCGGCCCGGTGCCGGAACAAGAAGAAGGAGCGCACGGAGTTTCTGCAGCGGGTGAGCAGGATGCGGGCCAGGAGGGGTGGGACCTGCTGGCCTTGGGTGGGACAGGTGTCCTCTGCACCAGGAGACACTGCCAGACGCTGTGGAATTGATGCCCATGCAGCCTGGGCCCCCTGCCCTCCTCTGGCACCTGATAGCCTCTCTCTAAACCCAGGCAAAACAGGCACCTGAACAGAAGGTGGGAGAAGCCAGGTGCCCGCTGCTGGGTGCTGATTGGACTGGCACCAGGACTGGCACTATCTACACTGGCTCCCGTGGCCACTATAGCTATCTAGGGCGGTGCTCATGCATCCCGGTGGTAACATGCAAATAAGCATGACACCGGGGTCAGCTACTTTGTACAGAGAAAAGCTCCCTCCCTTAGTGGCAGGTGGCTTACCTGGCCCTGTATCCCACCTGGCACCCCACCCCACCCCAAGATAAGCTCTTTGCTGCTGCCCCCAGGGATTGGAGGTCAGCTTTGCCTGTAGAGTCAGCCACGGGTTGAGGCCCCTTTTCCTCCTGGCCCTACTTGCCCTTTCTGTTTGGAATGTGCTGAGCAGGGTATTTGTTCCTTCTCTCCTCTGAGTCTTGTCTCTTAGACCTTCCTTGCATCTCAAAAATGGTAGCTGGCAGCGAGGACCATGACCAGAGAGCTGATTAGTCCAGGCCAGTAGTCTCCAAACCCCGGCCCCATCATTGGTTCATCACTAAATACTAATAGTAACCACATATCATTACAGGTGCTATTCTACCAGGACACCATCACTGACCACAGTTGCCAGCAATTGTAAAGCTAGGTGCTATGCTAAATGCTGTGTATCTGGTCTCATTGTATTGGCTTAGTAAACATATGAGGTAGGGACCTTCATTATTTGCTCTACAGATGAGGACCCTAAGACATAGTGAGGTTAAGTGACTTGGACGGTCTGTCAGCAGCCAAGTGGTAAGACTAAGACCCGCACTGACCACAGAGCCTTTGTCCCTGGCCTCGGTGCCTCTGTACTGGCTGTAATTCGTTCATTCGTTGGTTGGTTCGTTCATTCTTTCATTCACTGATTGTGCTTCAGTAAGTTTTTATGCATGTACTAAATGTCACTGCTGGGCCGGGTACACTGGGCAGGGTGGGGGTGTGTGCTCAGGCAGGGGCAGCCATTGCCCGCTCGTGGGAACTGGAGAAACAAGGCCGGCCTTGGTGTTCTCTGGCACTGTGGGTCTGGGAGACGCTTCGTGCTTGCTACACGCAGAGAGCTGTTCTGGCCACAGGTACAGGCAGCACGGGGACCTCTAGGCAGTGAGCACCTGGAGCAGGAAGTGGTTGTCACCGTCAGTCCTGGAGCTGGGAGCCCCCGGAAGAGATGGTGTATAACTCCGGGCTGCTAGGCTTCAAAGTTTCTAAGCCACAGCCTTTGAGATGGGTGGAGTGTGTCGCCTGGCTCATTTCTGCCATCATCAAGTCCCTGCCGTGGGCAGGCCTGTTCGGGCACGGTGAGGTATAGGGAGGCCTCACACTGGACCCCGGCCTCCCAAGGCGCCAGCGCACCCGTAATGCACTAGCGTGATAGACACTTGGTGTCAAGTGAGCGATACTCACTGCTCTGCATTCCAGCAACTCTTGCTGAGCATCTACTGTGTGCTGGGCATTTCACATGTCTCATTCAATCCCTATAACACTCCTATGAGGTAGATAATAGTTTTCCTGCTCTGGAGATTGACCTGTAGCTCAGAGAGCTCAAGTTACTTGCGCAAGGTCACACTGCTTGCAGGGGAAGGGGAGGATTCACTTGCCCATTTGCTGATCCGTCTTTCCATGCAGCGAGTGGTCAGGGAGTGCCTGCTGCACCGTGGACAGGTGGGCCGTGTTGGCAGGGGCTGGCAGGTGGCAAGTGAGGAGCAGAAACGTGTGCTGAGTGCTCTGGGGGGCAAGCTGAGTGCCCCGAGGGGTCGTGTGCTAGTCTGGGCTGAGAAAGACTGCTTCAGCTGGGTGAGAAGAGGAGCAGGTGGTGACAGATGGAGGACACAGGGTGTCGGGGCTCCCGGCCACAGCACAGGCAAAGGCAAGAGGTGTTGAAGGGTGTGTTTAAGGTGCCGAAAATAATGGCCATGGGGCTGCAGGTTGCAGGACTGGTGGGAGGATGGAGAGGCAGGTAGGCCCAGGTCCTTGCCTGTAGGGTGAGCTCTGGGCTGGGTTGCCAGGACAGTCTGGCTCTGACCCTGCTCCTGACCTCGTGATTGGTGGATGTTCTGCCACTCTCATGAGCATCCCCATTAGGATGATGACTTGCGTGGTCAGAGAGCACCATGGGAAGGACTCGGGAGGGAGGCACTTATCAAAGGGTTCGTTTTCTTTTCCCTTCCTTCCTCTTTCAGTCCTGGAGATGGAACCCAGGGCCTCACACGTGCGAGGCAAATGCGGTGCCACTGAGCTATATCCCCAACCCTTTTTATTCTTGAAACAGAGTCTCATTAAGTTGCCCAGACTGGGCTTGAACTAGTGAGCCTCTTGCCTCAGCCTGCTGAGTAGTTGGGATTATAGATGTGAAGCACCATGACCAGCGTAATTTAGTTTTTAATATACAGAAACTATTTTCACCACTCAAGGTACAAAGGGATATATACAAGAGGTGCTCAAAGTACATGGTGAATATTTGAATTTAAAAACATTTATTGGGGCTGGGGTTTCAGCTCAGTGCCTGCCTGGCAAGCATGAGGTCCTGAGTTCAATTCCCGGTACCCCCCAAAACAAATAAATAACAACATTTGTTAAAGTAAAATACTAATTGCCATCAATACTCCTCAAAATTCTCCTCCTTGTTTTGAACACTTCTCCCATCATTCTTGCCACTCTCTGCAGCAGTTCTGGAAGTGCTCTTTCATGAGTGTCTTCACCATGAAATGCTGCTGCTGAGCGCCATCCAATGGAGAGGCAAGCTCGCAAGAACATGATGGTGGGTCCTCATCCACCTTATTCACCAGACCAACACTGCAACTGCTGGCTCTTCTCCAAAGCCAGCATGACCGAGAAGAGTAAAGGTTTCGAATCAGTTCGGCACACCAAGGCAGCCACAATAGCACAACCGTAACACTATGAAAGAGGACTTCTAGACTTACTTCAGCAAGAGGGGATAATGATGGAGCAGGTGTGTTTGAAGCAAGAGAGATTAGTGGCAATGTGTCTTTCACTGTAATACTGTTTTAAAATGTAAACATTTGCCATATGTTTGAATCACAGCTCGTTTATGTTTCTGCGTGTGTGGATGAGCAAGTGAGAGAGAGGAAATGTGTGTGTCTGTGTTACATGTAAAAAGGCACCCTCTCTCCCCTGACCCCTGGATACTCAGATCTGCACAGGAATCTTTCTGCAGCTCAGTGAGGACACTTGCCTGACCAGCCAAGCCTTCTCCCTTCTGCAGCGCTGGCCCCGTCACATTGCTGTGCAGGACACAGGCTCTCTGGAGCTTGGTAGCGATCGTATCAGCTCGTGCTCCCAGCAGCATCCTGTGCTCTTCATAGCCACTGTGCGCTGGATGGTCCCGCAGGGCTTGCCCTGCTACCCAGCACAGACTCGGCACATTTAGATTTATTCACAGTAGCAGGGCTCTCCGGCAGCAGAGCCAGAATTTTAATCTGGACATCTCTCAGGCTCAGAAGGTCATGCAGGCTCCTTCACAACTCTTACAAAGGTAGTGGAACTCTATTTTATGTGCCTTAGTTTAATTTTTTCTTCTTTTTTTCAATATAAAGACAGAGAATCTTAGTGCTTAAGGTCTCTTGGACCAATCACCTTATTTTCTGAAAGGAAACTGAGGCCCAGAGCCAGGAATTGGCTGGGTCACGGTCTCATGGCCAGGATGAAACCAAGACACTCCGCCTTTCACCTGATAGCTTTTTCAGCTGACTTTGCTGACCATAGTGTACAAGGCAGAAGCTTAACTTGCTCTAATTAAACCCTGAAACACCAAATGGGTTTGATTTTTCTAGAGCAATAAATATCTACCAGAAGTCAAAACAGTAAACAAAAAATTCAGACAGAGTCACTTCACTTCGTAACTAACGTGTAGACGATCCTAGCGCATTTCCATCTTCCCTCATTAGGGAAAAAAGTCAGGTAATTACTGTTATGAAACCACAAACCGCCTCAACAGTCATGATTGAAAAAAAGATTCTCCTGAACACAACTTACAGTTACACAATAAGTACACACATAGCCCTGATCAAAAACTCTCTGAAGACAAAAGCAATAAAAGTAAAAAGAGCTTAGTTACAGTGTGACAGCTGGGAAGAATTCAGGAAATCCCACGATGTTCTCTAACATTCTCCATAAGCAACAGATAACTGTGACCCTGTGATAGCTGTGTGTGAGGCAAGTTGCCCCACACCTTGCTGGTCTTGTGTGACACTGATGTCCCCAGGGAGGCTTGGTTGGACATGCGGTAGTTTCACCGAGCTGGATCTATGTGTGGTGCTATCAAATTCTGCGTGTTGAATGCTTCTTCTTACAAGTCTACGTTTAACTTCAAACTTTCTATACCCAAAACCAAACTCTTCCCATGCCATGCCCATGGCTCTGCAAAACAGTGTATTCAGGCTGTGTTCAGGCTCCAGTTAGCTCTCCGCCCTGTCTCTTTCATTGTCCAAGTCCAGGCAGTCACCAAGACCCCCATTTCCTTCTAGACATCTTCCTTCTCTTTTTCATACTGAGCAGAGAGATGCCCAGCCAGAAAGCCTGGGGTTCTCCTGCTCAAAAGGTTAAAACTCCCTTAAGCCTCTCTAACCCTTTGATTTACAAAATACTTTTCTCAGGTGAGTTCATCTAATTACCATGCTCACCATCTTTTTTCTATAAACAAGATACCTGAGGCTCAGAGAAGTTAAGAAACTTGTGCTGGCTTTGATTCTAAACCTAAAGCTACCATAGGATGGCTTTCCAGAGCCATCAGCCCCTTTCCCTGCTTCTCCACTCACCTATACTTCCCCATGCCCGTGGCCTAGTTCACTGAGGGCTCCCTACCTGAAGCTCCTTCCCCACCTTTCTTACCAGCCAGAGTCAGCTCGTCTCTCAAGACCAAGGTCAGGCCACGCATAACCCACTTTGAAGACCTCCCAAGCCCTGCATGGCTGATAGTTCTCCAGGAAGCTCTGTGTTGTGTATGGATTTCTTCTTTCCTGGTGGTAGAAGGATCACAAGAGACACACCAGGGCCTCGTGGCCCGTGGATTCCCCAAGCATTTGTTGTACAAACAGATCCTCAGCAAATACTCCTGGATAGGTGGATTGTCCCACAGCATCTGGAGACAAAGGTTCAGGTGACCTTGAAGATGCAGCTAACCCTGTGGGCTGGAGGGAACGGGTGGTCAGAGAGCTAGTGAGACATTCCCAAGGTCACTGGCGCGCCAAGCCCAGCAAACAGGTGGCCAGAATTGGCACCAAACTGCTGTGGACTGTAGGGTCACAGACTGTCATAGCTTCCCATGGGGTCTCTCCTGGCTCTCTGAGATGGATTTTTTGGGAATTCTGAGAACTGTACCAGGCCAGCTTCCAGTCATGTCTCAGCCTGTTGAACTAAAAACCACCATAGCTGGTTTTTAATGTTTTCCCTATGAGCATTGTTTTCCTTTTTCAAGGCTGTTTTCCCTGAGTGTCTGGTTACATGGCCTGCCTTCCTCGGCAGTCCTGAGCTCCTTGCGAGCTCACGCTGCCACCTTGGAGGGAGATGTACACGTGGACCAGTTCAGTCTAACCGGCTGTTGGGGGATGTGTGGGCCCCACCCAGGGCGCCAGGAACCCAGGGCAAGCTCATAGGCTTGTAGGCTGTCCGCTGTCACACATGCGTTGCAGCCATACCTGGCCCTTTGGCTGAGCGGGGTTGCACCGTTCCTGCACTGCTGGCATTCTGGCCCGGTTCATTGTAGTGCGTGCTGTGCTGGGTATGGCAGCATGTTTATAGCACCCCTGCCCTTGGCCTGGAGCACCCTCCCCCAGTGCTGACAGCCAGAAATGTCTGCAGTCTGGGTGGTACAATCACTCCCAGTTGGGAACCACTGGCCTAACACTTTGCTGGCCCGTGAACAAATGTCAATTCTCAAGCTGAAGAGTTTTAAGTCCAAAGTTTTTAGACACAGTCCAGGAAACATCCTTCAGATGCTTTTCTCTTTTGCTGTTTGACACCCTAGGTCTTGCACTCACCTGTTCCCATCACCCCCATCCAATCACCAAGCTTCCTCCCTTCCCTAGGGCCTCTTCACGAGCTGGTAGTGCCCTGGAAATCTCCCTGAAGGTCTCCTACAAGCCTCACTTTGGAACCAGCAGGGTGACTGTCAAATGCCTGTCTGTGGACTAAACTTCTGGTTTACAGGGGTTGTGGAAGAGACTGTTCAAATAATTACAGACTAATAGCCAGAGAGCACATATTTTAGGAGGAGCCACGTGACCACACTGGGCTCTGATCCCACAGACCAGAATATCCCTACCTCACATTATCACACATCAAAGTGCTGGCCATCGTGCTGCCACCTGTCAGCCATCTCAGACCCTCCACGGCCCCTCCGTTGACCTGCACTAGATCCACCCACCTCCATTCTTCACTCACCTTGTGCAAAGGCCCTGAGGCAAGCAAGTATTTGGCATATTTGAGCAACCGCTAGGTGGCCATGGTGACTGAGAGGCTGGTGTCTCTCAGTAGAAAGACAGCTGTAGAAAGACAGCTAACCCAGAGGCTTGATCTCTACTGGGCATGTGGCAGCCAGAAACAGGGTGGGCAGTGCAGCTACCAGCCCAGAGTGCCCTGCACTCGTGGTCGTGTGGCTGCTGACAGCATGCCTCTGTGTTTGTGTGCAGGAGTCTGAGCGGCTGGAGCTCATGAATGCCGAGCTGAAGACCCAGATCGAGGAGCTGAAGCAGGAGCGGCAGCAGCTCATCCTCATGCTGAACCGCCACCGCCCCACCTGCATCGTCCGCACCGACAGCGTCAAGACGCCAGAGTCTGAAGGCAACCCACTGCTGGAGCAGCTGGAGAAGAAGTGACTGTGGGCTGGAAGGAGTCCGAGGAGGAGGAGGAGGAGGAGGAGGAGGAGGAGAGACGGAGAGGCAGGAGGACTGGCTCCCAGAGGGCCCTTCCTTGGTACATGAAAAACTATACAGTGAAGCTCAGCACAGCTGGCATCCAGCAGGCTTTTTTGTGAAACTCAGATCAGCCAGCCAAGGGGAAGAGCGGGCTGGAGAAACCCAGAGGGACCAGAGACCAAACTTTGGCTGAGACCAAAGTTGACCCATGAGTGGGGCTGTGCTGCCTGGAGCCCAGCTTGAAGGACGTGGGGGCAGAGAGACGCCCAGCCAGGCAGCCTGGGATGCTCCGCCAGCCTCTCTACCAGGGCACTCACCCGAGGGACCACCAAGCAGCCAGGAAAAGCCATGAGCTGCAACCAAAACGCAGCTGAGGATGGAACTCAGCGTGAACTGCAACCCTCCTGCCCCCAGCCCTGCCCTGACCTGATGTAAAGCTGGACAGGGGGCTGCTGCGGGGCCCTGATGCCCCTGCCAAGGAGGTGGCAGCTGGGTGCACCCTTGCCAGCCCTGCTGGAGTTTGCTGTGGGCACTGAGGCGCGGGCGCCCTTCCAAAGCACACACTCACCGAATGTTTACAGACTGGCTGTCCTGGCAGGGCTTCCAACTGCACATGTTTTTTATACTTTCTTTTTTTTTTAAATATTTTTTACAAAAAAAAGATTTTATACAAGCAATATATATATGGATTTCTATAATCACTTGATGTGATACAGTATAAATATGCTATGGTTTGTTACGGACAGATACTCTCCAGTTATGGCCATTGTGTTAACTCCTAAGTACCGTAGTCTCTGGGTGTCAGGGTAGCCGGGGCGGGTGGGGTGCATTTCCATCCCTGTAAACCCTTCCCAGTACTCAGTCCTGTATCACTCAGTAAACATTGCTCTTATTACCCAGCTGCCTCGAGTGGTGTCTGCCTGGGGGGTCCCGCAGACACGCCCGACGTCAGAGAGCGTGGGACCATCGGCCGTGGGCACTTTATCTCCACAGCCGCCCTTCCAGGGGAGTACTGATCGGCCTACCTCACAGGTGAGGGAACTGTGGCTCAGAGAAATCAGAGTGGCCACAGTCACCGTTTTGAGAGTCCGTTTCATTCACTCACTCTGCAGATGTCTGCTGAGTGCTACCAGGAGCGTGACAGGCACTCGCCAGGGCGCTGAGCGTCCCTGGGGAATAAGACCCACGTTGGCCTTGGCTGCCCTGGGGCCTTCATCTCATGCTTCTTTGTACAGTGTCTCGTTTTGCTGGCACGGCAGCCTTGCCAGGGAACAGTGGTGGTCCCCATTTCACAGATGAGGACTTAGTACAAGCCTTGGAGATGAAGCTTGCGGCCACCATTTCTGGAAGACATCATGTGGCAAGTACGTGTGGTCTCACTCCTCCCAGCAGCACAAAGTAGGCATTGTTCCTCTGGTTTTTATAGCTGAGGCTCAGAGAGGGCAAACGACTTACCCAAGGTTACTCAGGTTGCAAGGGACAGGCTGGCATTCGAACCCATGACTAAAGACCATGACCCCCTCCTGCCCCGAGTGACTGTGAGCGCCCGTGGTTAGATGTCTCACCAATCAGAGCAGGGACTTGGCAGAGGAGACCATGGCTGTAGGTTTAGTTTCTGGGGAAGCTGGTTGAGCCCCACACTGCCCATGATATGACTGGTGAACAGGTTCCCCACCACATCTGCGCCTGACCCAGGGACACGTTCACTTTCACAGCCGCACATCTGCCCTGCGAGGCAGGAAGGGCTGCACCCACACGTGGCTCCTACTTCTGTGGCGCTCTGCGCGTGCGCTTCCTCACTTGCTGTTGCCCTGCGCGGGGCAGGCCGGAGAGGGGTTTTTATCTCCCTGTCTCCAAAGCTTACAAACAGGATCACAAAGTTCAAGTTCACCTGGCTAAAAAGAGGCAGGAGTTAGTGCAGACTCAACACCCCTTCCTCCCCCACCTCATCCTGTGTGTGTGTGTGTGTGTGTGTGTGTGTGTGTGTGTGTGTCTGTGGTGCTGGGCATTGCATCCAAGGCCTTCACACTGAACTACATCTCCAGCCCTTTCCAAATTTTTTATTTGAGACAGAGTCTCACTAAGTTGCCCACACAGGGCTTGAACTTGAAATCCTCCTGCCTCAGCCTCTCGGAGTGCTGGGGTTACAGGTGTGTACCACCAATCCAAACAACTACTTTGTAATCCTGTGTTTTTTCTCTTTTATCACTGGAGCTAGATAACTAGTTCATGATGAGGGTTTGTGTTAAGAGCAAGAAACCTTGAGCTGCCTCCCTAGTTGTGACGGAGGCCTGTGGGACGGGTGGAAATGGAGAATAGGTCACTGATATATGATTGGTCTCTCACTTCCTCTCCTCAGTTTCCTACCCATAGTGTGTGCCTTGGGGACGGCCTGGTCAGCTCACTGTGGGCTGTGATCCCCCTGCATTTGGAGCCAGGGCGGGAAGAAAGCTGTGGGCTCCTGGGGCCTTCGGGTGACCCGGCGGGTGCTCCCGCCGCACTGGCCGCGGCTGCGCCGCTTCTCCTTTGGGCGCCAGGAGCTGCCCTCTGCTGGGCCTCGCAAAGGGGCTGTCCTCCGGAACCAGTGACTGGCTCCTGGCTGTGCCTGCCATGGCGTCTTCCTCCCCCCCCGGGCCCGCCACTCCCGGGGTGCAGCGGGAGCCACAGGCCAGTCCTCACCGTCAGCGCAGTGCTTGGGTGTTCTCTTTGAGCCTGTATGTTCATCACTTCAGCCGAGTACACAACGTGGCTGTGGGGTGGGCGATGCCATCCCGTGTTCAGATGAGAGAACCCGGGCCCAGAGGGGAAGAGGTCGGTGGCAGTGCCAACCTGTTATTGCAACTTGACTCGGGTGTACAAGAGCGGAGGCTGAGCCTCCCCAGGAGAGGAAGCGCCGAGTCTGTGCTGTGACCGTTGTTGCCAGGGGAGCTTGGCAGGAGGCCCTGAGATGGCATGGGCCCTGCAGTCCATGTTGAGGGTCCCCGGCTCTTGGATGCCCATCTCCAAGTGCTTGGGCAGAAGACAGAGATGCAAGGTACAGTCTTCCACTGCTTAGCCCGGACCTCACTTTGCTCACCTGTAAAGTGAGAAGGATAGCAATCCAAATCTTTCGAGTGTTGTCAGGATCAAAGAAGGAATCGAGGGGGGCGTGGTGGCACATGCCTGTGATCCCACCACTTGGGGGAGGCTGAGACAGGAGGATCTCTCAGAGCTTAGGGCCAGCCTGAATTGCATAGCAAAACTCTACCTCAAAGAGACAACAAAACAAAACAAAACAGAAAACACAAAGAAGGAATTGATGTAAATGTTTATGAAATATAAAGCTCTAAGTTGGGCGTGGTGGTGCACACCTGTAATTCCCAGCATTCTGGGTGGCTGAGGCAAGAGAGTCACCAGTTCCAGCCAGACTGGAAAATCTAGCAAATGACTGAGACCCTTTACCATATCAATTATTTGAATATCTTTTATTCTCTACAGGTGTGCTATAGTAGGTATGTTCTGACTGCACATCTGGTCTCCATGGTGTGTTGACTGCCCAGGCTATAAGAATCCTGGTTTTTTTCAGCTCCTCAGTGGCTTCAACCAGGTGTGCTAGGCTCATCACTGCAGCCTTGGCCTTCAGGGCCTCCTGCCAGGTGGTCATAAATAAGACCTGTGCCACCTCTGCCCAAGGCCCCTGTGGAAATCAGTGAGCTGATGTGTGCCACCATGGCCTGAGAAGGTCAAAACCCCTAGCTATCAGATGGGCAAAACCAATATGTGTTGTTCAGGGTGTGGATTAAAGGAAACTCACATACGCTACCTGTGGGAAGTGAGGGTGATTACTGTGTAAAGCAATTGGGGAATAACCAGGACTGCCGAATCCAAACACCTTTGCCATTGCAAGTTCCCTCCTGAATATATACTTGGGAGGAACTGTAAAAAGGGAATGTACAAGAATGGTCCTGCATGGTTTGTTCATATTAAAGAAAAATTGGAAACAACATAAGTGCCTATGGACTATAATAATGGATGAACAAATTGTGATGTTTTCATAAAATGGAATAGCATTCATCAGTTAGAAAGAGGAAACAAGGCGTCAGTGTGGATACATCTCAGAAAGCTAATGTGGAGCTCAGGATAGGGGAAGGAAGTCTATAAGGGTGATATTTATGTAGCATCTCTGAGCATGTGAATCCGTACTGTAGGGTTTAGGGGCACACAGGTCTGGGTAGTAGAGGTTAAGCGCAGGCATGGGAATGGTACAAATAACAAAATCAGGGCTGCCCTTGCCAGCGAGCAGGGGCTAGGGAAGTCACCCACAAGTACAGACAGGACACTGGGTTCCAACTTCACGTGTGACATCTCACTTACTTTTAGAGATCATCATCAAATGTAGAATACCACTAGTATTTGTCAGCGGTGAGCTATGTGTAAGGAATGTGGGTCATATTCCTCTCCACGTTCCCCTGTGCAGTTAGTATGTTTTCCAGTAAAAGAAAGCAAGTCACAATAGGTTTTGGATTTTTTTTTTCATTAGCAAACTCAGAAAATAAAAACCATTCTGATTTTTTTTTTTTTTTGGGTACCCAGAATTGAACCCAGGACCTTGTGCTTGCCAGGCAGGCGCTTGTACTGCTGAGCTATATCCCTGGCCCAATCATTCTGAAATTTCAATGGATTGCAGCATATGCTCTCTGAGTTTATGCAAACTTAATTGTACTCCTAGGGGGAGAGAAAAACAGAGTAATGTGAGGAGCTTAGCTGGCTGGGCCCCTGGGGAGCAAGCCCTGTGGGGAGGGCACCTTGGGGAGTGTTGAGCTGCTCTGGTTTGGTGGCTCCTGGTCTCTGAGCTGTATTCAGACTCTAGATTTCCTCCTTAGCTGCTGACTTTTCAACCCAGCCCCAATGTGAAATGCAACGCCAGCTGTGGTGGACTGACAGCTGGTGGTCAACTTATAACACCCAGCTGAACTGAGTCAGTGTGGTGCTGGGTGTGGGAGGCCCACCTGAGGACTGTTGCCAGCAGTGTAAGAGGCAGAACTGGAGAAGAAGTAGTTAGGTTGTTGGGGGCTGGTAGAAGCTGCTGGAAGCCTGTTGGAAGCTGAGAGAAGCTGAGAGAAGCTGTAAGGAGCTGTTGGTTCTGCTGGAGGAGCTTGTCATGCTGACTTTCCTGATGGGAACTTGGCTTTGCTCATCATCGGAGGAGCTCGGGACCTCACTTGCTGAGGATGGCTGTGGTACTTTTCAGGGGAGCTCTGGTTTTGTATGTTGCTTCCTGGCTCCAGTGCATATCCCTCAGCCTGCTAGCACAGATCCTTCATCCCACTGGCACAGACTTCCTAGATTGCACCATTGACCTTTGGGCCTTCCCAGCGCAGATCCGTGAAACAGGCCTGCATGAGACGTTGTCATGGGCGCTGGGACTCCAGTTAGATTCGTGGGAGACATTGTTAGGGGCTCTAGGTCTTCAGCTGCACTCATGCAGGACATGATCTCAGGATCCAGGCCCTCACCTGGATTCTTGGTCTGTAGTGTGTGGACAGATTTCCTGCACTCTCTTGTATGTGATTGTTTGGGTGACTATTACAGATAATCTTATAAAATATGTGTCCTATATTGTATTGTTCCCCTTGCAAAATAAGCACCAAACCATGACACCACCCTACCTTTAAGTGGCGCTGTGGTCCAGAGCTAGAACATGGGGGGAGCCTGTTACAGACATGAACCCAGTTGTCACTGGTGAATTTGTTTCCTGTTGCTGCTGCAACAAATCACCACAGACTTGATGGCTTTAAACAACACAGATTTTATTATGTTACCGCTTACAGGAAGTCAGACCACTAAGTGGTGTCATGGAGCTAAAGTCAAGGTATTGGCAGAACTGTGTTCCTTCGGAGGCTCAAGGGGAGAATCCATTGCTTTGCCTTTTCTATGTTCTATGCCTGGACTCTGACACTGACTCTTCTGTCCCCCTCTTCTATCTGTTAAGGAACCTTATGATAACATTGGGCCCACCCAGAAAATCCACGGCGGTCTCTTTAAGACTAATCAGCAACCTTAATCTATCTGCAACCTTATTCTCCCTGGCCAAATGTCAAATTCACAGGTTCCAGAGTTTAGAACAAGGACATCTTTGGGTTAGCCGTTATTCTGCCCACCACACCAGTTAAAAGTTGGAGGTTCTAGCCAGGTGTGGTGGTGCACACCTGTGATCCTAGCACTCTGGGAGGCTGAGATAGGAGGATTGAAAGTTTAAGCCTACATTGGGAACTTAGCAAATTAATGAGATCCTGTCTCAAAATAAAAAATAAAATGGCTGGGATGTAGCTCAGCATGAAAACCCTAGCTTCAATCCCCAAGATTGGTTGATAAATAAGTATATGTATATATATATATTAGAGATTTTTAACACTGATCCTTCCCACTAGCTGGCAAGATAAACAACTTACTGTGTAAGTGCTGTGAAGATAGATTTCCTACATGGTGCATCCCCAGTGCTGGCGCAGTGCCTAGCACGTGGTAGATCACTGACATACATTATACACAGACACATATGTAAAACAATACAAACACATAGTGACATGCACAACATTCAGATCCATATGCAAGTTACACTGTTACACATTTATTCACAGATGCACCTTAAATCATGTGATTGATACTAGTCATATTCTTTTATATTACAGTTCTAATTTTTTTTTTTTTTGTCTTTTTGAGACAGGGTCTTGCTCTGCAGTTCAGGCTGGCCTTGAGCTCACTTTGCAGCCCAGGCTGGTCTCAGACTTGCTATGATCCTCCTGCCTCAGCCTCCTGAGTACTGAGATTACAGGTGTGTGCCACCACGCCTGGCTAAAATTTTGAAATGAGCTTATTTACCATACTGGCATATCTTGGTTCTTCAGGAATATCTAAATTATGATTAATAAGGATACTAACTAAACTGGGCATACTGTTTTGGCTTAAACTAAATATTGTGAGAGACACATTTCCTTTTTTGTCTCCTAAACTGCTTCTGTGAGTGATGCTTTGGCCCACTGGCAGTAAAATTGCACTTAAGCACCAGACCCTCCCACTCACCTGTAGAGGACATCTGTGGGGCTCTGCTGGTGACCCTCTGGCTCCAGCTTTATCACATGACTACCTGGCATGCAGGAGCCCCTCCACACAGGTGCAGCTTGGCAGTGTCTCCTCACAGGTCCGTGCCTGTTCCTCCCACTTCCCATCCTTTGGGGCATCCAAGGCCACTCCTTGGCACCTATATGCAGCCTGGAAATTCAGAGAGTTGATGCATTTAGGACCTCCTTTGACTAACTGGGATGGAGGTAGGCTTTACTATCCTTTACTAGAGGAGATTAGCCTCCTTTTGCTTGGAGACCTGCAAAGATCGCACTTGAAACAGTGCAACCTTCATCATGATATTTATCCTCAAGAGCCGCATCTGCTACACTCAGCTCCAGGAAGATAAGCAAGGTCACATGTTGGTACACCTCATTTGGAGAAGTAGACTTCCTGCTCCAGAAGAAAATAGCTTATTTGTTAAAAGAAAAACAATCTGACATAGATTATCAAGAATCAGGGGAAGGCATACAGGAGTGGCTGGGTCTTGAAGGTGTGATGCCAAAGTCTGGCAAAGAGAGCTTTTGTGTGTGAAAGCACTTGCCTGTGAGTTGAGGGTCAGCACTGGCTTTAAGACCTGGAATGTGTCTTTATATACTGCTAGTTTTGTTCCTCAAAGCTTACGTGTGGTATTAACCCAAAGTAAATGAGGTGGAGGTTTTAGAACTGCCTTGTCAAAAAATGGGGCATCATGGTGGGTTAAATATACACATATCATACTTCTCTAATGTAAGTTTGCACTTTAGTATTACAGTAGCTGGTTGTGAGGTCTCAGTAGGTGTGCCTGAGGGATCCAGGAAGCAAGCTTTGTGTTTATCCACTTGGTACAACAAATGGCAAGCTGTGTGCACATGTACAAAAGAGTCAAACTGGGATTTTTAGCCATGTAACACTCAGTGTAACATTCTTGTGTATGTTTCCATGCCTGATCATGGACGTCATGGGGAGTAAAATACATCCACACCATTCTTCTATTATGTAAACATGTACTTTGCCATGATGGAATGTGGGTGTGGCTCACAGTAGCTGTGCCTAGGGAAACCAGGAACCCATCTGTGCATTCATCCACTTGGCCGACAAATGGCAAGGTGTGTACAGGAGCTCCAAAGCAGCAACAGGTGAGCTTTACCCATGAAATGCTCATTGTTGAACTTATGTGAATTTAGGATTTGTTTTTTTAAAGTTTTCTTTTGATTTTTCTGATAGAAGTAGCTCAGTTCAATACAATGACAGATGAAAAACCAGATTTGCAAGTTTTGGAGGTTGAAAGTGAATCATTAGGTGATTCATGCACGGATTATGATGGTGATGGTGATGGTGATGATGATGATGATGACTTTGACACTGCCCATGAGAGCCAAAGTTCCTGTGGCAGTGAAATGGAGCAAGAATCAACCGATACAGACACAGGGACTGCAGACTTCCTTGATTCAAATGATGAAGAAAACAGCAATGTGAGTACATATTTGACTAGTCAAAATGTTATGAAATGGTCACACAACCAAGTGGAATGATCCAGTGTTAGATCTTCATCCAAAAATATAGTGAGGATCTTGGCAGGGGTTGGATGGAATGCCAGCACTGACATTCAGTGTTGGAAATTGTAACCAACAAAATGCTACAAGATGTTGTGAAACACACAAATGATGAAGTACAAGTAAATCGATCTGTATGCACTGATAGCCATACTAAAAATGTGTTCATTATGACACCTCCCTAACTGAACTGAAGCATTCCTATCTGCTGTACTTATCAGGGCTTTCTCATTGTGATCACAGGAATATAAAAGACTTATGGAGAAGTGATGAATGTGGCCTTAGGTTTGTAGATGAACAATGACACTGAGATTTTGTTTCCTTCAAAGCTGCCTGAGGTTGATGACAAAACCACCCACCATAAAGAAAAACAATTGATAATCTGGTTGCTGTCCATTCAGTGTTTGAGAGATTTGTGGCTAACTGCCAAGGAACTTACACATCATCTGAATACATGAGTATTGATGTTGTAGTTCCTGGTCAATGTAGCTGTAGGCAGCATATGCAAAGAGGAAAAAGCCTTCAAAATATGGTGTAAACATGTATGCCCTGGTAACTGCAAAGACATATTATACTTTCAATTTAGAAATTTGTCTTGGAACCTAGCCACCAGGTATTTATTTGCATGGTAATGTTATAGACAGCTAAATTAGATAGAAATATTATAGGCAGTCTGACAGGGTTAGGCCCTTGAGGGAGTCAGTTGCAAAAGATGAGAACACATCGAAAGTGTCTCTGGAGGCGCATCTGAAGAAGATTAAAGTCACAATGGACAGATTTACATACTTCCCTAAGGGGATAAAGTTTGAGATTATTGGTACCACCTCTTGAGATTTCCCAAGTTAAACTATTATTTCCTTAGGCATGGGCTGACCTCTCCCACTTACTAAAACTAAGACTAAGACTAAGACTATAGATTATTGACCAAGTTAATGATATCATCCAAATACTCTTGCTACAATTGGATCAATATTTCTAAGTGAGTGTACTTGTAATCTTACTGGTTGATCATAATTTTGTGCCATGTTGTACCCGCCTTGTGATTTTGCTCTATAAAAACTTCTTTTGGGAAGTGGGCTCATTGGCAACCCATTCGGGACCCCTCTTGTCTCTCAGGAGCTATTCTGTTCCCCATTCCTGTTCCTCATCCCTTTTCATCAGTAAATTTTCCTACTCTTAACCTCTGTTGTTCCCCAGAATTCATTCTTCCACTTCAGGGAGCGTGAACTTGGATATGCGATATCTAGGACTTCCCCTATACCAGTAATAAACCGAGCGATGTTGCGAACAGACTTCCTGTCCCTACCCCCAGACTAATCAGAAAGTGACAGCCAACACTTAGTTTACCAGTGTCTGGTTGATGTTACACTTGCTAACAGAGAACAAGTTGCCCAGCGTGGGAACTGTATGCAAGAACAAAGCAGAAATTTAATGAAATGTTGTAATTTCAAAACAGAATTGTATAATACAATCTTTGGACTGCAGAAAGAGGTAATATTGGCTTCGTATATGGCAAAGAAAAGCAAACTGGTGCTGCTGATGTCAACAGTGTATCTCCATGGAAAAACTGACCAAGAAACTGCTACAGTTGGGTGGGCTAAAATGATGCCTAAAGTCTATCTTTACAGTTGTCAGCAATCTGTGCGACCTCCTAAGGTTACACCCGAATAACCACCAGGGTGGTGTCGTGTTTATAGCTGAACGAAGAAAAGGGAGGTGGCTCACACCGCTTCCCTGCCTTTGGGTGGTGTGGCATTTACAGTCGAATGAAGAGCGTGACTTAGCTTTGTTTCTAACTGTACTAAAACCTCAGTGAAATTGAAGTCTGAGATGGTAGCTTTTTTTTTTTTTGCATGTAGTCCAGGCTGGCTTTAAACTTCCTATGTAACCCAAAGTAGTCTTGAACTCCAGTGATCATCCTGCCTCAGCCTCCCTAGTGCTGGGATCACAGGCAAGTGCCACCATGCCTGGCTCAGATGGTAGCTTTTTACAACAAAATGAAAGGTGGAGTAGGTGTTGTTGACGAGTTATGGAGCGGCCATGTTGTCACTTGAAACACAAAGTGTTGGCTGATGGTTGTGTCTTACTTGATCCTAAATGTGTGGCATAAACAGTTTGATAGTTTACAAAGAAAATAACAAATACAAAATATCATGGAGAAATTTTCTTAGAGGATTGGAACTGGCACTTGTAACAGATCATTTACAACAGAGGAAGAACAAAGTATTTCTGCCCAGGTACTACACAAAAAATTATAGAGCATACTGGTGATGGACAGATGAACAAAGACCTACTATGACAACAGGAAAACCAAAAAGATGTCAACTGTGCCAAACATACGTGCTATCACTGTAAGTGATACTTGTGCATGGAACATGCAGTTTTCTTGTGTGAAGATTGCCTTGGGTGTGACAGCTAAAGCAAAGATTGTTTATCTGGTAGACTTCTGTTTGTATTTACATTGTACTTCACATAACTTGTTATTTCTGATGTTACCTTTTAGGGTTTTTAAGCAAGTAAACAGCTGATGTGAAAATGTTGATGTCTATTCTAAGCACTCATTACATAATTGTTGTTTTATTGGTATCTTATTTTCTTGCTAAGTATAGATTGTTCAATATAGTGAGAAGTGCCTGACAAAAGAGGAAGACAGTAGAGGTGACAAGAATGGCCTGCCACACAGAAAAAGAGCCAGGCGTGCTGGTACATGCCTGTAATCCCAGCACTCAGGAGGCTGAGGCAGGAGGATCACTGTGAGTTCAAGACTAGCCTGGGCTACAAAGTGAGGTCAAGGCCAGCCTGAGCTGCAGAGTGAGACCCCGTCTCAATAAGACCAAAAAAAAAAAAAAAAGAATGGGCCACTACACAGCAAAAGAAAGCAAAACATATGTGTTCTCAGTGTGAGTGATATGCATATATGGAATGTACTGTTGGCATGTGTGAAGATTGCCTTGGGTGTGATAATTGAAGATTATTTTTGTTGTAGGTTTCTATTGGTATTTTCATTGCAGTTCAGATAGGAATTTATTTCTATTGTTATTTTTTTGACTTTGTAAACCAAAAAATAGTCCATGTTGAAAATTTTGATGTTTTTTAATAAACATTCAATAAATATTAAAAATTTAATACTTTATTTTTTGATATTTTTTCCTTTTGAAAACATTGTTTAACATAATAAAACTTATAAAAATTATATTAATAACTCATCAATAGTAATCTTCTAAAGAATAAATGTGGGTATTATACACCCGCCACGATGCTCCTGTAACACAGAATTGCCCCAGGGTAAGGAAGTAGTTGAAAGATTTTGGGAAGATTTGTCAAGTAAGATTGGAGGACCCAGGGTCTGACTCTGTCGTCAGGAGTCCAGATGTATTTTTGCTCAGGGGATAGTAGTGTACGGTAAGGGGACACCAGCACCTTGGAGAGCGCTTGCTGGCTTCCTCTGCAGCCTGGGTTGGTGGGAGAAGCCGCCACAGAATGAAGGATCCTCAGTACCACTGGGGATTGTGGCATTGCACAGGCCTGGTGGAGGCGCAAAGGGCATAACTGCATCATGGGTAGCAAGGTCCTCATCGACTTGGCAGACCTCGAGCTCATTCAGTGATGCTGAGGGCCCTGAAGCAGAAGCCCTGCCTTACCATCACACACATTCAAGAGACACTTCCCCAACGTTTTCCTAAAGTGTCAGTGTACAGGACGTGGAAGGGAATTCTCAGCTCCTTTGAGGACTGTTGAATTCCAAGGTCCCCATTAACACTATGGATGTGAGATGACGTGATACTAGGGTACCTGAAACACTGTCCTGGTGATTAGAGACCAGGAGATTGTTGGGAGCCACTGGAGCTGGTTATTGCTCAAGCAGTCAAGCTACCTCAGTATTGAAAAAGGCATCCTCCCGGACAATTCCAGTCATTAGTTGCTAGGCAACATTACCCCCCCCATGATACTGACTGTGCAAGTGTATAAAACAAATGCCCCTGCTGTTGACGTCCGTCCTCCTGCTCAGCAGGCAAGAGGTAACTCCACCTGACCCCAGCTCTTGTCGCTTGTCTTTATTTTTCTCATACCCACCGCCGTTTCTCTCCGGGGTACAACGAGAGACCAACGAGGTACACTACAGGAGATAAAAATCAAAATTAATAATTTCTGGCCCAAGTCTGCCTCACAGTGGGCCCAATGGTATGCTATAGTCATAGCCCCCCATCCCTGAATGTATACATGGGACAGATGTTGAGAAGACGCACAGCCTTCACGTTTATTCCATGACCAGTGAAGAAAGATAGTTTTGATGGGAAAAGCCAAATGGAAGCACTTAAAACAGTCCAACCCCAACCAAGATAGTGAGTCAGAAACGATGCTGCGCCCTACAACCAGTTACAGAGAAAAACCATCAGCGAGTACTGAAGGATGCCTAGGTAGTGGTGGTTCCAGTTAAATCTCCGTGGACTCACTTATCGGATCCCTGCAAGGGTCAGGTGGGCTATGGTGGGTGATGGTGATGAACTATAAACCTAACCTGTCACTGCTACTATACTGATCACGATTAGAGCAGGTAAAACAGCCTCTGTCGCTCAGACAATGTATTCTTCTCAATTCTCGTTGATAGGGAGGGTCAGAAATAGCTCGCTTTAATTGGTGTCACGACTTGGATCTGCAGTGTCCCCCAGAGGCCATGTGCTAATGGTTGGTCCCCGGCCTGCGCTGTTATTGGGCGATGGAACCGATCAGAAATGGAAGAAGTAGGAGGCACCAGTTAGCTGTCACTGCAAGTGGAAGCAGTGCGGGGACCCAGCCCCCTTTCTCTCTGGTTTTGCTTCCTGGCTACAGTGAGGTGAGCAGGTTCCTCCACCACACACGCAGTGCCACAGTATACTGTCCTGCCATAGGTCCGCAGGTGACGGGACCAGGTGACCCACAGCCACGCCTGAGAACAAGAGCCCAAACAAACCTGTCCTTCTTTTTTCCCTCATGGTGTGTATCATGTATTTTTTTAGATTTCTTTATTTGATTGATACATTTTAGATACATATAACTGTAACATTCTTCATAGGGGATTTGTACCTGTACATGATATATCTTGCTCTTTCTTTTTTCTATTCCCCTCCCCTCCCTTCAACCACTCTTCCCCTCCTTGTTTACAAAACCTGTTTCCAGTTTTTGCTTCTACTGTCTTTTTTCCCTTGTCCCTTCTTTCCTGCCTCCTCCGCCTGTCTTGTTCATTTGAACATTTTCTTCCCATTTACCAGTATCTCTTATACATTTTGGTCCTTATTTATACGTTCAGTTTATTATACCAGAGAAACACTGTGGTATTTACACATGTGTGTCTGATTTATTTCACTTATGAGTATAAACCGTTCTTTCTTTTCTTTTCTTTTTTTTTTTTTTTTTTCTTTTTGAGACAGGGTCTCACTATGCAGTTCAGGCTGACCTTGAGCTCACTTTGTAGCCCAGGCTGGTCTCAAACTCACAACAATCCTCCTGCCTCAGCCTCCCGAGTGCTGGGATTACAGGCATGCATCACCATGCCTGGCTAAACCTTTCTCTCTTATAAGTTGATTATATCATGCAATTTGTCACAGTGATGGAAAGTAAATACAGTTGATAGTGCTTTCTTTGCAATTCTAATAGCTAGTATTATTATAATGGAATTAATATATTTTTCTCAAATCACATCAACAGAAGGATCAAAAACAAGCCACTTTCACATGGGAAAGACAGAGGGATCTAGTCACTGTCTAGCTTAAGGACTGTGTTAACTCTCCAGCTTCACATCATATTATATAATTCATGGGCTCCCTGAGCTCCCTGACACTCCACAGTGACCTACTGCTCCTGTTTTATCAATAGAATTATGCTAATCAGATCTGCACCGTAGGAAGTGGCAGGTACTCTTGATGCCTAATAAGGCACTCAAGCATGAGACGATGCGAAAGAAGTCCCACGCAGATTTGGGACCTGCCACGCCAATCACATTCCCAAGGGTCCTGTCTGGGGCTTAGCCTCTCGTTCCAAATGAAGGAGAGGGTATGGCATTTTGAGCATGTCCCCGACCAGGGAGAAGGGAGGCGGGGGCTCGGTGGACCTCTTTGGATTTTGGAGGCAGTATATACGCTGCACCTGGGAATAGTGCTCTAACTCATTTGCCAATGACTTGGAAAGTAGCCCAGTTTGATGGTGCCTAGAGCAAGAGGGGGTGGTTCTGCAGCAGGTGCAGGCTGTGACACAAGCTGGTCTGGAGCTTGTATCACTATGGAGCTACAGAGCCAGCAAAGCCAGAGGTATGTGTGTAGGGTGCTGGATATTTTGAATGCTCAACTCCTGATGAATTAAAATATAACTTTATATGTTCGTTCCCACTGTCCCTTTGACATTTCTACAATCAGGATCATTTTTCCTTGGTCAGATGAAAATTTCAGCAGTCCTGGAACTTTTCTGTTCACTCTCAGGTGAGAGACAGTACCATCCCCCTCTAAGTCATAGTCCACTGACAGAAAGTCTAGTCTAATGAGACTTGAAACCCACTCTGTTTAATGTTCAGATTTCTGCTCCTCCCTGGCATATACCTGCTACTGGCTCGCAGCTGATAGCGGGAGAGGGAGAGCTGTTGTCTGTTATGGTTTGGGTGGATAATGTCTCCCAAATGCTCGGGGTTTGGTCCCTATTGCAGTGGTGTTCACAGGTGAGGCCATTGAAAGGTGCTTGGATCATGAGAACTCTGATCTCATAAATGGATTAGTCCATTTATGAATTCATAGTTTAATGTGATATTAGTGGAAATTTAGGAGGTTATACCCTTGGTTCAATCTCCAGTACTGAAAAATAAAGAAAAGGTTTTTAAAAAAGTTGTGCACAGTTACAGCAGATAATGTGGCTTCCCTATGAACCAAAGGACAGAGAAGAACTCTTATTGAGTACTTAGCATCTGCTGGCTTTTTTTTTTTTAGACAGGGTTTCACTATGCAGTTCAGGCTGGCTTTAAATTCTCAGTAATCCTCCTGCCTCAGCCTCCAAGTGCTGGGATCATAGGTGTGTGCCACCATGCCTGGCTTACCTCCTGGGTTCTTGTGAGGTAGGTAGCATACTTTTAAGTCCTACCTTATCGATGAGGAAACAGAGGTGTTATGGTTTGTGTCTAGATGTCCCCCAAAGCCTCATGCAGTCACGGGGCAGGCTTCTAGAGTTTTTGATTGACCCACGATCCAGTGGGGTTATGGGTGTGAATGCTACACACATGGTCCAATGGGATTATGGGCATGAGTGCTATGTCCACCATGCACTGAGTGTAGCAGGATGGGCAGCCAGCATACAATATAAGGGAAGGAAAGAGGCTGCTTGCTGTGGCTCCTCCCTTTTGCTCTTATTGCTTTGCTATCTTCCGCCACCAGGAACTGTTGTCCTCTGCCATGTGCCACCCTGCCTTGAAGCCAGCTGAGTATGGACTGAAACCTCCATGAACTGTGAGCTAAGTAAACCTTTCCTTCCTTAATTCTGGGTGTTAGGTATTCTGTCTCAGCAACAAGAGAAAAGTAACCAAGACAAGACGTTTACATGAAAGACTTGTTCAACATCCCAAGGCTGGCACCATTGGATTCAGTTCAGTCAACATTTACTGAGCTCCTAGGCTGGATGGCAAATGTGGACCCAGCAAAATCCCTGCCTTCAGCGTAGGCACAGGCCCTCAGGGAGCAGACAGATCTGTATGGTAAGAGCTGGATTGGGGATAGGTCGAGGATAACAATAAGAAGACTTCTACCTGGAGTCAGGTGACCGTTTAGCCTATAAAACTTTTCTTCCAAGACAAAATCAAACCCCTCCTCTACCGGGCATGCACCATGGTTTTGTGATAATTTTGTTGCCCTCCTCCCTGCCAAAAGGTAGCTCATACATTTTGATATTCTAATATTAAAGAATTCAATATTTTTACAGCAGCCCTGTCCATCCTGATGATCAGCCCAATAGTGCATGAAATATTCTTAGCCAGCCTCTAGCAGCTGTCCTTGCAGTGGTGGCCTCATTCTCAGGCTTTTCTCACAGGCGTCCACTACAGTCATTCAATCGTAGCTTAATGTCCTTCCTGAGAAAGACCTGACAGGCCTCACATATCCAATCTCCTTTGGCCCCTGTCCTTCCAGCTCTGCTGACTGTGGTATTTATAGCCCAAACAGTAAGGGTGTGATTATTCTCCTGCTCTGCCTTTCTTTCCTGGGCCTAGAGATTCGGCCCAGCCTTCTATTAACCCAGATTTGCATAATGCTGAGGGAGAAGAACCTCCTCTGGGCCTAGTGACCTACACATCTGAACTTTCCCATTTTGAATAGTGTTCCAAAAAGCTCTTTCTCTTTGAAGGCACAGAGGAAATCAGCAGAGGCTTTCCTCAAATGCATTCCTCTCCAGTAGCTGAAATCTTTGCATTTCTAAAGCAATCTGGGCCTGAACTCTAGATGCATGCTTTCCTATTAGAAAGAGCAGGGAATCTGCAGAGGAGGGGAGTCCAAGGTCACAGCTCCTGGATCTTATGAAACAGGCACCAGGGAAAACCTTGGTTTCTTTGGGGAGGGTTTCTCAGGCCCGCTGGGGAGAGCAGATGTCTGTGTCAGGCGGGCGGAGGGGCAGGCGGCCCTGGGGCTGACTCAGTCCCTGAGGGTCCCCACCAAAGAGCAGATGGCCCCTATAAACTGTGCTAATCCTGGTTCTCCCACAGGCCGGAAATTCGGACTTGTGAAAGAGGGCTTCCTTTCATCATGGGCTGATAGATAAATAATTAATGGGATTTACTAAATTACCTAAATATGAAAGTTGTTTACAAGTATAACACATAGGTGTGGATTTCATCTTGCAGCCAATTCCTCCTCAGCAGGAAATTTATACTAGTCGTCTCCCCAGGCACTGGTGTCTAAACTGAGTGAGACTGTGTCTGTTTACCTTCATCTTCTTTACTTAAATATTTACTTGAAAAACACAAAAAGTGTTCAAAATGACCTACAATTAAGAAAATGGAAAGAAAAGCCACAGACTTGAAGAAAATATTTGCAAAAAATCCATCTTGATAAAGGATTCATATCTAAAATATACAAAGAACTGTTAAAGCTCAACAATAAGAAAGCAAACAACCCAACTTTAAAAATGGGCTAAGATTGAAACTGACATCTCATTAAGAAGATACACAGATGTCAAACATATGAAAAGATGCTCAGTGTCACATGTCATTAAGGAATTGTAAATTAAACTGAGTTACCTGCTACACACCAATTAGAGTGGCTAAAATCCAAAACACAGATAACACCAAATCCTGGCAAGGATGTGGAGCAACAAAACTCTCATTCATTGCTGGTGGGGGTGCAAAATGGTTCAGCCACTTTGGAAGACAGTTTGGCAGATCCTTACAAAACCAAACACACTCTGACCATACATTCCAGCTATTGCACTCTCTAATATTTACCCAAATGAGGTGAAAGCTTATGTCCACACAAAAGCTCATAGCAACTCCATTCATACTTGCCAAAAATGGGAAGAAACCAAGATGTTCTTCATCTTGGATAAACAATCTGATAAATTCATACAATGGAATATTATTTAGCAATAAAAAGAAATGAAGGACCAGGGGTACAGCTTGTTGATAGAGCACTTGCTAGCATGTGAGAGGCCCCAGTACCAACAAAACAAAGCAAAGCAAAACAAAACAGAGCTATCAATCCACTAAAAAATATAGGGGAAACTTAAGTGCATGTTGCTAAATGAAAGAAACCAGTCTGGAAAAGCCACAAACTGTGTATGATTCCAACTATTTAACATCGTGGAAAAGGCAAAGTATAAAAGAGTAAAAATATCAGTGGATGCCAGGGACTCAAAGAAGTGGGGAGGGGCATAAATAGATGGAGCATCAATTCATTTACTCATTACTAGAGTGGTGAAACTATTCTGAATGATGCTGGAAAGGTGGGTGCATGACATTATGCATTTGTCAAAACCCACAGAACTGTGCCGCTGCAAAGTAAATCCTGATTTACACTATGGATTTTTGCTAATAATAATGTATCATCTTGGTTCCTCAAATGTACTCAATCTACCACACTAGTGCAAGATGTTATAACAGGAGAAACTGTCAGGGAGGAGGCACAGGGTTGAGGGCTGGACAGAGAATGAAAGGATAGACACTGTCTGTACTTTCTGCTCACATTTTTCTATAAACCTAAAACTGCTCCAAAAATGACCATAGATTAAAATATTAATTTTAGGAGAAAAATATTTAAAATATTAAAATATTAATTTTTAGGAGACTTATGAGCACATTTTTCCCCCTTCCAGTGCTGGGGTTCAAACCCAGGGCCTCAAACCCAGGGCCTCATGGACATGTGATAGGAAAGCGCAATACCACTGAATTAAGCCCGTCGCCCTCATCTTTGTCTCTATTGAAATCACATAAATTAAGCAGACACCTCTCCGGGGTTGGAGTTGCCTGCCTGTGGTTCTCCAAGGCTAGAATCACATCGTGGCTGTTTTACAGTTCTGGGGGTACTGGCGTGGCCCTGTGCCCGTGGCACCAGCAGGCACTGTCTTGTGGTGGCTCTTTATGGTGGCCCCAACCCTTGTGCAGTTCTTGCCTACTAAGGTACCCCTTGAGTATTTATAGCTGCTCCCATTGCTGACCTCTTGTAGGTGAGCTGTAGCATTAGATTCTCCTGAAGCCATCCTCCTCATCTTGTCCATAACAAAGTTGTCTTCTTCGAAACTGTCTCTGAATTTTACCACAAGCAATTAAGAGAAGTCGAGTGGACCCCTGAACACTTTGCTAATATTTCTTCCCCTAAATATCCCAATTCATTACTCTTTAGTACTGTTTTCTACAAAGCAGTAGAACATGGGCATAGTTCAGCCGAGTTTTTGCCACTTTATAACAGGAATGGTCTTCCAGTGTCCGAGAAGATGTGCATCAATTTTTCATCTAAAACCGCATCAGAATGGCCTTTACTGTCCACATGGAAGAGCGGCCAATTCTTTATAAGTTGTCCTTCTCCGAGTTACTTCCCCTTCCCTTGTCTGGTATTATAATTTTTTTTTTTTTTTTTTTTTTGAGACAGGGTCTTGCTTTATACTGCAAGAGACTGGCTTTGAACTCACTGTGTAGCCCAGGCTGACCTTGAACACCCAGTGATCCTCCTGGCATTCTGAATTCTAAAGAGAAGCTGAAACTAGATGATTAAGATGTAAACTGCTAAATAAACTTTCTTTAGGTTTGCAGACCATCTAGTAGCCTTCAGATTATATCAAAATGTATAAGGTGATGCTTGACTTGCAGAAAAATATGTGCCTGTCTTAAGGAATTAGAGGAAGTAACCCCAGGAGACCAAGGTGGATTACAATGTTCCAGCCAAAGAAAAATATGGCACAGGTCTTGAATGACAAAACCTCGCTCAGTATGTTGTCTTCTCACCCACTGTCTTGATCTATACCTCCTGTCCTTCCCCTTTGTGTACTTGAGTTCCCCAGGAACATAGTCAAAGGATCTGGCCTTTGAATAAACTTGATTTCCTCTGTACCAACTCTCAGCTCCTGAATATTGGCTGTGAGTGGTGAGCAGACAGAGTTGGGTCTGGTAATGCAGAAGTCTATCAGCATTCTTCTCGTGGCCACTTAGATAATGCCCAGGACTGAGGCTTTTTTGCAGCTCTCCTCTCCTTAGAGCCCTAAGCAGAATCACTCTCAATGCTCTGTTCATACCAATACAGGCTTTTTCCAGTATGCATTTCCAAACTGCTCCAGCCTCTACCCCTTACCAGGTTCCAAAGCCACTTCTGTATTTTTAAGTATTTGTTAAAACAAACCCCACCTCCCTGGTATCTATTTATGCCTTACTCCACTTGTGCTGCTATTAAAAAGAAATTCCACAGCATGGGTAATTTTTTTGTTTGTTTGTTTTTCTTTTTGAGACAGGATCTCACTATGTAGTGCAGGATGGCCTTGAACTCACCTATATACCCCAGACTGGCCTCAAACTCCTGGTGATCCTCCTGCCTCAACCTCCCAAGTGCTGGGATTACAGGCGTGCACCACCACCCCCAGCTCCAGCCTGGGTAATTTATAAAAAACATACATTTATTTCTCACAGTCCTGGAGCAGGGCATCCAGCCTCAAAGTGTGGGCAGGCTTGGTGTCTGGTGAAGATCTGGCTTTCACGTCCATGATGGAACCTGTGTCTGCATGCTGTAGAGGGGAGGAACACTGTGTCCTTATGCATGGGAGGGACAGCAGGGGTAAACTTCTCCCCGCAAACCCTGTTATAAGGCACATGGTCTCATTCTTTTTGTTTTTTTTCGTACCAGGAATTGAACTCGTGACCTTAGGCTTACCAGGCAAGCGCTTATGCAGCTGAGCTACATCCCCGGCCCCCTGATCTCATTCTTGAGGGCAAAGCCCTTGTTGACAAATCACCTTCTAAAAGCTGCACCTCAAAAAAAATAAATAAATAAAAAAATAAAAGCTGCACCTCTTACTACGGTTGCACCAGGATTCAGTTTCAGCACGAATTTGGGAGGAGACACAATCATCCAAACCATAGCAGTAGACATTCCTGCCCATTCCGTTCCTCTGCTCCTTGTCCCCTCCAGTAAGGGAACTGTCATTTACAATGTGGTGTTCACACTTCTTTATTTTCCCCTTATTTTCCACAAATATGTCTAGATGTGCATATGTATATAGCATCACATATTTAAAAGAAATAAATATGAAACCATGTTTCACATATTAGTCGACAACTTGATGTTCATTTATGCTGTAGACCTCCGTCCGTGCTTTGTTCAGCGCCGTGACCACTTACACCCTCTGTGCACTAACAGAGGTCACTGCATAAGGTCTGATCGCTGAGGAAGAGCCACAGGACCTTGGCAGTGCTTAAAACCTACTGTTTACTGCACGGAGAGCAATCATCACTGCAGCAACTGCACGCAAGTGAGCCGCAAGTGTTCGGGGAGGCCAGGTGCGTCTGTCTGCAAAGCCCATGGCAGTCTCCCTTGTCCAGATCACACGGCAGCTCAGAACTAGGAAGCTCAGAATGGAGCCTCCCCAGGGTCTCTGGTGCCCACCATTCCTGTGAGCATATTTCTTGGCGTGTGGCCAGGCCCATCAGCAGGACCTCCCGGAGTCTCACCAAAACTGTTACCAATAAGCAATGCTGAGCAAATGAAAATAAAAATAAACACTGCTGACAAGTTAGTCCAAGCCACCCTGAAGCCCCTCAGGCTTGCTGTTACAAAGCAGCACTACAAATCAGGATGCCTAACATCTTGAGGAGCGCTCAGCGCTCTGCAGAAACGGCTCACACTGACTCCAGGCCTGCTGGCCTGGCCCTCAGCACACTGGGCAGCGTACGAACCAGCCTTTTTCCAACTGGTCCCACGTTGCTGGGTGAATCAGTCAGGACTCTCCAGAGAAACAAAGCCACTAAGAACTGTGTGGGTACATATATCAATGTGTACATATGTATACCATCATGTCTGTATAATTGTGTATAAATATGTATGTGGACACAGACACATACAGGGTGAGGGGGCTGAGGTAATGCAAGGAATTGGCTTACGTGATTATGGAGGCTGAGAAGGCCCTCAGTCCAGCATCTGAAAGCTGGACCTGCAGGGGGAGCTGGTGGTCTAACTGGCCCAAGTCTAAAGGCCTAGGAAGGAGGGGAACCACTGGTGGAAACCCCAGTTCAAGAGCACAGGATGAAAGGAGATGTGAGAGAGGCAAGAGGAAAAAGAATGGATTCCCCTTTCCTGCATCTTTTTTCCAGGCCCTCTGTGGACTGGCTGATGTCCACTCAAGTTGGAAGGAACAACTGTTTCACTCCTTCCCCTAATTCAAATGCTAATCTCTCTCTCTCCCTCTCCCTTGCTCTCTCCTCTTTGCTGTGGCCAGCCAGTTCAGACCTGTATGTGCAGCAGAAATGCTCCAGGGATGGCCACACCCTTGATGCCGAGGAGCGTGTGTACGTCCGGATAAATATGGCCTGGCTGACGTGGCCACAGTAGGTTCAATGCCCAGCTTAGAACCTACAGTATCTGCAGGGTCCTTCTGAAGATGGGTGAGTCAGCTGGTTCCATTCTCTGATTGGCCCAGCTTGAGGGCATCCTCTCCAAGGACTGACTGGAGAGAATCATGAGTATGGAGTATTTGTCATCAGTAAATAATAGAAAAATAAAACAAACCCAGGAATAATAATGTTTAATGTGGGCAGCCATGAGCTGGTAAATTTGACACAGAAAAATTAACTCTTGCACTAGGCATTTAGGTCACTCTGCTCTCCCTGCTGCAGTCATAAAACTGGCCACGGCGAGCGTCTTCATATATTTGTGCCCTGTGTGTTCACCCCTTCCCTTCTCCCACGTGCATCACTCAAATGAGGATGTTGCTTAATCACTTTCTCCGATGTTCTTGATCTGCGTTCTGTATTATGCCTTCCCTCTGTGTGTGAGAGACGGGCTCTAACTGTAAACAGTTCCGTTTACAGTTCTGGGCTCGCCGCAGAGCCCCCGAGGTGCTTTTCTCTTTAGCTCCTGTATTCTCTCTGGCACTCAGTTGTCTGGCATCCTGCATCTTGATTCTGTGTTTCTTTCTTCCTCCAAGACTTAGGGAATATGATCCTTCTCTCTGAGGTCGGGGCTCTCAACCTCTCTGCATAATGGAAGAAATCATTTCTATTCTTTTGAAAGATTATTTCCTAATACACGTGTGCCCAAAGACAGAAACAAATCTCTTGCCTCCTGTGACAGCTCACTGCTGTCACACAGGAGCTCCAAATCTCCATGACCTCACCATAAAGAGCTCATTCTTCCCCTTACAAAGCTCATACAGTCGCAGAGTGGGGGGCGCTCCTCTCTGCCATCACTGGGGATCCAGTTTCCTCCCAGACAATGCCAAGCCTGACCCAGGATATCAGAGTCTTCCCCATTCAGCCAGCAGAGGAGGAAAGAGAGAGCGGGGAGGGTTGTGCAGGGGCTTTGGGGCCAGGCCTGAACTTGGAATATAGTATATTATGGCAGTTTTAAAATGAAACCACAAATGTTTTGATATCCCTTCAAGAGGTAGAGCTTAATTTTCTTTCCTTTGAGTGCGGGCTGGACCCTAGGGACTCACTTCCAACACATGCAGTTCAGCAGAAGTGTTGACATGGCAGCTTTTGAGTCAGTTATAAAGATTGCAGCCACAGTGTTAGGTGCTGTCTCTCTCTTGGTCATCCACTGGGGAGGAAGCCATGTCTCAAGAAGTTCTATGGAGGCCTGGCATGGTGGCACATGCCTATAATCCCAGCACTTGGGAGGCTGAGGCAGGAGGATCACTGAGAATTCAAGACCAGCCTGAGCTGCATAGTGAGACCTTGTCAAAAAAACAAAAGAAGAAGGAGGAGAAAGAGAAGGGGAAGAAGATGAGGAGGAGGTGGAGGGAAAAAAGGAGAAGAAGGAGAAGGAGAAGGAGGAGGAGGAGGTGAAGAAAAAGAAGGAGGAAGAGGAGGAGAGAAGAGAAGAGGAAGAAGAGGAGGAGAAGATGGAGGAGGAGGGGAAGAAGAAGAGGAGGAAGAGGAAGAAGAAAAGAAAGTGGGGAAGAAGGAGGAAGAGGAGGAGGAGGAGAATTTCTATGGAGAAGCTGTATCTAGAGGAACTAAAGCCCTTGACAAATAATCTTGATGGAAACCCTCCTGCTTCAGTCTAGTCTTCAGAGACTGAAGCCTTGATAAAACTAGTTTGGGGATATTTTGTTACATGGCAATAGATGACTAATACACATTTCTACCTGCACTTCATTGGTCAGAACTCAAACACATGGATAGATCTAACCACAGCAGAGGGTAGCCTAGTTGTATGCCCAGGGAAAGGGAAATGGACTGGGTGAACAACTGACTAGAAACTTTGAGATTCCTCCGTCACTGGACAGAAACAATGATCAGCTTCATCCACCACTGAGACAAAGACCTCACTTTTTTTTCTACTAGGGATCGAACCCAGAGCCTTTGCATTGAGCTGTATCCTCTAGCCCTTTTAAAAATTTTTATTTTGAAACAAAATCTCTCTAAGTCACTAAGTTACCCAGTTTTGAATGTGGATAGGTTAGCAGAAGTGGAGGTGGGAGAGTCCACATGGGCCATCTGAGGAACTGGAGGCTAAGAATCCAAAATGGCCTTCTACATGCTGGAGGGATTCAGGGACAATCAAAAGTCAAAGGCCCGGAGGCTCACTGTAGAGCTGCCACTATGAGTCTGCACTGGAAAGATGAAGAACCTGGAGGTCAATAGCCAAAGGCAATGGTGAAGACTGGAATTGTTCCAAAATGGGAACACGTCCTTCTTCCCTTTTTCATTCCATCCAAGCTACAAGCCTGTTGGTTGGTGCCACCCATATCTGGGTGGGTCTTCCTCTCTGTTTGCTGGCCTACACGTCAATCATCTATAGACACCCCCCCCCAGCTTTACTAATCTGCTAGGCTTTCTCACTCAAGTCAGTTTGACGTATCATTATTTGTTTTTTTTTGTTTTTTCCACTACCGGGAACTGAACTCACGACCTTGTGCTTGCCAGGCAGGCGCTAAATCCCCAGCCCCTGACGTATCACTATTAATGATCATAATATGCAATGAAGAAGGAGGTCTTCCAAGAAACATACCAAAGTATTAAACAAGTTTATTCCTGCATGGTGAGATATGGGTGATTTTTCACTTGTTTCTTTTTTTATGCAAATTTATTGATATTTTTTGATTTTTCTAAGATGAGGATGTTTGTATTATTTATAATCAGGAAAGATAAGTATTTTTTTTGTTGTTGTTGTCGGTTTGTTTTTGTTTTTCTTCTGGTACCAGGAATCGAACTCATGACCTTTCACTTGCCAGGCCAGTGCTTTGCTGCAGAGCTAAATCCCCAGCCCCAGGAAAGATAAGTATTATAAAGACAAAAAGCCAATTCCTCTGAATTTATGAGGATAGCACAAATCACGTGAGCAGGGAGGGGATGGCTGAAAGGCACATGGTGTGTAAGGGTGAGGTTGGACAGGGTGGAGGTCTGGGGAGCCCCCTTTGAGCTGACTGGCTCCTCCTCCCTAGGGAGAGCTGGGCTGATTGGCTTCCCAGAGTGATTCTCTGCAGGGAGAAGCTGGGTGACCCTCAGGTGGTCAGACCATCCTCTCCATCTGAACTTTTTCCACTTCTTGACTGGAAAATATTTGTCCACCAAAAAAGACTTCTTCCCCAGGACCTGTTGCCTCCCTCCTTGATGTCCCAGCCACCGACCTACAAATAAGTCTTCATTTCAGCACCTCAGGTTTGCCCGGAGTGTGGCATCCTCAATGCACCCACTTTTTTCCCTTTTGTCTTCCAGGCTCTGAGCTGAGCATTGCAGCTGAAGGCCACGGTTAAGAGTGACGGTCTCAGGGTTCCAACCCTGGTGCACTTGCTACTTCCTGTTGTGTGACGTGGGCGAGTCACTTGACCACATAGCTTTAGTTTCTTCTTCTGTAACATGGGGCTATAATATCCTGTAAGTGAAGTCACACGTGAAGGCAGTTAGCTTCCTGGAGCCCCCAGCTAAGGGGAAAGGACAGGCACTGAATACACAATTACACATGTAACATGTGACGAGGAGGTAGAATTCAATTACCTGGGAGGTGACATTCCTCATGACTCTTTCTTCACATAAAGAAACTGGCAACCAGGAAAATTCAATCCTTCTTGTAGGTCACACTCAGCTGGGAGGTGGAACTAGGATGCCGCCTGATTTGGGCACCCAAGCCCTTGTCCTTAGGGCCTTGCTGAGCTTGTGGCCATTTGTCCTGGTGGACACCTTCGTCCATTAAAAAATTAAGTTTTACAATTGTATTGGTGGGGCCAGGGATATAGCTCAGTGGCACAAGTGCCTGCCTGGCAAGTGCAAGGTCCTGAGTTTGATTCCCGGTACCAAAAAAAAAAAAAAAAGGTACAATTGTACTAGTATAAAGATACACACAATTGAGTGGGTTATGTTTCTTTTTTTTCTGATTTTAAAATAAAAATATTTTTATGGGCTCCTGAAAGTCTCACAGGCCCTAAGCACTGTGCCTACTAGGCCTAATGATCCGTCTACACTGCATGTTACAGGAAGATGATTGCATATGGCACCATTTGGGTCTTCCAAGAAGCTTTCTGTCCAGCAGAAGAGATAGGAAAGAATACTAGTAACAATAATTCTATTTTATTCTGTACCGAGTGTGTGTATCTCATTTGATTCTCTCAAGAATATATTTTAGTATATGTGCTGCCGAAGCGAGCACTCTCTCAAGAATATAATGAGATAAATTTTTTCACTTAGGCAAAGAAACTGAAGCCAGGGAGTTTATGCTGCCTGTCTGCGGGGCTGAACCTGTTGGAGAGAAGGCTGGACTTGGACCCAGCTCTGTGTGACCCGCAGGCCAGGCCCTTCCCTTTCTGTCCCACTGCCTTGCAGCTGGAGCCTGGGGGCAGAATGACAGGGCCGCTGCTGCGGCACCAAGAGCAGGTGCTGCAACTCAGTGACTGTCCTCGAAGAGCGCAGGTCTGGGTGCTCCATCTGTCGGAGCTCTCATCCCTCAACATCACCCCTCTGCCAGTGCCCAGTTGTCCCCAACCCATTCCTTTCCTCTCTGTCCTCTCTCTGTGCCCCATTGACTCCAGCATGGCTAGGCTTGAGGTTAAGAAACAGCGCCAGAGCCATGACTGTGATCATGAGCCAGAGAAGAAGGCGGGGCTGATGCCCTCAGAATCATCTCCTGGGCCTGGGTGGGGTGGGGAGTTGGGTGGGAAGCCTGCCAGGCTGCAGCTGGGAGCTGCTAAGGGCCACCTGCATGGAAGAGCATGCTAGTGACACTAGGCCTAGTCTGAAAAGCACTTCCTTATATACGCTTTGTCGATTCAGCCCTGGTGTGATGGGTAAAGTAGCCAACATTACCTGTCATGGGTGGTTGAGCCTTTGCTTAGGAGCCTGTGGTAGCCCCTGGTGGCCCTCCTTGCTGTGGCACTCAGGCCCGTCCTCCCAGCCCCATCTTGTTCTAGTTCCTTGTGCCCCACCCTGGCAACACAGAACAGCAGGCACTCCCTCCAAACTGCTCCCTCCATTCACCTGGCCTCTACCTAGACTGCCCAGGTCATGTGACCTACCCAAGGATGTACACCTAGGGTGTGGTGGAGCTGAGAGCCAGAACCAGATTGGTTTCACTCCAGAGCACACGGCAAAGAGAATTCCGTTAGGGGGACAGCAGTGTCCCAACTATTTCTGTGAATAGGGAAGTGTGGCTTATAAATCCAGGTGAGGGGAATGTCCCTCCCTCCCCATGGTGAACACCTGTGTCTCGTTTAAGACTCAGTTTAGGCATCAATGCACTTTCAGTGGGTTTTTAGGCGTGAAGCTCATTTAACAGTGAACAAGAGGTGGCAGGGTAAGGGGGTTAACAGTTTTTTTTGAGAATCAATGGTCACCCCACAGACAAGGAAATTGCCCATTGCTGCCTCCGAAGTCCTATTAGCTGTGCCCCTGTCTGAGCTGAAGGATGATGTGCCATTGTTGAATCAGGAAGTGGTAACTAAGCCTTGCCAGTCATTCACACCTTCCGTGTGACTCATTCTGAGTAAATTCAACGAACTCTAAGCACCTGCTCCATCAGGGGAGTATTTTTGATCTAGAAAACTACAACTTCCCTTCTGCAAGGCTGCAGGCAGCTGAGACACAGACTATGAGGCGGCCCAGCAGAGTGACCAATGCCCCGAGAGCAGTGGTGGGGACCCTATGGCACATGTGCTGCAGTGGGCTGTTTGTAACATTGCGAGCACCGAAAGATTCGCCATCACCGCCCTAGAGGATCCTGCTCCTGCTGGCCTGCCCCTCACTATGCCAGCCTCTCACTCTTGTTCTGGCTGCCATGAGCTCTGGTCCAAGGGGGTGCAAAGCTAGGCAAGTGAGAGGCCCTTGGGCAAAAAATAATGCATATTGTACTTGCATGTGGCTGTATATATATATATATATATATATATATATATATTTGTTGTTGGGCTTTAAAATGTGAATATAATGACCAATGTGAATATAATGACTGGTGAGTATCATGAAACTAAAAACTATGACTGTCTGGATCTATGTCAAAACCTATATCCATTCTCACAACAGCCACCGCATGGATGGGATTATAATGGTTTGGTTCACTTTTTCCCAGGCCACATTTCCTAAAATTATTATGCACCAGTTACATGACCTGAGGGACAAGTGCAGAGCTCATTCTTTTTTAAATGGCCTGTGGCCGCTCCTGGAGTGAGGCAGCAGGAGGACAGGTCCCTCTTGCCTTTCCGGTCCAAGGCCCACCCTTTAAATAGGAGTCCGGAAGTCTCTGCCTCCTGATCAATGACTTTGCTGCCCTCTGGTGGTTACTTGCCGCAGCAAGTCCCAGGTCCAGTCCTTTCCTGGGCAATTTCTACTTCAGGTTTGTCCCTCAGAAGGCCCCATTTCTTTGAATCACTTTTGCTTTGCTCTGTTTTTCCTTCTGCTGTTGTTGAAGTTGGGACCCTTCTAAACTCTATGAGGGTGCTCCAGGATGACCCCTTTTAAAGCTTTTGTGGAAGTATCGTTCTTGTAAACAAGCGAAGCTTGCAGCCCCATTTCACAGCCTCAAAGGGCTGAGTTTCGCCCGTCATTGGGGGACCTGGGGTGCACTCACCTGCTGTGCTCTTACAGTTGACTGAGGTTCACTCTTTTTTAAGAGTGAACTGTTGAATGTCATTACTGCCAAAGCCACCAGCACACCTGCCACTGTGCAAAGGCTGGTGCTCCTCAGGAAGCCGGAGCAGCTCGCTGGCTGCGCTGGATTCCCACAGAGACCTGTGCCCGGACACACAGCCCCAGCGCTGTGAGGCTGCGCGGCCTTGAACAAATCATTCCACCTCTCCATCCTGCAGCACAGAAATTGTAACCATGCCTTCCTGGATTTAAACCCCAGCTCTACTGTCCCCCAGCTATTAGCCTGATTATTGACGTCTCTGTGTCTTTGTTTCCTCTCTGTAAAGTCGGGAAGCACTAGTGCTCAGGTCATAGCGCTGACTTCCCGTGATCACACATGGCTGGAAACAGGGAGCCAGAGTCTGGTCCCATTGATTCGGGGCCTCGGCTCACTCGCTTCCATTTTGTTGACTGCCGCTTCCTAAAATTCAGTTGGTTTTTACTAATATCTTTTTCTAACACACCTTCTCCCCGACTCCTACTTGGTTATAATATAAGTTAGGGTAACATCAGTTGCCGTGATGGGTTGGCCGGGGTCTCCATGGCTTTACACAATAGAACTTTACTCCTCACATGTGTGTAACTCAGGAGGGCACCCCCACTTCCTAGACAAGCCTTCCATGGGTGCATCTGGGAGCTGGACTCACTCCAGCTGTGGTTCTGTTTTCCTGTGGGGCTCTGGCCCTCTGCATTTGCCTGGTGAGTGAGCCTGGAACGTGGACCAGGCCAGAAGTGGTGCTTCTCAGCTGTCCACAGTCCACAGGCCTATAGCACCAGGGCACTGTGAACCTTCCTGCCAGGCAGGCTGGGATATGTGCTCCTTGGCTGTGTCCCTGAGTCCGGGAGGCAGAGGCAATCCACTTTAACTCCTGCAGCATGGTTGTACTGGTTTAAATTTTCGTTCCTCTGGGCAGAAAGCCTGAGTCCTCAGGTCTGGATTGAGTTCTCCTCCTCCGGCCTTTTTCTCTGGAATTAGAACATTTGCTCTCATCTCTCCCAGTAAACTGCGTGCTCTAGGGCACAGGCTATGCGCCTCTGCCAAGTCCCCAGCCCTGCTCGGAGCCTGCATAGGCAGGTGCCCCAGAAGGGTTAGTGGACTGGTCCGGGGCGAATAGCCGAGGGGCAGAGGAAGTGGTCGTGGAGAGACTCCAGGCCCCTCCTCCATCAACAAGGAGTTTCAGAACCTCGGGGCAGCGTGCCTGGGAACTGGGCTGGAGAGCTCTCTGAGGTTGAGGTCAGGGCTTCTGCTCTCTAAGAGTGGAACTGAGACCCTGCGTGTGGTCACAGGTTGTCTGCGCCTCCGCACCTGGCCCCCCGAGAGGATCTGATCCGATCCTCCTGCCCGTTGCTTGCGCATGCCGGTAGATAGAAGTTGTGAGCTTCGGAACGGATCACCCCTGCAGTGGTAACGCGAGAAGTTGCATTTATTTATTTACAGTTTATATGTTGTTCACTTCCCAAGATCTTTGCAGCAGCTTAGAAAGGGAATGTGATATAAAACAAAGGAACAAGCTGGGTGTGGTGGTGCATGCCTGTAATTCCAGCATTGTGGGAGGCTGAGTCAAGAGAATTGCCAAGTTCAAAGCCAACCTAAGCAATTCAGTGACTTAGCAAGATGCGCTCTCAAAAATGAGAATAGAAAACAGGCTGGGAATGTACCTCAGATACTGGAAAGAAAAGGAAACAAATAAAATAGAAAAGCTGGGGAAATGATAGATCACTAAAAATTGGATGGTTCTGGGAATAAGTAGAGTTTTTCCCGCTGCATAAGCCAAGTCTACTTGGGGACAAACGGTCATGTCTAAAAATCATTCCCTTTTGTTCTCACGCCCCCTCGCTGTCCCCACTGTCTGGTTGGCCTGCGGCTGAGGTGGAACGGGGAGGGGGCTGTGAGCAGCTCTTGGCCTCTCTGGGGGCTTCTAGGCGCCTCTCAGACTCACGTCCAACCCGAGCTCACCCCGTTTCTCCTTCTCCCGGGCTGCAGATCCCTGCTCACAGCCCATCATGGAGCGAAAGTGGCACCCAGGATCAGAGTAGCCGTCCCGTGACACTGTACCTGCCCTCACAGGAGAAATCTGACTGAACGGCACAAGGACAAAGCCCGGCCCCTTGCAAAGTCACTCCGTGGTTCCCACCTCCACTGATCGTCTCACCCAGGAAAGGGGGTTGTCACGCTCAGGGCCTGTGGGTGATGCGGCTTCATAGGAGCAACAGACCTGATGGGACACTTTAACCAGGACCAGTGTGTCAGGTGCCACACTCCTGACCAGCAGCAGAGGGGCACTGCGTCTGTGGAGGGTGCGGAGGTGTGGCTGCAGCAGGGTCCCTTCGTGGAGAGGAGCCAGGACTTGTCTTGCGAAGCTGTGTGAGGGAGAGGAGGACACCGCGTCCTCCTTCCCTCCATCAGGCACAAAGGTCTCGGGGGCCCTGCACGTGGCCCTGGGTTGGACAAGGGAGGTTTGTCTCGAACCCAGGCTCCTGGTGGAGGGGAGGGCAGGCTGCCTGAAGCAGCTCCGGGTCTGTGCCACCTAATGGAACAGGGAACCTGAGGGAGGAGGAGTCTGTAGGCCCAGGAGCAGTAGACCCCAACAAGATTTGTATTCTAGAAGCTCCTCTGGCCCACCCACACCCATTTTGTGCTGACTCATAAAAGAGAAGACAAACACCCCAGGTTCCGAAGGCTCAAGTTTGCAGTGAGAGTTACAAAGAACAAAAACCAATCTGGGCTGGGGAAGGGGTTTCCCCCAAACTCTCCCTGCATGCGCCCAGCAATTGGCAAAGCTGCTGAAAAAGTGCTGGGAGGGCATTTTATTCTTGGGAATGTATCACCACGCGGACAAGTCTGTAACCTTACTGCCCGGCTTCCTACTCTGATCGCGCGGCTGTAAAGGCCTGTTTGAAATCGACTTCTCCATTCTCTGCAATGAAGTGCATCCACCACCCCAAATGCTAGAATTATTGACTGAGGGGGAGAAATCCTGTTTTTATTTTTGGGGGGTTTCCTTCTATCCCAGTCATCATGGTTTAATCATAGCTCACCTCTATGTAGGGTATTAACTCTTTCTTAACTTGGTGTGATACTGGGCCCATTTCACCCTCCTCATCTATAAAGCAGACCTCACACACACTACCTGACAGAGTAGTAACTGTAAAGCATTTGACATGGACCCAGCACAGGAGGTTCTCAATAAGTGATAGCTGTGAGGATGATTTTGAGAAGCACCTCTCTGGCATTATTAGAAATATATAAATGTATATATTGCAATAAAGACAAACTAGAGGTACTTACTCTAAAAGAAATCTGGTTGCAGTGAAATCACTTCTATGATTATCTTCCAAAGATTACACCCGCAAGTGTGCATGCACCTCATTCTGCATGGGGGGTGAGTCCTATTCACTTGCACTTTTCCCTGAATTTCTGCTGGGGATAATACAGCATAGTGCTCTCTTTACAGCTGAGGCCTTTTTTGACTTCATTGCATGGTACCAGGTCATAGATGTCACCTTTCTTCAACGATGACAACCACCCCCTCACCCCACTCCTGTGACTCTCTGGGAATAATCACCAAAAGGTCACTGGGAATCTCAGCTCAGTGCCCACTGACTATGTGCCCTGGAGATGTGACTTTTAGACCTTGGCATCAGTGAATGGAAATACTGGGCCCCACCTCTCTCTTACTGTGGTGTTAGGAAATTACTTCTTGCTACGTTTTTGCATAGTTGAGAGCTGGGCTGGGATGTGAGTGCCTGGCAGCTTCTTCTGTTTCAAAGTATGGCTTTCATGAGCTTCTGTGTTAGTCTGCTTTTCTGTTGCTGTGACCAAACACCCAACACACACAGCTTAAAGGAGGAAATGGTTTATTTGGCTCACAGCTTCAGAGAGTTCAGTTCATGGTCAGCTGATTCCAAGGCAGGAGCATCCTGGTGGAAGATGTTACAGACCAAAGCTGTGTGGCTCATGATGCTCAGGGAGCAGAGCAGGGAAACAGTGCCAGAGATGACAGGGCCAAGACCACACCTCCATGACCCACCCAGAAACACCCAGAAGTGTGCTTCACTAATCCCCTACACAGCTCCCATGACAATCAAGTTGACACTGCTGAGATTAACCAGTTCTATGGCCAGTGAAATAAAAGCTGAAAAATGGCTAGTCAAGGAGTCAAGTTATTCTTGTCTCCTGGGAGGGAATAGAGTGGTGGTGGTCACTGGACATTTGCTCCAAAACTTGTCACATACTGCGATCCTCTTGGTCTCACACTTTCTGAGGGGCCCTCAAAGGGGCAGTAGTCTGGTTTGGGCTTTGTAAATTCAGTTCAGGGAACACTGTGTGCACAGGACTATGCTGGGCCTTACTGTGAGGGCAATGACCACGGTGGGGGCGTACGCAGGTTCACATGATGTCACCTGCAATCATAATGAGAGTGGCAGAGACTGCTACTCTCCAAGTGCAGCTCCAGGCATAAGCTCCTCCAAACAGCTGCACACTGTGTATACTTGGTAACACCCTCATTTTTCGGGTAAGAAAACTAAGGTGCTTTGAGTAATTTACCCAAAACTACACAGCTGACAGGTATTAGGTTGTGTGATTCAGTTCAATCTGTCTGACTCTAGATCCCTCACTTCTTTCTGCTAGGGTCGTGCTATGGTTTGAATATGGTCTGTCCCCTACAACACTCATGGCGAGATTTGGTTGCCATGGTGGTGGTGTTGGAAGGTGGGACTATTAAGAGATGGTGGGGTTGTTGATGCTGCTGTCCTGGGCTGGGTTGCTTCTCCCTGGAGCGAGTGGGTTCTCATTCTCTCCAGACTGGGTCAGTAACCTGGAGAGTGGATGTGGATGAAGCAAGGCCCTGCATGTCTTGTCTCTTCTCTGTTCACCTACTTGCCCTTCTCACCACACATAATGTAGCAGAAGGTCCACACCAGATGCAGAGATCTTGGGCTCCCAGCCTCCAGAACATGAGCTAAATGAACGTCTTTCCTTCGTAAATGACCCATTCTTTGGTATTCTGTTAGAAACTGAACTAAGGCAGGGGATCATAATTTCACATGAGGTCTGTCTGTGCATAAATGGACATAAGAGATGGTCCCATTTTCAGTGTAATTGGATGTACTGTCATACAGTTCTGAGGAGCTTCAAGGCCTCTCCAATCGCTGACACTTGACATTTTGAGATTTTATCTCTAGGCACAGAAAGTAGCGACCTCAACAGTATGCAAAGCTCTGAGTATGATGTTGTAGCAGTACTGGGCTTGTCACTGCTCAGTCCTGGGAGGTTAATAATTGATTTATTTTCTTTGTGTCAAATTTCAGTGTCATTTCCTTCTTGTTTCATACCACCTCCCCTCACCCTTTTCCCTTTTCTCTTCCTCTTCTTCTCTTCTCCTTCTCCTCTTACTCCTTTTCCTCTTCTTCTGTAAAATATCAGAATACTTGAAAATACTTGGACCTCTGCTCATTTCTCTTCAGACATTAAGGTAATGGGATTTGGCAGATTTCCAGTCCCACGGGAGTCCAAAGTGTCACACGGTATCATTGACTGGATTTATTTAACAGTATAATTCCAAGTTTGGCAAACATCCCAGCACCAGTAATAGAAGTCCCCAGCTTAAATTTTCCAGCGTTGCAGAATTTTGCTCCATGATGTCAATCAAGATCCCAGATGGAGCTAAGAAGAAAACACAGATATTACTTGGTCATGCAGAGCTGATGATCTCCCAAGTGTGCAAAACCCCAGGATCTGGGAGGTCTTCTGTTTTGCAAAGCCAGTGGTGCCACCAGGAGAAGCTGGACAACGTGCCCTACATCATTCCACCACTGGGAAGGTGCTGCAGAATACAGAGAAGTTGATCCTCTGAGTCCAAGATTCTCACCAGTCCACTACATTGGGTTTTTCACCTCGAGCCAATACACAGTAGGACGGTCTGAAAAGGAATCGTGTTGCACAGACTTGATTTCCATTCTAAAAACGTTTCAAGAAGCTGGGGATAAAATCTGTAGATGAACGTTTTAAGAATCTGTAGACTTCCCTCATAATACATCCAGCACCCTCAGCCTGTAGAGGAGGTCCCTGGAGCTGGAGTAAGGGTACCCTCAAGGTCACACAGAAGCAGGCGCGGGACCAGGGCTCTGGTGATGCTTCTCAGATTCCGGTTTTCTGTACCACACCACACTATGTCCTTGTCTACACCACTTCGGGTGTAGCGAGGGGAGACATCGCTGAGGAAGAGGAGGAATGTGCTCTGTCCTTGAGGGACGGGTGGAACTTGAATGACTTGGCTTTGCAATGCTGCTTGTGGTTTCTTTGTGACTTTCCCAACTAACCATGACCTCTCTGAAGAGAAGGAGCGCATTTTATCCACCTTCTGCCCCATTTCAGAGTCCCCAGTGGCATCGAGGGACTGCCAGGGGCCTGAAGAAGACGCATTCCTTCACATCCTCTCTAGGGAGCAGACTCCCTGGTTTTGTTGTGGATACTACACTGAGGGCCTCAAACATGCTAGGCAGATACTCCATCACTGACCTATCCCAGGCCTTTTTATTTTGAAACAGGGTTTCACTAAGTTGTCCAGGCTGAGGTCCAACTTTTGATTCTTTTGCCTCAGCCTCTTAATAGCTAGGATTATAGGTGTGCCCTCCCCACCTAACCAGACACCTTAGGTTTTTTGTTTTTTTTGTTTTTTTGTTTTTTTTGTTTTTTTGAGACAGGGTCTCCTTGTGTAGTTCAGGCTGGCCTTGAACTCACTATGTGGCCCGGGCTGGTCTTGAACTCAATGATCTTCCTGCCTTAGTGCCAGGCATGCTCCACCACTCCAGGCTCTGGCTCCTTAGTTTGAAGACAACATAGCACTGATAGAAACTTAGTTTCTATTTTTTCTGTTTCCTTGTGGACTTCCTACAGATGTCAGTCTGCAGAGCAGTGCTCAGCCACAACCCGCTAGCCTCTGAGAACTCTCCAGCTGCCTCCATAGGGATAGGCCCCAACAGCCCTGTCTTTAATAGCAGCCCCTTGCCCTGTGAGTGTCCAAGTGGCCCACACCTGGACCTCTGACTCAAACGAGTCACCGCCATCTCTCCAGGTTTGGAACTTTGACCCTGAGGCCTCTCACGGTGTGAGCTCAGGTGATGATGGGTCGGGTGAGGAGCAGCAGGGGGCATGCATCTTTGGAGACAGGGACAAGGCAAGTGTGCAGGGAGTAGAGGGATGAAGCCTAAGTAGAAGGCAGTGGTGATGAGAAGTCAACTGCACCCATGCTGGAGGCCTTGAGGAGGAGGACTTTGCCCTTTGGAAGGCCTCTACCCCAGTCACACGAGGAGGGCAGTCTGTTGAGTGGAACATCGCTGTTCTGATGTTATCGAGTTTCTGCAGAAAGAGCTTGCTCACCCTGGCCTCTGAGAGAGCCGCCAGGGGAAGTCCTTGGCAGTGCTGTGCTCAGGAGCCGCAGCCCAGAAGGGGGGCATATTGCTACCAGGCAACTTCCTTCTCTGACTTGAGGGGAGACCTAGCCTGAAGGTCCCAAGGTGACCCCAGCTCCAGAAAGGATGGAACTCTGGGGAAGATGTTAATTCTTTTCTGCAGTGACTTTTGGTCACCAGTCTTCACGGCACCGAGAGGGAGACAAGAAACCCTAGTGGTCACTCTCGTCACAGGCACTGCACTGGGGAAGAGACAAGGGACTCACTTGTGCCCACGGTTAGTGAATGAGGTGGACATGTGGCAGGAGCACCATGGCGGTGAGACACAGATGCTGCGACAAGGGGCGCAGTGATGACCTCCCAAGCACATCCTGGGTGTCACCAACTGTTTCCTAGTGGGGATGGCTGCTGTGTAGTGGTGTCAAGGCTAAGCAGGGCAGAATGGACAGGGGACAGCAGAACAGAAAAACTGAGAACAAGAAAGGTGGTGGCCAGCGTGGCTAGAGCCTGAGGTCCCTGGCCCTTGCCCGAAGCTCAGTGTGGTGGTGCACGCCTGTGGTTCCACTGAAGCAGGAGCATCAGAAACTTACACTCAGCCTGGGGAACTGAGTGATTTAGTGAGAACGTCTCAAAAACTAGAAGATACTGGAGATGTAGCTCAGTGAGAAGGCCTGGGTTCAACTGTCGGTACTTACTGTGCAGGGGCCCTGGGCCCTTGGGCCACATTGCCAGAACCTGTGGGGCTGGGGCTCTTTTTTTTTTTTTTTTTTTTTGGTGCAGGGAATCAAACTTAGGACCTTGTGCTTGCCAGGCCGGCACTTGTAGCGCTGAGCTATATCCCCAGCCCTGGGGCTTTGGCTCTGAGTGCCAGCAATAAGGAAGGCAGGAAGGAAGGAGGGGAAGGAGCAAGAGTGACCATTTCAGAGGGTTGAGCCTTGCCCTGCAGAACTGCAGTCTTCACTAACTCCATCTGTTAGATTTTTTGAAGTGTGCAAAAAACCTACATATTTTGATGTAAATATAAAGCATATTTATAATTGTTTATAAAACAGCATATATGTAAAAATAGATATTTGCTCTTGTACCAATATGTTAAATATAATCACAACTTAATTTTCTTCTTACCTTTTTTAGTGGGTAAAAATAAATACACATAGAGACCCTAAACTCTTCTCACTCCACAGCGTGTACCATAGAACTGATCTACACAGGCGATCAGGAGCCGCTAGAGTGTGTGGGGCACTGTCGCCTCTCCTCAGTCAGCCAGATGTGCAGCTGTGGCTTGAGCTGTCACCAGCCTACACTGGAGGCCTCTGTGCTGCTGATTCAGACCGAGAAACCTCAGCAGCGGGCCCAGGCTGGGTGCTGCCCGAGCTGAGGCTTCTAGAAGCCCCCATGCCCAGTGATCCTGTCTGAACGGCTGCCTGTGTGCACCACCAAGACCACATGTCTTCGTGTCCTGTTGGCTAACTGGAACTTGGACATTTCAGGTCTGAGGACTGTAATAGAAAACAGAGTCCCCACGACCGCTGTCTTCCTGGTGACCCTCTGGGTAGAGTGAGCTCACTTTCTGTCTGGGTGACCTGTCCTGGATACCACGCCCAGCAGGAGATGGTCAGACTTGGTTTGGGACTGGGATCTCTGGGCTACAGGAGGGCTGAGGCCTTAGACTGTGCAGGGGTCCTGGGCCCTTGGGCCCCATCACTGGAACCTGTGGGGCCTGGGCTCTGAGTGCCACCAGTGTAGCTGTTGGAGGTGTGGTGCTCGCCTTGTCTGGGCCCAAGCTTGGAGGCTGCTTACTGGAGTCCCTTGGACCCTACCTATTCTGTAGGGCTGAGCTTCTCTGGGAGGAAATAAATTCCTTGAGGGGCCTGCAGATGGCACCTCTCTGAGTATTCAGAGGAGCCCAGGGACACTGACAACTAGCAGCAGGTTACCAAGACCTGACCACGGAGCAGTGAGCACATGCATAGCCTAAGCTCTTCACCGTCACCTGCTCATTTCCCTCTCCCAACAAACCCATGTGTGTTACTCTTTCCTGTCCCACTAGGTGGCTAGGACCCAGGTTTTATGACTTGTGCAGGGTCTCCTGTCACCTCAGAGCTGGGGACATCAGGAGTCCCAGCTCCAGGTGCCATCACTCTAGCTGCTACAAAAGGACTCAGCTTTGCTAACCAAACCAGGACTAACCCAGAATGAGAACTCACAGAAAGAGCAGCCTTCCCATAGGCCTGGTTGCTCAATATGTAAGTAAAATAAAATAACAAAAATGTAGGTTTTAGCTTTTTTTTTTTGAGGTCTCACCATGTAGTTCAGGCTGGCCTTGAATTTGAGGGATTCCTCCTGCCTCAGGCTCCCAAGTGCTGGGATTACAGGTGTACATCACTATGCCCAGCCTTAGCTTTCGTTTTAAAATAAAATTTAAAATACTTAAATCAGGCATGGTGGCAGATATCTACAAGGCCAGCACTTGGGAGGCTGAGGCACGAGGCAAAAAGATTGAAAGTTCCAGGCCAGACTAGGATACACAGTGAATATAAGGCCAGCCTGGACTACAAAGCAAGACCTTGTTTCAAAAACAAACAAATGAACAAACAAACCCACAAGAACAAAGCAAACTCTCTCTCCAGTACCTTCTAAGCTGGTCATTTTATGCTTCCCTAGCAAGTCTTTCCATGAGGCGTGGACAGGACAAGTCAGACAGAGCCCATTTACTTTATCTGTGGGAGGAGATGGAAGGGGAAACTTTCCTTGGGGGCCTAAGCTGAAGCACTTTTGTTGCTGCCACTGTTCTTGATGTGAAACTGTCCCTATGTTATACCTGGTAAGAAATACTCACACAAGTACAAAAGGGTAAAGAGAAAGCCAGTTTTCTTCACCTCCAGGCTTGTCCCTAGACTCACTCTCTAGAGATAAATGTTGTTTTAAATAATATCTGGGTTTTATTTGCACAACTACATTCAAAATTCTAATATATGTGTTTATGTTTGTTTGTTTGTTTTTGCCATACCAGTGGTCAGACCCAGGGGCTTTACCACTGAACAAGAACCCCAATCCATTTTTCTGAAATTTATTTTCAGAGAGTGTCATCATATTACCTAAGCAGGACTCAAACTTTCAGTCTTCCTGCCTCAGCCTCCTGAGTAGCTGGGATTAAAGGTGTGTACCACTATACCTATGGAAAAATTCTAATGTATGTTTATACTTCTCTTTCTCAGTCTACTTTAAAATTTTAAAAAGAGATCTGGGCATAGTGGCACACTCCTGTAATCCCAGCACTTGGAAGGCTGAGGCAGGAGGATAACCATGAGTTTGAGGCCAGCCTGAACTACATAGCAATACTCTGTCTCAAAAAACCAAAATAAAACAAAAAACAATCCCCTCTAAAATTAAAAAGACTCCCCCTTACTTTGAATATTGAAGAATTTGATTCAATTATACTTTAATTTCCTCTTCTCAATTTTTTATTTACATTTTTATTTATAGTGTGTGCTGGAATCTTTGTAACTTCAATCAAGATGCTTCAGTCTCTATTTTGTGGTCTGAGGCCGTGTGCAGTGTGTCCTGTGCACACAGGGAGTCAGGGAGAACCCACAGTCAGTCTCCTTCCCTCTCGTGGTGGGTTCTGTGGTGTGCAGTCCAAACCCCTTCCAGGACTGAGGCCTCCCTTCCCCTGCCACAAGTGCCGGCAGTGCACAGCGAGGGATGTGCCTGGCCCAAGAGTCAGCCTCCTCCCCCAGGCCAGCCCACTTCCGTGGTTGTCAGTATGGGCTGTAGATTGCAAACCTAGTGAGCGCTTAGCTAAGAGGGGCAACTTTGAGGGGCCAGCCAGCTTCTCCTAAGTTCCCTGTGGCATTGTCTGGCCTTCTTGTGTCCCCAGCACAAGCTGACCTGGTCCTCTCAACCCTCACATGTGGTTCTGAGAACAGTCTCCAAAAGCTCGTAGTACCTAAGTCTTAGCGTCTCAGCGCCTGTTTTCTGGGGAACGTGTGATAAACACCTCTTTGTCTCTATCTATTTCTATGTCTGACTTTGTTCAACTAACCAATTATCTTTTTTTTTCCTTTTTCTTTTTCTTTTGGTGCTGGGGATTGAATGAACCCAGGGCCTTAACACTAAACTACATCCCCAGCTCTTTTTTATTTTTACATATTGAGACAGAGTCTCAATAAATCACTAAGTTGTCCAGGCTGAGCTTGAACTTGAGAGCCACCTGCCTCAGCCTTAAAGAGTGCTGGGATTATGGGCATGAGCCACCACACCCAGCCATATTTTCCTTACTGTAGAACTTCTTTAAACAAACAGACAAGATAATAATGTTAATAAGTTAGAAACCAACACCATAGGTAACGTCACATTTCCATTACTTTGTTACTGATGGGATTGTTAGAATTTTTACCTTCCCTTTTGGTACTATAATTTGGCTTTCTGTACTTTATTCAAAGATTGTTTCTAAAAATTGAAAACAGCAGATAATAATTATAATTTTTTTTATTATACTCTTTACTGCAGAACTAAATAGTGAGGTTTGAGCTGTAGACAAGAAATATAATTTATGCCACTAAAGCTGATATTACAGAAGGGGGTTGTTCCAAGAGTAATTGTTGAATGGATTTTTGGTTACAGTCTATGAATTGTTTCAAATTATATTACAGTATGGTTAGCTTCATATTCAGGGTACAACTTTCTGTACAGATGTTTGTTTTACTAGAGTTCTAAGTAGTCTTTGTTCCATGTCAATGTCAAAAGAACACAAGCTTTTCTTACTAAGATCATGTAGCTTTTTAATCACTGAATTTTAAAAATGTTTGGGGAAAAACAAGCTAATAAAAAGTTGACATAAACAGTGAAAACCCTTAGTCATGTCTAGGCTCCTCATTTTAAAGTCTCATATTAATAAACATCCCATATTTATTTCTAAACCACTAGAAGATAACTTGTAGATAACATGATATATCACACTTAAATCTTTTAGTATGTATCTCCTAAAAGAGTGATATAAACTATCATACCTAAGAAATTTATCAGTCACTTAATATCATATATCACCTATATATCAAATATCGTAATTGTCTGCAAAATGTACTTTTTAACCTTCTGCAATCCAAAATCAGTTCAAGTTTGTAAATTGCCTTTGGTTTTATTGTCTTAACTGGCTTCTAGTCATACTATACACTAGAGCAAACAGTCATACTATAGACTAGAGCAAATACTATACTATACACTAGAGCAAATTTTCTTTCTTGTAGTCTTTCTTGAGGGGGTGTATGTGTGTGTGTCCATGAGCTACTCAATAGAGGTCTTGAAACTACTTTTCTTCGTATTTTTGGTTAAGTTCATTCTTTCTTGTATCTCATGTCGCTCTTAGGTTTTATTTTCATTTTTCTGACCTTCCTTCTCCAATAACTTTTTGAAAAAAGGGATGTCACACATTAATTTTCTATGTCCCTGCATATCTTAAAATGTCTTCATTTTACTCTCAAACTTCATGGATATTTTGGTGGTATAGAATTCTACTGTACAGATAATGCCTTTCTCAGAACTTTGGAGGCCATGACATTGTCTTCAGCCCGGCAGTGTTGATAATGCCCAGTGTGGACAGCAACCAGAAGTTCCTTGATAAGTTACATTGCTTCTCTCCAAAAGTTGTAGGTTTTTCCCTTTCTACTTGGTATTCCAAAATTTCACAAAGATGTGTGGATATTTTTACGTTTGTTCCATTTGCATTTTCAATTTGGGGAATTTTGTTTCTTTTTTCAGTTTTGGGAAATCTTCCTTGATATTTCATCATATTCTCTCTATTTTTCCATTTTTCCTTTCTGGTTTTCTTATTTGTCAAATATTTGCCCATCCAGGTAAACTGTTTTCTATTATTTTTTCCAAATTGTTTTTCATTTCCACAAACATATGTTAATTTTCAGGAACACTTTCCTGTTTCTAATTCTAGTCTGATCTGGTTTTATGGATGCTGTATCTTCTTGAGTATTTTCAAGAATAATTTAAAAAATAAATTAGTTCCAATTCTTAGTTACTTTTCTTGTTGCTGAGACAAGATGCCAAACATCTACATGTTAAGGGAGGAGAGATTTATTGTGGCTCCCTGTTTACAGAGGTTTCGGATCATGGCTGGCTGCCTCCATGCAGGGTGCTTCGGCAGAGGGGCACTGGAGAGGAGCAACAGTCCGTGGCAGGCAGAGGGCAGCAAAGCAGTGAAGAAGGGAGGAAGCAAGCAATAAGCAGTGACAAGCAATCCTACCCAGGCTACCCACCCTTGGGGCAGGTAGCACTCACACTCAGAGTGGAGCAGTCTTCATCCTAGCATGGCACCGTGAATCAATTCCAGTACCACATCCTTGATTCCAACAGCACATACCCTAGATCCACCACCTCTGAAAAGCCCCATCTATGGCCGCATGAGTCTTTGAGGGGACATCTAGATACAAACCACAACAATTTCTTTCCAGGTTAATGGTCCATTTATTTCAGTTTGTCCTCCCTCCTTTCCTTCTTCCCTTCCTTCCTTTTTTCCATACTGGGGTTTGCACCTAGACCTTCACATTGCGCTATATCTTCTGTCTTTTTTTTTTTTTTTTAATCGGGAGTCAAACTCAGGACCTTGCACTTGCCGGGAAAGCACTTGTGCTGCTGAGCTATATCCCCGGCCCCCAGTCTTTTTTTAAATGTTGAGGCAAGGTCTTGCTAAGTCACTAAATTGCCCAGGCTAAGCTCAGATTTGCAATCTTCCTGCCTCAGTCTCCAATAGTGCTGCAACCTCCTACAGTGCTGAGCTTAAGGGAATGTGCCAACACACCCAGCTTGTCCTTTATTTTGTGCAGTCATTTTTTTTTTTTTTTATACAGCTGATAATCCTTGGTTGTCCAGTCATATTTAGGAATGAAGGACTAGGTTAAATATTGCAGGGAAATGTCATGGATTTCTTGGAGTATAGAATATTTGTTTCGTAGTAAAGTGTAGTATATTTGTTTCCTTAACAGATTATTTTTTTTAAGTATTGGGGATTGAGCCCAAGGTCTCACATATTCTAGACAAGAACTCTACCACTGAGCTACATTCCCAGTTCTTTTCTCTTTTTTTCTTTTTTAAAATTTTATTTTAAGACAAGGTCTTGCTAAGTTGCTCAGGCTGACCTCAAATTGGCAATTCTCTTGTTTCGGCCTCCCAAGTAGCTGGGACTGCAGGTGTGCATCACCACGTCTAGCTCTTAAGAGACTTCTTGATAGAAGTTCTGTATTTGTAGGTGAAGGGTGTAGTTGGGTAGGCTTCAGTACCAAGGCAGGGTACAAGCAAGGTCCACCATATACACACTCATGCATGCACGCCAGCACAGAGAATAGGAACACCAAGTCATTCCCAGGAAAGCTGTCAAACATTTTTAGTCTGCGTTCTCTAGTTTTCTCGAAAGGGTAAATTCTAGTGCTAGGTGGGAGGTGGATTCTGTGTGGGGAACTTGTTTGCACGTTCCTTTAGACAAGGATTGTTTAATAGAAATATAATGCAAGTCATGTATTTAATCTTAATTTTTGTAGGAGCCATATTTACAAAGCCAGTGACTAATTTTAATATTTTATTTAATTAATATATCCAAAATACTTTCATGTCAACAAAAATTACGTGATACTTTATATTGTGTTTTCATGCTAAGTCTTCAAACGCTGGCATCTACTGTACATTTGACATTCACAGGGCACCTTAATCCAGACCCACCATGTTTCAAGGGCTCAACACCATGCGTACTGAATGACTCTCACAGAGTGAAGCTCCAGGCTTCACTCTGGTACCAGCTTTATTTTTGCCCCACTTCCCATTCCAGCTCTGCGCATTCATGCACTACTACCATGCTCTCTCTGCCATGGTTTCTCTCTCCCTGTGGTTCTGCCCATTTTCTGTTACCCAAAAACAGCCATTCGGATGTCTCCTGGTCTGCTCACATTCCTTCCTCCCATTAAGCACCGGTATGGATCTGCCGCTCTCCATATCTTCACCATTATTTTAGTGGTATTTCCACATCAAGTACATGGACTTAGCTCATCTTGGATCTGAGATGAGAGATGTTTTGTTGTTTTTGTTTGATTTGCTGAGCTGGTGATTGAACCTTGGCCCTTGTATATGCTAAGCAAGTATTCCAGCACTGAGCTACTCCCCCAGCCCAAGAGATGATTTTAAATGTAATTTTTACATAACAGAATCAGAAAGCTCACTGGTGTTTCTATTTTCTCAGCCCATAAGCCCTTTAATCCTACCAAACATCTTTATGAAGAAAGTGACACCACCTAGTATATTAAAAGAGAAATAATGTTTATGTGTTTTCTCAGCTTCGTGCTGGAGAATGAACACAGAGTGGATATTGTACACTCTATACACAAGCAAAATATTCTCTAAATTAATTCACAGGGAATTTGGTGTCACTAGGTTCTGTTTACAAATACTCTCATGAGATAATTTTCATTTATTTTTAAATTTTACTTTAAAGAGAATTAAAAAAAGAACAATAGCAAAATGCCAACAACATAGACAAAAACAAAACAAAGCAAAAACAACAAGAATGATACAGCGTTACAGAACAAAATGATAGGGATTAACAGTAGTTCCACTTACTCTTTCATGCTCTTACACCAGGGAGACAATGCAATGTTTACACATGTGGGCCCTCATTATTTCACTTATGATTATGGTCTCCATTAGATCCATTTACTTATAAAAGCCTTGAGTTTATCTTTTTTACAGTTGAGTATTACTTTATTGTATAAAAATATCCCTTTTATTAATCTGTTTCTCAGCTGATGGGCATTTGGGTTGTTTCCAAGATTTAGCTAGGACAAATTGTGCTGCTGTAAACATGGGTGCAATATATCTCTGTGGTATGATGTTTTTAATTAGCTGTTGGTTTGTTATAAATAGCTTTGATCAGATTGAGGTAAAGGAAATCTATTCTTATTTTCTGTAGGGTTTTTGTCATGAATGAGTGTTGGACTTTATCAAAAGCTTTTTCTGCATCAGTTGACATTATCATGTGATTTTTGTCTTTGGCTCTATTGATGCAGTGTATTACATTAATTGATTTGCATATATTGAACCATTCCTGAATTTCTGGGATGAATCCCACTTGGTCATGGTGTATAATCTTCTTGATGATTTGTTGAATTCTGTTTGCTAGTATTTTTTTTTTATTATTTTAAAGAGTAAAAGAAGGATGACATAATAATAGGGGGGCTTACCAAATTACAGACAAAGTGGTAGGAGATTATCAATGGTTATTGTTTTACATATTGTTATCTACAAGATAGTTT
>NW_004955523.1:91295-92547 GCF_000276665.1 Chinchilla lanigera | reverse complement strand
GAAATTTTCTGCTATTATTTCTGCAAATAGTCTTTTTATGTCATTTGTGTTTCCACCTGCTGTTTTGTTGACACCTATTAATCTTACATTTTTTTTGCTTCATCTTGTAGTTGTTGAATTGTTATTTCCTGGTTCCTTGTTATTTTTAAGAGATCCTTCTTTTCATAGTCATTAGTGGCAATGCTGTCTTCAGGGTCTGAAAGTCTATCTTCAGCTTCATTCAAATGGTTTTGCCAGCTTTCAATGGAATTTTGAATTTCCTGGTTCCCTGTTTGAATCTGTTTCATGAATTTCTAGTTCTTTCCTATATTGTTCATTCAAGGTGTCCATGATTGTTCTGTGCTCCTCTATTTTCTTATCTATGTCATCTTTGGATGTGCTAAGCAATTCTTTCATTATTGTTGTCATTTCTTTTTTTTACCTGAGAGATTATTTCTGATATGATGTCTTCTATGGCCTTATGGAGTTGTTTCTTTACTTCAGTTGCTATCATTTCAGAAATTTCAGGTGTATAACTTCTGAGCTCTTCTATGTCAGTGTCTCCTGGACTTTTTCTGGGTGGGGTAAAGGTCTTGCATTTTGTTCCTTTGTTTTATCAGTTTTGAAGATCCAGAGGTTCCCTGGAGCTCAGCCTCACTCCCACGATGGTGCAGGAGTGGCAGGGCAAGGATCTGAAGATACCTAATGCTCAGCATGGCTCCTATGATGCTGGGAGTGGGCAAGGTGTGGTCCCAGATGCTCCAGAAGCTTTCTGGTGTTCATTTGGCTCCCATGCCAGTTGGGGAGGGGGCGGGGGAGGCTCACTGGTATTCCTTAAATTGTCCGGGTTTCAACCTGGCTTCTGCCTGGATGTGTGGGTGGGTGGGTCGTGGTCACTGAGGATAATTTTTATTTATGTACATTCTTTTATTTTTAAAAGAATGGCTCACCAAGGTCAAGGTATGAGTATCCAGCAAGGGCACTCTTGCTGTGTCATCACAGGGAGAAAGGCTGGAGGCAGGAGGGCAAGAGTGATGTCACTCAGCTATGCATGATGTCACTCATCTATTCATGATATCACACATCTATTCATGATGTCACTCATCTATTCATGGGGTGGAGATAAACACCTCTCATTAGGTTCCACTGTGCTCCCAGCACTATGGCAGTGGAGACTTAGTTCTAGCACACAGCTTCTACAGGACACAGTGAAAACATAGCGGCCCTGTGCAGTGAGAGCCAGGGTTCCAGGAGCGGCTAGACACCTGGGCTC
>NW_004955523.1:61336-84677 GCF_000276665.1 Chinchilla lanigera | reverse complement strand
ACCACTTTGTTTGTAACTCTGTATTGTCTGTATTGTGCTTGTGATATGTTGTAAAATGTTGTATGTCTGTTAATGTTTCCCTCCTTTTATCTTTAAAATTAAAAAAAAAAAAAGAAAACATAGCAATTAGAAAACACATGCATACTGTCTGCACCACTGTTATCATTTTGATGTACAGGCTCCTAGTTAAATACACATGTATTTTCTTCAGAAAAATATGAGTTTTTAAATACACTTTTTAATTTAATACATTATATATTAACATTGTATAGTGTATAACTTTAAAGTTTAAATTACATAGTTAATTAACTATTTTGCTTTAATATATTGTGAATATCTTTTTTGTGGAATAGGATCAACCTGTAGGGGATGGTGACTCTTAGCATACCATTTTAAGATAGAATAACTCTAGTCTTAATGCAAGCCTCAAAATGTGTCTTGAGAAACACCCCGGAGGGGTTGTGAAGAGTTAACTTTGCAGTCCTGACTTAGCTGTGGAATGCTTCTCCAAAGACAAAGAACACCAGGGCCCAGATAACTACCTGTGACCTTGTTTGGGTTGTTTCATCCTTTCCCTGGCCCTAGATAAACATTGTAACCATAAAGGAAATGTATGGTTATCTAAAGGGGGACATATAGAACATAGTACAGAAAGTATATATCATTGTGGTTGGGCTCATGACCAGAGCCTGACCCGGTCAGGTGGCACAAGGAAAACAACATGTGGCCAGGGCTACAACATTCCAATCTTTTGGTTACCATGGAAACCAAAAATGTATATAAGCTGGGAACAAAGGCAGGTCCACGCCCACTTCCCTGACTTGCAAGTCAGGATGAGAGGTGACCGGTCTAAATTAAAACTTTGTCTGTTCTCATAAAGTTCTTTGGTCTCTTGCAGAATACAGCCCGAATTTTTGCTGAAACAATCCTAGCCTCCCACATGCTAGATGAGCACTCTTGACAGTGAGCTGCATCCCCAGAGTTGTTATCATCCCTCGAAACATCACTTTTAGTGGCTGCGTCTTTCTCCACTATACCACTGTCTGTCTCCCCAGCTCTCTCTAGTCAGTCCCCTTTCATGTGCTAGTTTGAATTTTTACTCTTCAGCTAAAGAATATAATTTCCATTTTTTAAAAAAATCACTTAGAAATACAGCAGATCTCTCATGTTCCATTATTAGGTTTTTTCTGAGTCAGTTCCTTACTGCATTTTTTTGCTGTCTTTCCAATGGGAATTGGAGAGAGATGGGATATTTGGTGGCTTTTTCTAGCTCTCCAATAGGTAAGTATCAGCAGTTTTGCCCCTCGTATGGCAGTCTTCCTGTGTAATTAATTAATGTTATTGCACACTGCCTTTTCCCTTTAAAAAGTAAAAACTAGAAAAGCAAAAGTACTAATACTAATTATGAGAAATGTAAATATTTTGTCCTTACGCTGAGACAAAAAATGGAAATCACTGAGTGTGCTGAAAGCAGCAATTCTCCACTCACTGAAACAATTCTGTTTTCTGAGCACAAAAGCAGAGAATTGGATTACAATTCTGTGCATATATCAAAGATGTGCTTAACGACCCAAATTCCATCCGTAATTGAATGGATAAATGCATTAGCATATGTTAGTTCAATGGAATATCATCATCAATCAGAAGAAATAAACTGCAACCCATCAGATGACAAAGAAAATAGAGAAATGCACAAAGAAATAGAGAAAACCAATAGATGAAAGAAATCAAATCAGAAGTTGGTTTATTTACAAAATAAATTAAATCAACATGTAGACAAATATCCAGAGACAAAAATAGATTTGTGACTGTCTAGGGGATGAGTAGATAGGTAGATGGCAGATCTGGGGTTGGCTAAGGGTACAAGGTTTCTTTCTGGTGTAATAATGTTTTAAAATCTATTGTAGTGAGGGATGCACAGCTCTGAATATTCTCAATGCCATTCTATTCTGCACTATAACGTGTGAATTATATGATCTGTGACTTATATCCCAATAAACCCATTTAAAAGTGAGGGAAAATTAAGACATGCCCAGATAAACCAAAGCTTAGGGAATTCATTACTAGCAGACCTGCCTTAAAAGAAATCAATGGTGAGTCCTTTAGGGTATAACAAAAGGACACTGGACAGTAACCGGAACCCACAAGAAGGAACTACTACCTGGGAAAATATAAAATACAATATAAATTTATATTTTCTTTATAACAATTCTCTCTCCAATCTGATTTTAAAAATAGCTATACAAAGCAATAACTGAAAGCCTATTTTTGTGGACATATATTGTGTAAAGTAGTAATTTAATGCAGCGTTAGCACAAAAAGGAGGGAGAAAACGGAGTTATATAGGAGCAAAGTGCTGTGTATTATTAAAGCTAATTATATGAAAACTTAAAGTTTATATTAACCCAAACCAGATTGTTATAAGATCTAATTTTAACTCCCAAGAAACACCAGTAATAAATTCATGCAAAAATACAGTAAAAACTGATGAGGGAATTAAAATGGTACACTAGGGACTGGGAACATAGCTCAGTGGCAGAGTGCTTACCTAGCACAATCCTCCCTGCATTCAGTCCCAGGCACTGCGTAAGTAGATAAATAGACAAGTGATAGATAGATAGGTAGTAGGTGAAGTGGCACACTAAAAGTATGTAATATAAAAGTATGTAATGATGGAGGAATAGAGGCACAAGGAGACATAAGATACATAGAAAACAAGAAGCAAAATAAAAATGTAAATCCCAGATTAATGAGTGAATTAATACTCCAACAGGAAACCAGATTGGCAAGGGAGGCCAGAGGAGGGTGGAAGGAGAGGAGGCACACTATAGCAAAGACACATAGACAGTGAACGTAAGAGAACAGAAAGATATTCATAATGCAAATAGCACAATGAAAGCCAGAGTAGCTACGCTAACATCAGACAAAATAGGCAAATGTTCCTGTGGCAAAGAAGGGCATTCCACCTTAGCAAGAAAGTCAATCCATCAATAAGGCATAAATCATAAGTGGAACAGTAGAGTTCCAAAAACACATGAAGTAAAAACTGACTGAATTAAAAAGGGAAACAGACAATTTGACAATAACAGTTGAAGACTCTAATACCCTACTTTCATTGATAGGGCAACTAGGAAGAAGATCAGCAAGGAAATAGAAAACTACATACTTACTAGAGAAAGCCCTAAGGAAGCCACAAAGCTGTCCCTAAACAAGCAAATAAATAAGTCTTTATGTTTTTGGATTCAATATGTATATATGAAAGCTAATAGACAAGTTCAGCAAAGTTACAGAATACAAGCTCAATATGCAAAATTCAATTATTGGCCAGGCGTGGTGGTGCATGCCTATAATCGCAACGCTTGGGAGGCTGAGGCAGGAGGATTGCTGTGATTTTGAGGCCAGCCTGGGCTACAAAGTGAGTTCAAGGCCATTCTGAACTGCATAGTGAAACCCTGTCTCAAAAAGACAGAAAGAAAAAAGAAAAAAAAAATCAGTTATTTCCCAGTCTGGTGGCACATTACTGTAATCCCAGCACTAAGGAGGCTGAGGCAGGAGGAGCACTGTAAATTCAAGGCCAGCTACATAGTGAGTTCAAGGCCAACCTAAATTACAAAATGAGACCCTGTCTCAAAAAAATCAATTATATTGCTATACTGGCAGTGAATAATTCAAAAATAGAATTGAGAAAATAATTGTATTCATAATGAAAAAGAATTTTTTTTTACTTTAAAGAGAAAAAAACCCCAAAATTTCAAAACAAGAAAATAGGAGGGTAAAAATGGTTAATACATTCCATATTGTTACCTTTAAATTAGTTACTCAAAGTATATCAGCATTTAGTGTCCAAACAATATTAGCACAAAACTTTCTTTTCAATGAACTAAGAGAAATTAGTAGTATAACTATCTTAAATATATATATATATATATATATTTTTTTTCCTTTCCATTCCTTCTTTTCTCCATTCCCCCACCCAAGTAAGATTTTTTTTTTTTTTTTTGACCAGTAATTGAACTCACAAACTTGCGCTTGCCAGGTAGGTGCTTGTGCTGCTGAGCTATATCCCCAGCCAAGAACTTATTTTAAAAAGAAGAAAAAGGTTGGGTATGTAGCTCAATGGCAGAGCACTTGTCTGGCATGTGGGAGGGCCTGAGTTCAATCTCCACTACTGCCAAAAAGGAAGAAAAAGGGAGTGGGGTGAGGGAGAGAACTAAGGACTAAACTTAGCCAAAAAAGCACAATCTGTAAATACACTTTTTTTTCAGTACTGATGATCAAGCCCAGGGCTTTGTGCTCGCTAGCCAAGTGCCCTACCACTGAACTGCATCCCCAGCCCACAAACTAAACATGAAGAACTACATCACATCATCAAAAGCAAATTTTAAAGATCAGAAAAGTGAGGAAGTATCACATATTCATGGATTAGAAGAATAACATGAAGAGGGTGGTGCTTCCCAAATTAATGTACAGATCTGATGCAATCTGTATTATTTTCCTGCTGCCTCATTTTCCCAGAAATTTGCAAGCTGATCCTACAATTTATATGGTAATGCACAAGTTCCAGAGTAGCCTAACCAATCTTGAAACAGATAAAGTCACACTACTCACATTTCCCAACTTCAAAACTCACTACAAGACAGTGTAGGACTGGCATAACCATAGACACAGAGATTGGTGGAAGAGACTGCGTCCAGTGATCACCTCCTCAGACCAGGCTTCAGCACCCACGTCACATTTGGTTATAAGCTCATCAGTGGACTAGTCCAGCAAGAATTACACCGGACTTTTGGCTCATAAACTCATTTCATTCATGAGGGCTGGTTATAACTCAAGTATAACCAGCCCTGTAAGTTAAGATTTTTTTCCTATAAAAAATAATGGAAATATCCATAATGCATTCCAAAACTCCCAAAGCACTCCTTAACTAACCTTTTCAAAATAAAAAGGTTATATAACGTGCATAATTTACCAGAAACACCCGTAATTTTCCTACTGTGTTCACCAAAAAGTTATGAAATGTACCTAGTTTCCCAGAAAAAACAATTCCATACCATACTCACCATTCAAGTTGACATCTTTGGCTTGCAGGAAGGGAGGGTGGAATGCAAGGTGGATATTGTTTGGAAGGAGAGTTCCCCTTCCATAAGAACATCAGGAACCTGGCTCTCTGGAGGCCTCTCTGTCCAAGGGAGAGTCTGTAGGCCACTAGGACCTGCTTCTGGCTCAGTAGGTCTCAACCTTTTCAGAACTAAAGACTGGTCTAAAGTTGTCTGTTTCTGTCTTTCCTTTAACACTGTTCTGTAGTGTGACATGACACTGTCATTAAGCAAGTGAACACAATGATTGGCTTTTTCTCTGTCTGAGAGGGTCTTCTCTACAAATGTTTGTAGTTCTGTGCATCTTTTCAGGATTTCCTTTATTTCAGAAAAACTTTGCTGCACGCATTGTTGATACTCCCTCTCCACTTCAGAAAGCTCCTCAGCTGCCATTCTGTGTTATTCAGCCAAAAGTTGCAGAAGTTCTTCTGTAGACAGTTCCTGAGTGTTCCTCCACCAGACCCTCGACATCACCACTATCTACCTGCAAGCCTGTGGACTTTGCTACAGCAACTGGGTCATCAACCACAGGGTCAACTGAAGGCTCAGACTCCTCTACATGGCTTTCAAAGTCTCTCTTGTATAATTTTAAGCCACACCTTCTTCCAGGTAGATATCAGGGTCCTTAGAGAGACATTGTCTCACAATTAACCTCACATAGGAAAGGACTTTGTAATGTTCCTTCCAGAATTATTTAAGGGTTAAATCTGTATCTGAGACCATCTGGAAGCACTTCAGGAACAGTTCCCGGGTGTGTAGCTGCTTCTTTTTTTTTTAAAGAAAGAGAGAGCTATATCTTCTTAAAGCTAACTTGCTGATTCATAGGCTACAGTAGAGGATTTGTATTAGGTAGGAGGAACTCAACTGAGAGCCAGGGGTATTCTTCAGCCAATTTTGTCAAATCTCATGGGTGAGCAGGAACATTGTCCATGATGAGGAGAACCTTGTGTGGGAAATATTTGTCCTCTAGATATTTCTTAACAGTAGGACAGAAAACCTCCCTGATCCACTCAAGAAAAAGTACTCATTACCCAGGGCTTTGCATTAGATCTCCACGTGACCCCTAGCCTATTCTTGTGACTTTATGTTTTCTGAACTCTACATGTCTCAGAGCTGAAAAACCAAGAAAGGCTTTATCTTGAGGTCTCCACTTGCACTGGAACGTAGCAGGAACCTTAGCCTATGCTTCCTATGCTTGGGGGATGGCATTTCCTTTTTTATCTGGGTAATGTGTGTTCTCCTGGGCATTTTCTTCTGGAAAAGGTCAGTTTCATCACAGTTGAAAGCTTCATGAGAGCAAAAGGCATTTCTCTCTGTCATTTTTTAAAAGTGGTGTATGTAATTTTCACTAGCCCTTTTATTAGCACTTGTCTAGTTACACTATAAACACAAGTTCTTACCTTAAAATTGTGAAATTTTACTGGCGTGAAATGTTCCACCATTATTACTCATTGATGGATTATTCTTTACAAGATCTGCATTTATAGCCCTAGTTTTTTCACAAATTATAGACTCAGCTAGGTTATAATCTATCATCTGCCTTTCATCTTTCCACACTAAAAATCATCTTTCTACCTTGTCTAACACTGTTGATCCTGACTTACTAATTTGAGTAACACTGTTAGCAACACTAGCTCTCTTATATAAATCTTTTCTCTATAAGACTGAGATAGTGAATTTCAGCATGTTGTACATATTAGTGAGACTGGTCACACAAAAATCATTCTCATATTTCTCCACAACTTCCTTCTTCTTTTCAAAATGTGACTGCTTTCTTTACCTTCCCTTCATTCCTTAGCTTCTTTTCTAGCTTATTGGGGGCCATTTTGATAGCAGTAATCATAGTAATTATATAAAGCACCAGCTGGGCATAGTGGCATGTGCCTATTATCTTAGCGCTTGAGAGGCTGAAGCAGGAGGATCACTACAAGTTCAAGGCCAGCCTGGGATTCACAGTGAGTTCAAGGCCAGCCTGAACCACATAGCAAGACCCCATCTCAAAAATAAATAACTAAAAAATTAAATATATATATATATAAAACACTGACTGAAATCACATCCACAAACACATACATTTAGGCTCAGACTGACACTTACATATGATTATATATGCTTTTCTGGCATCACAAGTTTACAGCTGAAGGAGCAGCCCATATTCAGGTCAGAACTCAAAACTTTGGTCATAAATTAAACCTAAAATTCTGGTCATAACCCAAGTTGTTCGTATGTGAGGCCAGTTATAACTCAAGGGCCCACTGTATATCCAGATGTCCCTCTAATGTCTCATGTACTCAGAGGTAGGGCTTTGGGAAGTGAGTGGATTACAGAGATGTGACGTGTAAGCCGTAACAGGTATCAAGACCTTTAGTAGAGAAAGTATCATCTTTTCAACAAGTTGCACTGGGAAAACCAAATATACACATGCAAAAGAATAAATTTGGACCCCTATATTACACTGTACAAAAATTAATTCAAAGGAGATCAAAGATTTAAATGTAAGACCTAAAATTACAAACCCTGAGAAGAAAGCATACATGTGAATCTTTGTCTTGAGAAGGCAATAGTTATTCAGATATGATACAAAAAATGCAAGCAAAGAGTAAGAATACAACTTAATTTCATCAAATTTTAAATTTTTATTTCAAAAGACTATCAAGAAGATAATCATGGTAAAACTTGCAAATTATATATCTAATGAATATACAGTATCTCGAATGTATAAAGAACTCTCAAAACAACATTAAAAGAGCTATTTCTTAAGTGGGCAAAGGATTTGAGGAGACATTTCTACTCTAGAAAATAGGCATATAAAAAGATGCTCAGCATCACCAGTCATTAGGCAAATGCAACTCAAAACCACAAAGGAATGCCACTTGACACCTATTAGATGTCTATACCAAAAAGATGAGTAACAAGTATTGGTGAGAATCTAGAGAAAAAGAAACCAGCCTGCACTGCTGAGAGCAGTGTAAAATGGGCAGCTGATTAGAAAACAGTCTGGTAGTTTCTCAAGTTAGATATAGATGACTCATCAGTCCCATTCCTAGGTATATGCCCAAGAGAATCAAAAACATCTGTCCACAGGAAGACTTATACACAACTGGTAGAAGCATTATTTATAAGAACTAAAATGTGGAAACGATACAAATATCCGTCAACTGGTGAATGGACAAAGTGCAATATTTCTACATAATGGACTATTACTGGGCCATAGAAAAGAATGTGATACTTATATCTATTATGCAAGCTTGAGCTCTGAAAGTCCCATGTTGAGTGAAAGGGACCAGTCACAGAAACTCACATGTCATGATTTCAGGGATATAGGATATCTCAAACAAGCAAATCCATAGACCTAAAGTGTATCAGTGCTGGTCACAAGTTGGGCCAGGCAGAGAGACTGCTAACAGGGACAGAGTTACTGTGGGTGATGATAAAAATATTTAGGCACAAGTCCCCGGGTTCAGTTCCCAGCACCACCCACACATACACAAAAGCTGAACTGAGATAGTGTGATGGGTCCACAACTCCCTGAATATACAAAAACAAAACAAAAACCCACTAAAATTTAAAACCAGATGTGGTGGTTCATGCCTGTAATCTTATCACTTGGAAGCTCAGGTAGGAAGATTTTGAGCTCAAGGCCAGCCTGGACTGTGTAGTGAGGTGCTGTCTTAAAATAAAATTAAAATAAAATACCAAATTTTGAAATTTAAAAAAGTAGATTTCACGCTTTTTGAGTCATCTCTTAAAATAAAAATATACTAAGAAGTATGAGCAAGTACAGCATACCCCAAGAACCCAAGGTTGATTTAACATTTAAAAACCTATCAAGGTAATGTATCATAATAATGGAATAAAGGAGAAAAACCATAGAATTGCATCAATAGATTTAGAAATGGCATTTATCACCTTGTCAAGTGACAAAATTCCACACACAATCAAGATAAAGCTTCTCAACAAGCAAGAAATGGAAGGGAATTTCCTCAGCCTGATTAAAGGATATCTACAAAAACCCCTGTAGCTTTTGTTCTATTTAATGCCGGAAGACTGAATGCTTATCTCTGAAGACAAGGAACACAGTAAGGATATTTATTCTCAATACCTATTCAACATTGAACTGTACAAAAAGGCAAATGTAATTTTTTTGAAAAGAAAAAAATTGGAAAGAAAAAGTAAACTATTTTTTTTATTCATAGTTAACATAATCATCAAAAAAAAAATCCTAGAGAATCTACATGAAGGTGACTAGAACTAACAAATGCACACAGCAAAGTCACAGGGATTCCCTTCCAGGCATTCACTCAATAGAAACAAAATGAGCATTCTTAGTTGCTTTTTTCATCCTCATCAAAACCTAGGACCAACCCAAGCGTACAAAGCAGGGGAACAGATAACTAATTGCCTTGGAGAAGCAAGCATTTCTGAGCTCTGTGGCCATGGGATCCTTGCCCTGTGGAGCCGGGAGAGGAAGGAGGCACAGTCATGGGAAAGGTTAGCCGTACTAACCCTGCCTGCATGTGCCCAGCTGAAGGACAGAGGACTTGTGGCTGGGAAGGAGGGAGCAGAGTTGCTTAGCAAGAGAGGAGCAAGAGCTGGGGGTTTGGAAAGCAGTCACAAAGAAAGGTCTCAAAAGAGAAAGGTCGACCACCACAGAAGCCTCAAGAAGGGGGAACTGGGGCATGCTGAGTGAAGAGGCGCTTCAGAAAGTTGGTTTGTGGTGTGCCCAGACACTGCTGGGGTAGGCCCAGTTTCGTTAGGCTACATAAAATAGCAATACCCACAATGATAGCTAACAGGCACCGTATGCTGATCAGGCCCTCATCATTGTACGAAACCACTGAAATGCATTACGTGGCACCATCATTCCCATTACGCATTTGGGGAAACTGAGGCATCTAGTTTCAAGTGATTGCCCAAGATCATCTGGTTATGAAGTGAGCTAGAACATGCCATTCTACATTCAAACCCAAAGCTGAGAGGCTATTTCTTGAACTCTCACTTTCACCCTCGACTCTGTCGCTGTCCACACTCTCCCTGGGATGGGCGACAGATGGATGCTGGAAAGTCACTGGATTCAAGCCTCATGTCCACAGAGCACCTTACTCCAGCAAGACCAGAGATACAACCTCAACCCCCAGGGAAGAAGGACCTCCGGTGCTTTTGAGGGTTACTGCCCACTGCCTGCTGGCACCTCCTCTAGAGAGCCATGAGTTAAAAAATTGGGTAAATCTCATAATTATCTGATTCCAATGCAAGTTCAACACTTTAAAATACACCATTTTATGTTCCTTCATTTTGATATATCATCATTTTTTAATCTGGTGTTTAACTGAAAGCGGAGAGGCCTCTCTCTCTCTCAACCTTAACGAGGCCTCACTTCACGCCCTCCTGTTGGAAGGGAGACCTGAGTTCAACTCTGATGTCCACTCTGGACATGGCCAAGGGCTCTGCATAGCATGGCCTTGCCCACAGGATGAAGCAGGCCAAAACCATGGAGATCCAAAAGTTGCATGGAGCAAGTAAACCTGTCCAGAAATTCCCTGATCATTAAGGGGAAAGTTGTAAGGAAGCCGCTAGGTCCAGATCGATAAAGGGAACAGAAAGGTTTGGATGCAAGTTCTTTGACCTACTGCTTCTCACCTGGGACATTTGGCCCCCTCTCCACAGGACATTTAGCAATGTCCAGAGACATTTTTGATTCTCACAGGTGGGTTTATACTGGCATCTAGAGACCAAAGGTGTTACTAAACACCCTGTGTTCAGGACAGTCCCAAAACAAAGAATTATCTGGCCCAGATGTCAAGAAAGACTGCTCCAGCCCTTTGAAGGGCTCCTGTTGGGCAGTGATACCTTCCTTGGAAGCTTCCCTCAGTCTTTATCTGGGTTGAAAGTGAGAGGGCTGGACTCGGGCCACTCTGCAGGGAGGACTTCCCCTGTCATCACCTGGCTAACCCCTCTGGCCCCTTCACCAGAGAATTCTGTCTCAGGTAAATATTTTCCCTCTTTGTTTGGGAAACTTTGTGAAAAATCCCCTCAACCCATGTTATAAGCAGTGAAGATGTACCATAATGTGCTTTTTCCATCAAAAAAAAAATTAAAGCAGCTAGGGGATTTTTATAATTTTAGTTCAGATAATAAATAGCAGCCGATCTTTTGGTAGCACATCTCCCAGTTAGCCTTCAAGGGGTACTCAGACAAAATGTGCTTCCCTGACAGGAATCACTCCATGGTCTAGACAGGGAGAGGGGATCACCTAGGTATTCTGGCCCGGCCTGGAAACAATGGGCTGCAGCGCATGGGAAAGGCCTCATCTTCCTCCCTCAGCCAGGCCCCACCTCGGTGTGGGGCCCTGGGGAAGCTGGGGACATTTGCATACCCTCTCTGGAGACTCTGCTTTCTTCTTCCTGGGTTTCATCTTTAATAATTAGAGAAAATGCTGCTCGGGAATGTGAGGCCAGTGCTCTGGGGAGAATAAAGCTACCCGGCCAAGGTCAAGGCCCATTCCGTAGCTGGGCAGCCTGGGGCCCCAGGAGCCTCAAACGGCACTGGTGAAAGCTGGTGGGGGGAAGGGGTATTGCCACATTTCCTGCCCCTCCCTGAACCCTCATCTGGCGTGCTTTGGTGAACTGAACTTGGGGATTAACTTCAAAGAGATGATAGCAGTTAATGAGAATGGATTTGGTGGCCCACTAACCCTAGAACTTTGGCATGTGGTGCTAATGAGGCAGAGGGGGCACCCACTCCCGCGTGACTCCAGCTAGGTTAGAAAAAAAATCAAGAAAAGAAAGAAAGGCCAGGTGGTGTCTGTTCCTCCCGGCTGGGACGCTTAACTCCGCCTGAGGCTACAAAGTGCCCCCTACTGGGCACTGAGCGTGATCCTTTCCATAGGTCTAATGGCTGCTTTAGGGCCACTGAGAGCTTTAAAAAGTGCCACGGTCAGACCCCACAGCAGACCACCGCACTGTAATACCTGCAGGTGGGCCCCAAACTGGTATCTCTGTCCTTTTCCCTGCTGTGGGCGTTTACACCTCCATCCGGGCAGGGACAGCTGCTCCTGCAGTGACTCACGTGCAGGTGAAGTACCAAGCTCTTCAGCCAGCCTGCCCCCGGGCAAGGCAGTCTCCTGCTCGGTTCCTTGCTTCCCGTCGCTGTAAGGATTGGGCCAGAGCAACCCTGCTCTTGAAAAGTGTCAGTTAGCTCTCAAGGCCTTGGTAATGGGCTGGTTCACCGCGCTTGGACTGAAGTCTCCGCTGCCCTAGCATTGAGAGCAGCAAAGGATGTGGGAGCTGAACTGGTTTGAATCAAGCTGGCTTGTTGCACTTAAAAACATTACTTTCAGTTACCTTGAGAAGTCCAGCTATGTGCAGTGTATCATGTTGATTTTAAAGAAGGCTGTCCAACAGGCCCAGTGCTATGACACCAGTTCCTAACACATGGAAATACAGGCTGACAGCAGTGTCCCTAAACCCTTGGAGTTTTCCACTTTGAGGACCGCCCCTTCTCCCACATCCTTGTGACCCAGCCACTAAAAAAATTATTTGCTTGACATAGCAGGGGCCAGGTCTGTTCTGACAAGTGCCCGTGCTGTATAAGTTGTCAAATGGGTGTTGCCCTGATTAAAAATCATTTCAGGCCAGACATAGTAGTGAGCCCCTATAATTCCGGCACCCTAGAGGCTGAGGCAGGAGGATTGTTTTGAGTTTGAGGCTATCCTGGGCTACAGAGTGAGTTCAAATCCAGCCTGAGCTGCGTAGTGAAACCCAAAAAAAGCCCGCCCACCAAATTATTTTAACCTTCCCTGCGAGCAGCTTTCCCGGGCACTCCACTTGTCATATTTAGCTACAGTCCTACAAGTCTTTTTTTCTTTTCTTCCATTTCAGCAAACATACTGTGTTTCCTATGTACCATCCAGAGGACTTTACAGACATTAACTCATTCAAACATTATAATAATAGCCTTATGAGTTTGGCAAGATTATATTCTTCCATTTTACAGATGTGGAAATTGGGGCATAGAGAGGGTAAATAAGTCACTGAGATCTCCCAGCAATTAGGTGAAGAAATGGGCCACTAGGTGCCTCTGGCTCAAGGTCTATTGCTCTCGGCCACAGGAAACATCACCATAAAACAGTGAGGCAGAGAATTTTTTTTTTCCTCTGTCCAAACTGAGATTCACAAAGTACACTCTAGCATAATTTCTTTCTGCCATTACCTGTCACAAATGGGGGAAACAGAGGCTTGGAGACAGAAGGAGCCTTTCCTCAGGTCAGAGAGCCAGTGGGGGGCAAAGCCAGGACCAGAATGCTCCCCTTGATCCACCTTGGTTTGACATCAGAATGCTTACAGCTGATATCCCCTTAGAAGTCAGTTTGGGAAACATGGCAGTTTTTAGAAACGTCCACAAATTCATCAGAATCCCTCCCTTCAATAGGTAGAGTTTCGATCGATCCCTTCAAGTGTGGGCCGGACATGGTGTCTTGCTAGTACTGACTAGAACAAAGCAGCAAATGTGGAAGCCAGCTGTTATGGCTGGGGGACGTTCAGGCAGCCCTATGGAGAAAGCTACTTGGGGAGGAAGTGGGACCTTTCTCCACCAGCCATTGAGCTCATCATCAGCGTAGTCTCCAGGGGAAGACAGCCCCAGCGAATAGCTTGACTAAAAGCTCATGAGAAACCGTGGGCTAGAGCCATCTGACCAAGCTGTTCCTTGATTCCTACCCTTCCAAACCTGTGTGAGATAATAGGAGCTTATGGTCTAAAGCTGCCAAGGGTTAGGGTGATTTGTTATGCAGAAATAAATAACTAACACAGGAAGCTCTGCCTTACTCTTAAAGTGCTGGAACTGTGCAGAACATTTGGAGGAATCTTTATCCCCAAGATAATCCAACTGTATTTCTTTAAAAATTGTAGGCAATTCCAGCATTTTAATTCATATGATTCTGCCATCTGCCAGAGAGTAGAGCAGAGACTCCCCTGCTGGTCACTCTGCTAGAGAGATCAGTTTTTTTTGTCTTTTTTGACACAAGACAGGGTCTGGCCATGCAGATCAGGCTGGCCTTGAGCTCACTTTGTAGCCCAGGCTGGTTTCAAACTTGCAGCCATCCTCCTGCCTCAGCCTCCCGAGTACTGGGATTACAGGTGTGCACCACCATGTCCAGCTGGAGAGATCTTCTGAAAATATATTTTTCCCTCTACAGTTTTCTGTAAAGTTTACGCCAAGTTTAGCTGTATCTAAGTGACACCAAAGTCGTTATATCACTGCAGTGACAAGAGTACCAAGCCTGATAAAATAATCCATTGACAGCGGATTTAGAGATATGACAGGCTTGAGGATTTTTCTAACCATAACCCGGTACACAGTGTATCTTGGCTATGGAGAACTGCTTATGTGTATCAGACTGTTTCAGTGTGAATCTTGACACTGCCACGTGCCAGGCGTGTAAGCTTGGACAAGTTATCAAACGCATGCGTCTCATTTATCTCATCTGTGAACTGAAGAATAAATATGATACAAGTTCTTGGGAAGACTAAACCAAGAGAGAGTAGAGCAGAGACTCTGGAGCTAAACTGTCTGGGCTTGAGTCCTGGCCCCACCCTCTTGACTTTGGGAAGTTCAGCTGCTTTGAGCTTAGTAGTCTACATCCATAAAATGGGGGAGGGGGGACGTATCTCTGTGACAGTTGTGGGGATTAAATGAGTCTATTCATGTACTTCCCCAGCACATGGTAAGTAGTACTTGGCAGGGATGCTGGTACAATTGTGCAGGTTGTTTACTGCTCCAGGGTTCCTATCTGAAAGGTCAAGAGGGGGCTTGCCAGGCTATGTGCTTTGGCAAGCAGTTGCCTACTTACAGTTGTCACTGTCCTTGTACCAGGACCCTGGGTGGATCTTATGCTGTCAACCTAAGAGGCTGAAGTATCCAGAAAACCCTACCTTATCACTATCCTTAGGCTTTGGGCTGATGTTAACTGGATGCTTCATGGAATTCTCCAAAATAGTTGCCATGGGATGCCTGTATCTTACACCTCGCTTTTATGATTCAAAATGTTAACAATTTAAAAGTTTACAGTCGGGGCTGGGGATTTAGCTCAGCGGCAAAAGCGCCTGCCTGGCAAGCACAAGGTCGTGAGTTCGGTTCCCGGTACCGGAGAAAAACCAAAAAAAAAAGTTTACAGTCATGCAGGAGGATGCTACAGTTGCTTAGGTATACATGCATATGTGGTTCAAATATCACAGAGGAATGATGGAAACTGCATTCTGGATAATGGGCTGCATGGGGTGAGAAGAAGATGGGTTTTAGCAGGAATATACAGGGACCTTCAGCCCCACTCAGAATTTCTTTCTTACACTTATAGTACTGGATGCCAAAATGTGCATTAATTTTTAATCTTAAATATGTAAGAATAATTTATTAGTACTACTGAGTGAGACCTATCTTTTTATGTAAGAGATCATTTTGTAGGTCTTGCCTCTTTAAGTCTCTGTTAAATATTAACTGAATATATTGATTAAACCTCACAGAATCAGCATTCATTCAACAAGTATTGACTGTTGAATGGTAGAATGTCCAAAGATCTAAGAAATTCATTTGCATGTGATAAAACTTATAAGAACCTGTTTGGATGTTTGACTATTTTCCCTTTCTTTGAGAAAGCAGAGCCTCATTCTTATTCATATTCATGATTTCTGCTACATAGTAGGTGACAAGTGTTAACTGAAGTGGAATAAAACACAAAGTTGCCATAATAGCTTTTAAAGCACTTTTGATATACTTAAAGTGAGAGACAATACAAGACGATGGTGGTCCCAAATGCCGTACATTATAAGCACAGTTGTATGGGAACTCATTGTGACATTTATCCACTTGATGACTCTTGTTAGGCACCTCCTGGGCATATGACTAAACAAGTGGGACAGTCTTTGGTTTGCACATAGCCTGCTTCTTACCACCTTCATCATCTCCTCACTGTCTAAGCCACCAGCATCTTTTCTTAGGTTATTACAATAATCCAATGCTAGAATCCTGACTGGTCTCCCCACCTCCACTTTTCTCCCCACAGTAAAAATCTCAGTTATGTTCAGAGAGATCCTGTGTGGACTTAAGTCGGAGCATGTTAATCCTTTGCCCTTATACTTCTCATTTGGGTAGAGAGCATGCTTGGCTATAATTTCTTAAATTTATCCCATCAAGAGGTATAGTATATTTCTATTAAGTCTGGGCCACCCTTGTAACTTTGGCCTGTGGAAGGTAGTACATAGAACATGGTGCTGAGAGTGTTCTCAGAAGCTCTGGGTGCTTCTGCTCTTACCCTTTTAATCCTGTACCTGCCATGTAAACAAACCAAGCCAGATTGGAGAACATGTGAAGGAGAACAAGCTCAGGAAAAGTCCTACCCCAGCCCACTCAGCTACCACTCAATCTACCAGCTGTCTGGGGAACCTAGCTGGGATCAGCCTAATCCACCCTTCTGGAACCTTATGGAACCTTCTGGATGACCCACAGACTCATGAGCTGAAAACATCGTTGTTTTAAGCCATTAAGATTTTTCTCGGTTTGCTGGTCAGTATAAGCTAGCTGATACACCACCTCCTTGAGAGAACAGGACACATTTTTTTTTTTTTTTTGCTGACTAACTGTGGTACTTAGAGCAGTGACAGCAAACCTTTCAGAGATGAGTGCCTAAACTACAACACAAAAACCCACTTATTTATCACAAATTTATGTCAAAATTGCCAACACTGCAATTAAACCAGAATACTGGTTTTAGCTGAGAAAAAGCAACTTATCCATTAACATCTTTTGTTGTAAAAGAAAAACACACACATATGCCCCAGGTTCACCACCACTAATTTAGAGCGTCGTCTGGCAAATGGTAGGTGCTCAGTGAAAATCTGGTGGAGTCATTGAGAAATTCGTAAGTAGAGTTAACATCCCAATGAAGGAACCAGGAAGAAAATAAGTAAATAGCTAGTAAAATGTAGTAAGTGCTATGGGGTAATGTGTAATAGTTGAGGTAGAAAATTAAGAGTGGATGTGGAAGGCAGACCCTCCACTAGCTCCCTATCTGTTTGAGAATGAATGCTAAAATCCCAATGGCCCCCAGGCTTACAGGACTCCTCTACCGTGCTTACTTTGCTCTCTGATCTCACAACACTGACCCCTCCTCCCACGCTGCTCTTCCATGTTCCCCCCCACCTCTGGCGCTTGGTGATGGCCCTGGCTGGATGTTCTTCCCTTGGCTAACCCGTATCACTCCCCTCACTTCAGGTGTCTGCTCAGACGTCACACTGTCATCAAGGCCTTCCGGACCACCTTACCCAAATAGCAACCCCTAGTCCCTGGCACTCCCTCACTGCTCATCAGACTTCACTTTTAGGCACAGCACCTGTCATGCTCTGATCTATTCCATATTAACTTCTTTGTTTGTTGCCTAACTCATGTGATAAATCATGAATTTCATGAGGGAAAGAAGTTTGCTTTGGTCAATTTACCCTTAGGAGGCTACTGTCCTAGGGCAGAAATTTAACAAAAGATACGAAAGTGTGTCAGGGGCCATGACATCCTGTCAGTCCTAAAATTAAGCCAAGGGAGCATTTGGCTTTGCACCATACTGGCAAGGCTTTTTAAAAAGCCAAAATGCTCAGGTGAGAGACATGGCTGGCTAACTGAAAAATTGCAAATGTGCTCATACCAGGCTAGCAGTTCACAACTGTCCTGCTAGCATCCCTACAGCTTGCTGAGAGCATTCTAATCCCTGTTAGTGTTCATTCCTCACAACAGCTGGGAGAGGCAGAGGCAGGCTTGATTATCTCCCACTCGCAGACGGAGGTAAAGGCGATCCCAGAGCTCTGGGGAGTTGCCTAAGATCAGAGACATACAAAGTGGTGGAGCCAGAATTCAAATCATAGTGGGTCTGATTCCAAGTCTGATGCCTCTGTCACTGTTTCCCACTCTGTCTCCTTCTGCGTTCTGACTTGGCGACCTTGACTCACAGATTCAGGGCCAGCCTTGGGCTCCTGAAGTGTTCTCTTGAGGAAGGCACCCTTTCTCTATGAAGTGTAAGCAGCCTGCCAAGAGGAACAGGAGATGAATAAACATCCAGTGTGTCAATTCTAGAGCATCTCTATGGCTTTTAGATGTCCCCAGCCCCTTGTGTTTGACAGTCAGGATAGTGCCCTGGGGCCCCTTTGTCCCCAAAACCTCCCAGTGCTGGCTGGTCTGTAAGGGAGGGGAAAGTCTAACCCAACTCAAGACTGGCAGGTGCTTTCAGTTGAAAACCAAAAAGAAATCCCAACCTGATTGCTTTATTTTGGTTTAAAAAGCAAGTCGTGTGACAGTGGAAACTCTTTCCCGGTTCTCCTCCCCTCTCTGCCATGTTGACAGCAGACTGACTAATTCTGGCTGGGGTTTTTCCCTGCCTGGCTGTTTTTCTCTTTTATCTTCATCACTGAAGAGAGCTGCTTTGGCTTTCAAACTGTTAAAAGGTTTTTGGGGTTTTGTGTATTTTTTTTTCTTTCACATAATTCAGTGGGTCTTTTCCCAGATATATTTTCTCTCAAACTACCTTCTAAGTTGTTGAAGTTTCCGCCCATGTGACTTCCAGCATGAATTACCAGAAACCACAAGAGAGAGTGCGCGCGCAAGCCCCAAAGCAAGCGAGATGTCCCTGTGGGGAGCAGTCCCTCTGTACCCCAGAGTGAGGAGGACGCAGGGGTCAGAGGTGGCCCCAGGGCGAGCAGGGGAGGCACCTGTGAAAGGTGCAAGGCTGGTGACCTGGGGCAGTTAGGAGAGGAGGCCAGCTGCTGACAAGAGCGCGCCGGAAGGACTTCAGCCATGCCTCATAACTCCGACAGCAGCGACTCCAGCTTCAGTCGCTCTCCTCCCCCTGGCAAGCAGGTAGGGTCTCCCTGTCCCTCTCTTCTACCTCTGATGCTCAGAGGGTGGGGGTGGGGAAGGAGTCAGGCGGTCTTGGTCCTGCCCCGGGAGCCATGGAGGGAGGAAGTGGCTGGTGGCAGAAGCACCCTGTTTGACCCCAGACACGGACAGCATTTGCAGTTCAGCTGTGTGCCGCCACAGAGACCCTCAGCCTCAGCTCCCCCAGTCTGCCAAAGCCTTTCTCCCTCTCCATCCCCCAAGTGCGCCCATTACCTCCACCGAGTTCCCACCACAAAGCTTTCTAGGAAGCAGAGAGGAGGTTGAATATCAAAGACCTCAGTGGAAAAGGTGTACTGTTCTCCAAGGCTGTAAAAAAGTGACGCAGGAGCTTTTCAGTGAGCTGCTGGCACCCGCGAGCCAAGCTCTAGATGTGTAGTTACCCAGGAAGAGCCCCACAGCGAGAGAAAAGAGAGGAAAGGGTTGAGTGTCAGGAGGAGGAGGAAGCCAGCATGCAGGCTTGGTGTGCCCAGGCGTTGTCTCTGTTGCTAGCACAGCTGGGAGTGGGGGCGATGCTGGAGTACAGCCGAAGCTCTTTCCCTGTGGCTTCTGGACAGGAGGAAATAAAAAGTGGCCCTGGGGACTTGGAGACGTCTGCCAGTGACCCTCCAAACGGTCTCAGTCTCCCTAAGGCTCAGGTTCCTAATCTACAGACTGGGAAATGGTGACTTCCAAGCCAAAGTTTTCGGCTGGAAGGTCTCCAAAAAATTGAGGTACCCTGTGGAATCATACCTTCTGAGCCTCTTTCTCTTTCTCTCTCTGAATTTGAACTTGCAGTCTTCCTGGATCAGCCTCCCAAGTAGCTGGGATTATAAGCAGGCACCCCTATACCTGGCTGGGACCTTCTTTCTCTTTACTACATTTCTGACCTTCCTCACTATAGGAAGTCCTCCTCCTTTGCATCCAAAATATATCCATAGATTAAACTCTTTTCCATCTCTGTGGTTTAAAACCTGAATTCTCTCCTTAGTACAGATATCAGGGGGCTTTCAAAATACTACAGGTAAAAGAAAAGTATATTAATATCTGATTCAATGTCTATCAAAATCATCTGACAGATGAACAGCAGGTTGGACAAAGTCCCACTGGAGACCTTGAGAGGCACAACTTTCCATTCCTCTGCCCAACCTGGTATGAGAGTGGCTCAGACTGCCTAAAAGTCTGAACTGTACTCTTCTTAAGAAGGAAATTACTCATGGCTTCCATGGTAACCTGGTCCCCTGTACCCCTTAAGAAAGAGCACTTCCTTCCCAGTTATACCAACACCCGCCTGCTACAATGACTTGGAAGTATGGGTCACTGGGAACCATGGGGCCTTGCCCAAAGGATATGTGCGCCTCTGGCCTGCAGAATGTTCCAGAAGTAATTCTTTCCGATGTCTATGCTAACCTACAGCATTTAGAGAAAGTTGCAACTAACATCTCCTGCTAAGCAGAGGACATGCCCACCTACAGGTGTAGTTAGAAGACACCCAAATGTGTCTCTATTCTCCCAAATCCCATCTACAACAAACCACAGCAGCTAACTCCCTTACAGTGTTCTCCTTGGCATATCATATGTACTGGGCATTGCGCTCAGAGCCGTGGAGAAGGTCATGCTATCAGACCGCAATGAAGGCAATGAAAGAAAAGAAAAAGCAGGCCTGAGGTGGTGCTCTCTGTCCAAAGACGCAGCAGGGGCAGGCCCTCCTCGGGTAAAGGTAATGAGGTCAGAGCGTGAGGGGGCCTTGGAAGAGCTTCATACTGTGCCCAGGAGATGCAGCACTTCCTGATTACTGTGCACTCGTGGCCAACTCTTACAGCCTCAGTCTCCTCCTATGTAAAATGGAAATAATGATACACATCTCACAGAACTGGAGAATCAGACAAGAGCACTCCTGAAAGCACTTGGACAGAAGCTGGTGTATAGCTGGTGCTTAACAAAGTTTTCAGAAAAAAAAAAGTAAAAGAGCAAAAATGAACAGCAAGGGTTTCTAGGCTTAAAAATGAGAAAGTGAGGGTAGAAGAGTTCTGAAGAAGAGGAGAGATGAGGAAATTCATTTCATTGCCTTTAACCATATTTGGGGAAAAAAAAAAAACCATTGAGACTTCAAGATCTCTTCTTTCTGTAGCTTTTGGTCAAAAAAGGCATAAAGACACCTGAGGATGCATAACAAGGTCTGGACATGAGTGCTCCTCCGGGTGCAGGGTTTTGGTAAATAAGGAGATTGAAACACACGTGAAGAGATGAGGACGCGGAAGGGTGAATGGACATATGGAAGGTGGATGAAGGGGTGGATGGATAGGTGGGTGGATGGTGTGTGGGTGAGTGGGCGGGTGGGTGGATGGGTAGATGGGTGGGTATAAATGCCACAACAGTCTGCTTGAGCTCAGAAGACAGGAGTAGACTTGCCTAATTCTCATCTCTGCTTCCCAGGACTCATCTGATGATGTGAGAAAAGTTCAGAGAAGAGAGAAAAATCGCATTGCTGCCCAGAAAAGCCGACAGAGACAGACACAGAAAGCTGACACCCTGCACTTGGTGAGTGCTCCAACTCTCTCCTGCTCCCCACATCCACCCACAGACCTCCAGAGCCCTGTGTGCAAATGTGTATGTGTGTGAGAGAGTGAGCAGAACCTGAGGGTGCAGGGCGAGGTGGGGAGATAAGGCCCTCCTATGAGTATGCTGGAGAAGTTCTGTGGCAGAGAATGGGCCAGGAGGCTGAGCAGAGAAGTCAGCCTTTCTACCCTGGAAGGACCCACGGGGTAAATGATCTGGCTGTTGGAATCCCAGAATCACCTGCTCTGAGAAGAGGCAGTCCGAGAGAGCTCCATCTGTCAGGAGCCACTGAGAGCAGAAGGATGACTGGCTTTGGGGGGCACTCAGAAGGTGTTAAATGCTTTGGGAAGCCTGTTACCCTTCAATACTAAGACCACACAGAATCTCAATCTTTTGGAGGGCAGCAGAGCAGAAACCGAAATGTACCCACATTTGAGAGAAAGAGGCCTCTGCGATGCTATACCTTAATCCTCTTTTCTAAGCATCATTAAAGTTCTGTGTTGAAATTTCTAGCATTTATGGTATCCCAAGGAATCTGTGAAACATGCAGTCTTAAGGGCACTAATCTGGAGCAGGTCATCATACTGGTTGAGTTGCCACTAGCTCCAAACATTTCTGGAGAGGCTTTGACTCCTGACTTGGGCAGGCAGCGGGCTTTAGGTGGCGCTGGCTTGAAGGTCAGTGTTTTCTAGGTCCCGGATGTGGGGCTCACAAAGCAGTGCCCCTCCTCTTTCGCTGCCTCGCCACCTTACTTCCCTTCACTTTTCCCACTAATTTGGTTCTTGTCCAACCTACTTGCCTCCCTGGTTCCTGCAGCTTTCATGCTGTCATCCCTTTCTCCAGCAACACTGCAGTTCTGTCCTTCCTCCTGGAACAACCCTTTCTCTCTGAGTTTAAGGGTTTCTTTCAGTGGCAAAAGGCAATTGGCACCAAAAATGAGTAAGTTTTGTTTACTTGGATGATCAGCATGGCAATCAGCTAGTTGGCATAGCTGTTTTAATTTTATTAAGAATAAGAAAGACGTAGGTTTGGGAGCTGGGAGAGCTGCTTCCTTTAGCATCTCAGGAAACTGAGAACAAGCTGCAGCTACTTCTCCTAATGATGTTTGTGTTTTATTTAAAATGGGCTTGGATGTCTTCCATTGCACAATAATATAATTTAGGGGGCTGGGGATTTAGCTCAGTGGCAAAGCGCCTGGCTGGCAAGTGCAAGGTCGTGAGTTTGATTCCTGGTAAAAGAAGAGACAAAAAAAAAAAACAAAAAAAAAAAACCGAAAAAAAAATAATGTAATTTAAGTTTATGAATATGTGTTAAGTAAATAAATAAAAAAGAACGAGTAGATAGCCAGAGTACCAACTGAGACCAACAAAGTGTTAAGTGGTTGGTCCCCCTGCTACCTACATGACCCCTGTGATTTCCTTGAAATGTATGTTCTTCCTCTTATTATTTTAAGCTTGGACATCTATGACCACTCACTTTCTCTATTTGATTCTGATTCTTATTTAATATTTTAGGAGAAGCAAACAAATGAAACAAACCTAAAAGGATAAATTTTTTTTGTGCAAGCAGGCTAGCAAACTGTTATAAACTTTATAAATTTGTAATACTAAAAAAAAAGAAGCTGGGCATGGTGGTGCATGCTTGTAATCCCAGCACTTGGGAGGCTGAAGCAGGAGGATAGCCACGAGTTTGAGGGCAGTCTGGGCTACAGAGTGAGTTTAAGGCCAGCCAGAACTGCATGTTGAGACCCTGTCTCAAAAAAAAAAAAAAAAAAA
>NW_004955523.1:58584-61236 GCF_000276665.1 Chinchilla lanigera | reverse complement strand
AAACCAAAAAAAAAAAAATGAAGGTGGGTGTGGTAGTACATGCCTGTAATCCAGCACTCAGGAGGCTGAGGCAGGAGGATCACCATGAGTTGGGGGCCAACCTGGGCTGCACTGTAAGTCCATAGGCCAGCCTGAACTACACAGTGAGACCCTGTCTCAGTGACACCACCCCCCCGCCAAAGAAGAAGAATTAGAAGCAGAAAGTAAATAGAGATCAATATTTCTGTGGTCAGAAGGAAAGGGTTTGAATCTTAGCTCTACAATTTGTAGCTCTGACCCCCAAAATGGTCTCAATCTCCCTTAGACTCAGGTTCCTTATTTACAGAATGGAAAATGATAGGAACTGCCTCATCTAGTGCAGGTAAAAAGCTCCAAAACAGTCCCTCCCATACAATGAATACTCAGAAAGATTCAAGTACAAGAGGAATTATAATAATAGTTACTAGTAAACAAAAAGCAAGATAAATAGTCACAACTAAGTGACAAAGAAGACCGTCCTTCCTAACATATGAGCAGAGGAGTCTTGCCTATCTTGAACTGCACCCTAGGTCCCTATAAATTCAACTCAATGCTATCTGTCCAACCTCCGAGGGTGCATTTACGAGGTGACACATATATGTGTGTCTGCTGTGGCAAGGTTTTCATTTCTGACTCAGCTGTCCCTCTCTGTAGAACAAGAGTCAGAACCAAGAGACTCAGCCTGATTACACTGACTGTGCTGGGAAATCTCTAGAGCCTGAGGGTCCTGGGACCCCCTAGGCATGTAGCCAGCGCACCCACAGCGTGCCCCAGCCTCAGCCTCTGGCGTGCTCCCACTTTCCCTACATCTGAACACGATGTCCTCCCCTGCCGCTTCTCGTGAGCACCTCAGCTTTTACTCAGTGGGCTGGTCGCATCAGTGACCCACCAGTACGCCCAGTATAGCTGCTGCCAAGGCAGCTCAGGTCTCTTGGCCTCAGGTGGAAGCTTTTGGCAGGAACATGTAGATCAGCACCATCAAACAGAGGGTTTGGCTGTGGTTTAAGCTTGGTCTTGTCCTTTTCCTCTTAGTCTACAGTCACTTTTCTTCACCCATTATCCTCTTAATCAGGTAGATTCAGGCAGAAAAGCTTCTAATTTACCACTAGTGTCTTAGGTTTTCAGGCTGGGTTTCCCTTGACTCTTTTCCACACCTGCTCCGTAAGCTGAGGTTCTAGGATCTTTGGCTTTCAGACAGAGCCACAGGACTCACCCACTGAGACTTTGCAGACCAGAGTTTAGAAGCTACCAAGACAATAGTATTAAATAAAGGTCACACTCATGCTAGGGAGGGTTCTAGCCTCACATTAGCTGAGGTGACATGGTTTCCTTGGTTTCCAGTGTTGTCATATTATCTATCTTAAAGTTCACCAATAGTTACCTTGTTTCTCCAGAGAGATTAGGGAGTGTTGCCATTTAGCATTTGAAGCATCTGTCCTATAAATGGCTTACATCCAGACATTGTAAGTTGGTTGCTTTTAAAATGACAGAGGTGAGAAGAAGCCTCTTTTAATGACTGTGGTACAATATCCCCAACATTTACTCACTTGATCCGGTGATTTGTTTCATTACAGCGGCAAGAACAGAGTCTACCTTTTCTTTTGATTCCCCTTCAGTTTAATACCTCACATGAGCAAAAGCCACACATTCCTCTTCTCCCACAGGCAACTTAGTGCCTATTAGGTATAGGGCCTATTAGGTGGAGGCATTGAGTAGAGAGGAGAAAGGCATAATTTGGCTAACTAGTCTCTAAAAATATCAGTCACTAATAAGTAGATCCAAAATAATGAGCCAGAAGACTATTGGAAATAATAAGAGAATGCAGAGAACTTCCAGAATTAACACAAACAAGCAATAACCATCTGTAAGTCCTAACCAATTAGTAAATCTAATGGAAGGAAAAATCCCATTATTAAAACCAACAACAATAAATGCAAAGAAGGTAAAATATTTAACAAAGAATATGAAGGGCTTAAGTTAAAAAAACTTTTAAAATAAAATAACTTTTAAAATATTCAAATATGGCTGGGCTTGGTGGTATACACCTGTAATGCTAGCCCTTGAGAGGCTGAGGCAGGAGGATTGTCATGAGGATGAGGCCAGCCTGAGCTACATAGTGAGACCCTGTCTGAAAAAAGTCAAGCTGAACCAAAACAAAAAGATTCAAAACTAAATGGAAAGATATATAAAGATAATAATTTTTGCTAAATTAATCTATAAATTTAATGTAATCCCAATAAAAATCCAATAGGGTTTTCCAGGAATTGGAGTGAAATAGACAAGCTATTTTTTTTCCAGTGAAAAAGAACCATGTGAAAATTACCAGAAAAATTCTAAAGACAAAGGGTAACGAGAGAAGATGACTAAATTAAAACAATGTAAATAAAACAGAACACTGAACAGAATAGGATACAGAGAAGCACACCACCATTCCAATTTTAAGACCCAAATACACATGAGAAATTCTAAGTTACAAATATAAAACTGTCAGGATGGCATTTCAAACGAATGAGAGTAAGCTGAATTATTCAATAATTCGGGCAACTAGCTGGGTTGTCACTGGGGAAAAAGAGACAAAGCTGACTTTCTTATTCCTTGGATAACACATACAGATTAAGTTTTTTTTTTTTTTTT
>NW_004955523.1:46474-58484 GCF_000276665.1 Chinchilla lanigera | reverse complement strand
TTTTTTTTTTTTTTTTTAGAAAACTTGGCATAAAGAAATCTTTTTCAAATAAAACACAAAACTCTGAAACCATAAGGGAAAAGGTGATAGACATTATCTTTATGTATAAAAGTGAGAATTTCTATATAGCTCAAACACTACGTGCAAGATCAAAGTCAAATGCCAACCTGAGGAAAAATATCTATAATACTTATGACCTAAAAAGGCCTGTTTGCTTAGGATATGAAAGCTTTTATGAACAGGAAAATTATTAACAACCCAAAAGAAAAATGAGCAATGGTAGGCAATTTGCAGAACAAGAGAAATAAAAGGCAAACATATATGTGAAAATATGCTAGACCTCGCTTAGTATGGGAAATGTCAGTTAAAACAAAAGTGAGAGTTCCCTGCTAGATTGACAAAGATGAAAGATGCTGTTAATGCACAGGGGGAGAAGCAGGGGCCATTCCCCTCTAGGGGGAATTTAGTTAGTCCAACCCCAGGAAAAGGCAATTTGATGGGGTCCATCCAAATTATAAGAGCACATACCTCATGGCTCAGCATTTTGACATCTCAAAGTCTGTGCACGGACACACCCATGCCCACAGATTGTCCAACCTTATACATTTAAAAATGATCATTGCTGCACTGTGTCTTTTAGCAAAGAAATAAGCTAAATATCCACCAGTAATGGAGTGATCAAATAAATCACTGTTTATCCATTCAGTGTAATACTATGGAGCTGTTATAATAATGAAAGAGTTCTGTATCTGAAAACTTACCATGTTTCTCTACTCTTAAACGAAAAAGGTACAAAAGTGGCACCTAGGTTGCTCCAATTGGTGTTTTTAATAAAATAAATTATACATGTACATAAATGTACAAACAAAATTTCTCAGATAGACTACCAACACATTGTTAATGGTATTTATTCCTGATAAGTAAGACTAAAGATTTAAGGCAAGAGGGAGATAATTTGTGAATTTTTTTTTACCCTTTTACTAATTTGGGTTTTAAGAAATTATTTGCTTTTATTTTTATAATATAGATACTGAAATTCTCAACATGGATCTTTAATACCTACATATTAGGATGGTTTCCTTTTTTAGTTTTGATATCACACATTAAAGCGTCAGTCTTGCATGGTGACATTTTAGCCTTCGAACATCCTATGTAAATATCTCAGCCCTTCCGGAGAGCTAACTGCTGGTTGGGATTTGGGTGAGCCTGAGGTCCACAGTACTAGGTGACCCATTATAAAGAATGGCAAGCTGGTTCCCTTTGTGTAGCCAACCTGGCTGACTGTAATGGCACTCTAGTGGCTTACAGCAGAGAGGACTTTGAGTCAATGTCCAGAGTCAGTGGAAAAGAGAACAGAGATCAGTCAGGAAGCATAATTCGTGAAGAGGTCAAAAGTGGAGGAGACAGAGGCAGGCAGCAGTGTTAGAGCTGTGCCACTGGGAGGGCAGATCTGACCTCTAGCATGGAGCTGGGAGCGAGTTAGAGTAATAGGGCCAAATTCTGTGGCTGGATGGAGGTGGGCCAAGTGTTTCCACGGGGCTGGACCCTGAAGGAATCTCACACAGTGAAAAGACAAGGGTTCACAAGTTCCAGGTATACCTTTAATGCATATATAACCAAAAGAAATCACAGTGTAAATTGGGTACTAAATGAAGCTTTGAGCTAATGCTATGGGAAATAAAGTTCTTACAATTAATTGAGTAAGGGAGAAAAAGGAACTCAGCAAAGATGTTAAACTCCTGGGTGCCATAGAATGACACTGTTGTTGTTGGCCTTCGGGGAACACCTGGGAAGGTCCTGTTCACTCCTGGAGATCCTTTTCTCTGCTTGGGAAGCCATGCTTTAATATTCATTGGCCCCGGGAAGTCACAGGTCAATAAGACAGAGAAGGAATGTTCTGGCTAGTTCCACCTTTAAAAAGTTCGATGGAAAGTTAGTGAACCATTGATGGAAATGAGATGCCTTTCTCAGGCTTCTATTGCTATGAATATCTTTTTTGAAACATGGCAATAGAACACATGACTGTGTATGAGGCACCTTTCATTGAGTGTGTGCTGTACTGGCAATATCTCACTTAATCTGCACAAAATTTTCCCTGTATTGGGTTAAATAATTTGTCCAAGGTTGTACAGTTGTAACTTCAGAAGCTGTATTCCTAACCACTAAACTACACGGCCTCCTTCTCCAAATGCACATGAAGATGTATTCATCTTCCCTAGCCTAGCTCTTCTTTGAATCTCTTCCTGAATTTATTTTTCTGTTTTTAAAGCAATGTCCTCCAAAATTTACACTCTTCTTCCATCCATCGTTAGGCTTGGTCAAGAAAGTAAACAGATCTATAAATATATCAGGTAAAGCCATTTTTTAGAAGGCCGTGTAGCAATAAATATTACCCTCTTACATGAGAATAACTTCTGAGACTGTAAATCTACATACAAAAGTATAAAGTAAAGATGTGTCTAAGAGTGCTCAATCCCTCTGTATGTGTGAACAATAAACACCTCCTTGATCCTATAAAATTTAGCAGGTGGTTAACAATGGTGATTAAGCATGTTGTGATCCATTTATATAACAGAATTTTATGCTGGCATTAAAATGACTGTGCAGATCAGTGTTTATCAACTTAGAAAGATGCAGTGAAGTAGCATTGAGTAAAAAAGGCAAATTATAAAGTTTCCAGAGTATAATCTTGTTGCTGTAGTCCATGGGTTTGGAGAATGGGTGCATCTATAAAGAGATATTTGTCAGAATATTACCCAAAATGCTAATTATGACTGTTTCTGAGTGTTGGATTTTGGGTAGTTCACCTTCCAGGTAGTACTTTTCTGCATTTTTGTTATGGTAATGAATGTGTGTCCTTTTAAAGATCAGAAGTAGTCTAAAATAGTCTTTTAAAAGACGACTATTTTATAGGGGAAGGAAAACCACATCAAGGCAATTCAGCATGCCAATTGCTTATCCCACTGGTGATGGGTTAGCTGTGTTAGGTTTGGGAGGCGCATTTGACAGGACTGTCTACCGAGGAGACAGTAGAACGCTGTCTACGGAGGAGCCCAGGCCCTAGGTCAGAACCCCACGGCACTTCGTTTTGTGTATATCTTCATGAAGCCACGTCAGCAGATGCAGACTTCTTTCTCTTGGGCAGAATGAGTGTCACCAAGAGCCCGTGCTTCTGTAGGGTTTCTTGATCTCCTCTGTAGGACTCAGTCTGACCCTGCTTCTTGGGGTAGGTTGGCTCCATAGGACACAAATTGCTTCAGATTTTGTGATATCAGTACAGGAACTCATCTGTGTCCACATGATGTCTTGTGGAGGGAATCATAATAACATGGTCATAGTACCTTGTTCATGGAATCACAGGATTAAAAGGGAACCCAGAGATCTTTTAGGACAATGTGTTCCATTTCCAGTGAGGAGTCTATTGTCTTTCTCAAGGACACCCAAAGGCACAAACCTCAGCCCTCCCACCAGCCTGCTTTTGTTTTGTGTCATTTTGTTGAACAGAGCTTTGCTATTGGTGATGTTGGTCCCATTTGTCCTTTTCAAAGTGTAAGCCGAGAAGCAAGCCGTTACCCAGAATGCTTGACAACCAGACTCATGATAGTTAGTGGGGACACAAACAGTGAGAGACTAAAAAGAGTTCAAGATTGACAGAGGCTGAAGTTGAAATGCTTCTTTATTTAAAAGAGATTTTAAAGTAGCACTATAAAATGAAAAGGACAATAACATATTGGGGAAAATATCTACCTCAAATCAATAGTCAATATGTGCACTGCAGAGAGAGCATCTTTTTAAAGAGAAACACTGACTGTGATCATTGAGCAGAGGATGTGAACACAAAGCTTATACAATATTTTTCCTATCAAAATGAAAATAACCTAATTTCCTATTCTGATCATAAAAACAACACACACTAAGGCAGGAAGGCAAGGTTTCTCAGTCTTGACACTCTTGACATTTTGAACCCATTAATTCTTTGTTATGTATATGTGGTTGTTCTGTCTATTGTAAAATGTAAAATCTGCCAGTGCCAGTAAAACCCCTTCACCCAGTTATGACAACCAAAAACATTTCCAGAGCTTGATAAATGTCCCCTAGAGGAAAAAGGAAAAATTACCCCTGGTTAAAAGTGCTGGACTGAGACAGATACACAGAAGTTATCCTTCTTCCTTAGTAACTGGTAAATTGTAACATTAAAATGACATTGAGAAATAAGCATAAATATAACTGTCACACATAAACAAAAAAATAAATTTGAGGAACCGTCATAAAACTAATTGGTAAAATGAAATTATTTAAAATTGTATCACTTAAAAATAAAATTATATCACTTAAAGATGCCTCCTTGTTGGCTACAGATTGCTCTAGGCAGTGTGGTAGTGAAAGGGCACAGGGTGTAGCAAAGTTGGTGCACATATTCATACTGAGGACACTGTGTATCTTTTACAGCAATGCTCACCAACAGCTGCAAGAATGATTGTGCCATTTGCTTCACTAATCTCCCTTTTAGGAATTTATCCTAGGAAATAACTGAAAAAGGGCAAAACCCAGTATACATCATGATGTTTGTTCCAGCTTTATTTATAGTTGCAACACTTAGGTAGCAACCCAAATATGCAACATTAGAAGACCATTTTATGTATTGTGGATCGGCAGTTTGGTGAAGCAGACATTAAAAATAGTACTATAGTCATTGTGTAGGGGTGACAAAGTCATGGCAGAAAACAAAATGCAAACTGTATAAGTATTAGGGTTGAGATTTTTGTAAAAATAAGTATATATGTTTGTTTAAAGGCACAATATATATACCAATGAAAACAGGTGTGTTAGGGGACTTATAGCATGGCTATTTTTAATTTAACGAAAAAAAACCTTTAACTGGGCATGGTGACACATGCCTGTAATCTGGCTACTTGGGGGTAAAGGCAGGAGGATTGCAAGTCTGGGCAACTTAGTGAGACCCTGTCATAGAGAAAAAATAAATAAGGTTGGGGGTATAGCTCAGTGGTCCCTGAGTCCAATTCCCAGTACCACAAAAACAAAGCAAAACAAAAAAAATTTTACTGTAGTTATACAGTATATTTTTACTTAACAGAGATTAAAATGGTCAAATAGATAGCCAAGGGAACTCTGGAGAAAATTGAGGGAGAGGACAGAGAGATCATTGAGCTTGAATTTGGGGATTAGATTTAGATAGATGACGTTATAATTTACCCCTTGCACTTTTGAAAGCAAAGAAGGCACCACCAAATATTACACCAGGACAACACATGTGAGCTGGGACAGTCCCAGAAAGTGTCTGGTCACCATAGACGGAGGGAAACCAAGGAGGATGACTTGGAGCTTTTATGAAAACTCTGGGGAAATGAAGTTCAGAGCCAAGCAGAAGGCCAAGATTCCTGGGGCCCAAAGGGACTCTTCTGCAACTGAGGACCTTATAGCTGACCTGTTTTCTGGGTGCTCAATTGGTGAGAAACACTCATTTTTCACGGAGAGCTCGCGGACACCATGAAGCACAGCCTGTATTCCCAGCAGGGCAGCACACATCTGCAGGATGATTCATCACTCAGCAAGTACCTACTCAGCTCCTTCTTTTGGGGACAGCGTGCTCCAGCACTGAGAGTACAGCAGTGACAGAACAGTCTCGATTTCATGGACCTTGTATTCAGTCAGAAGTTTATAAAACACAAATAAACAAATGTGCTAATCACATAATGAGAAAGTGCTCCAAAGCCAATGAAACTGTATGATTTTGAAAATGACTAACGGACAGGGAGGCAGAAGCTATTAAAACACTTGAATGTCGGGTTAAACATTCCCTCTCAAGTCTTATGGACATCAGTTTCCTTATAAACACTTCCCAGAATTTGGGAAAGTATTACAAGGTCTACATTTGTAGTCAAGCAACATGACTTTATTGGATGTACCAGACACTGCCCCTGTCACTGCCGGGCATGGTGGTGCACACTTGTAGTCCCAGTACTGAAGGCTGAGGCAGGAGGGTCACCACGAGTTTGAGGTCAGCCTGGGCTATGTAGTGAGTCCAAGGCCAGCCTGAACTACAGAGCAAAACCCTGTCTCAAAAAAGGAAACAGAACAAAACCAAAAAACCCCTCACAAGTCAATAGTAGCTTTTGCCTTCATGAATTCAACCATCCAAATGGCAAAAAATTTCCTAGGGTTATAATTCATGATGCTTAAATAGATTCCCTCCCTCTTGCCTTTCCATTAGAAGAAGGAATTATGCTGGGCTGCTGGAAATCATTTTCACCAAATGTATTAGTAGTAGAATGGTGACATACCGAGTGGGCATTTTATTGTAGAAAAAATTAACTTAGAAATATCTTTACCAACTCTTTAAAATTTTTTATATTTCTATGTAATCTATTTTTAAAATTTATTTTAAATATAAAAGAATGAAAACATATTAACAAACAGACATCCATTTACAAAATAGCATAAGACCAATACAAGCAATTCTGAATTACAGACAAAGTAGTAGCAAATTAACAATGGTTGTTGTATTACATATTGATATCTTCAAAGTGGTTTCTCAGGAAAACAAATATAGACATGCAAAACTGATCAAATAATTAATCATTAACTGTTCCTTTCAGTAAAGTGATGGAAGACAGTAGTACAGTTATGTTAGCTATCCTGTATATACATATATACATAATTTCCCCTTCTTTCTTTTCTCTTTTCCCTCACCCCAGTTGCTCTTTACTTTTGAGCAGTTTCCTTTCATTTCACAATGTCTATCATACCTCCTAATTTTTATTCACTCTTTCAGGTTCTTACAGTAGTGAGACAATATGTTGCTTACACATGTAGGTCTGATTTATTTCACTTATGAGTATGGTCTCTAGTTGTGACCATTTACCTGTGAAAGCTTTGAGCTTATCTTTCTTTATAGCAGAGTAATATTCCAGTATATAAAAATACCACAATTTTTTTATCCTTTCCTCAGTGGATGGACAATTGGGTTGCTTCCACAATTTAGCAATTACAAATTGCGCTACTATAAACATGGGTGCACATATATCACTGTTATATGATGGTTTTACCTTTATATGTGATTCATTGTCTTTCTCTAACAGCTTTTAATATTTTTTCCCTATGTTGGACTTCTGGTACTTTCAGTATAATGTGGCATAAAGAGGTTCTCTTTTGGTTGTAGCTATTTGGAGTTCTTTTTTTTTTTTTTTTTTTTTGGTACTGGGAATCAAACTCACAACCTCATGCTTGCTAGGTAAGCACCATGCCACTGAGCTATATCCCTGGTGCTATTTGGGGCTCTACATGCCTCCCTTATATGAATATTTTTTCCTCTACATATGGGAAGTTTTCTGCCATTATTTCTGTGAACAGGTTTTTTATGCCATTTGTGCTGCCTTCTGACTTGTCATATATTCCAGTTGCTCTTAGATTAGTCTTCTTTGCATCCTTTAGCAGCTGTAGGATCCATTTTTCATCTTCTCTTGTTGCTTTAAATATGTCTTTGAGTAGTTGGTCTTTGAAGGCATTGCCATCTTCTAGTTCTGAAATTCTGCCCTCACATTGGTTGCTTCTGTTCCCCATACTTTAAATATGACTTTTAATCTTCTGGATTTCTGATTGAAATTTTTCACGGGCTCTGATTCTTTGCTAAACATGCCATTCATGTTTTATATCATTTTGTTTAGCTCATCTAGCTTTTTATTAGTGTCTTCTGAAGGCGGCTGTATCTTTTCAGTTGTTGCTTCCATTACCTGTTTAGTTATATCGTCTCTGATCCCACTGAGTACCTCTTTGATCTGTTTTCTAACCTCCTCTGTTATCCTTTCAAGTACTTTGGTTGTGTGACCTACGCTGTTCTGGCTCTTGATGCTCCCTGGATTAACCTTGGGGAGTTGGGAGTTTTGGGAGGCATTTCGTTGCCTTGTCTTCTCGTGTCTTTGTTCATTTGTTTCTTTTGTTTTGCCCTGAGGTTGTGGAGGCTTATAGTTTAAAGACTTTGTTGGTAATATAGAGACCTCTAGTTGCTTTTCAGTGATATATTGTGCGCATAGGTAATTATAGTCCTTTGTCTCAGCCCCAAAATCTGACCATCTTGGTTAATCAGCTGCGTCTGTCAAAGGACTCAGGGGAGCAGAGACCTGCACTTGCCCTCAGCTCACAGCGATCTGTTCCGCTTCCACGTTCCAACCTGAAGCCCGTGGAGTCCCCAGCTTCCGCTGTGTTTCTGTAGACTCGGCTCCCTTTCCTAGGCGCCGCCAGCAGGGAGCTGCGGGGAAAGCGCAGATTGTCCCTTCCCTGTTCTGTCTCTTCAATTTCTCTGTAGGTTCTAAGTTTCCCATTACATCCTTCCTGGTTCCTGGGGGTCTACTTCTCTCCTTCTTCCTTCTCCAAGGTGTTATTTTCCAGGGTCTGGATTCCGAAGCTGGGGAAGCTGTGTTGTTGCTTAGCACTCCACCATTTTCCCAGAATCTATGTAATCTATTATAGTTATTTTAATAAAATATAAAGTAAATGTATCTATATTAAACATTATATATTTATGTTATCATTATTTTTAAAAGGAATCTGCTATGAACATGATTCTCAACTTGGCTGAACATTAGGTCACCTGGGAAGTATTTTTAAAAAAAAATTTTTTTTGTCTTTTTTAGACAGGGTCTTGCTATGCAGTTCAGCCTGGCCTTGAGCTCACTTTGTAGCCCAGGCTGGTCTCGAACTTGCAACCATTCTCCTACCTCAGCCTCCCAAGTGCTGGGATTACAGGTGTGTGCCACCTCGCCCAGCTTAAAATCTTGATGCCTATGACCCACCCCAGAACAATGAAACTGCAACCTTGAGGTGGGGATAGGGTGTCAGGGCAAGCCCAGGAATGAAAACTGTTTAATCTAATCCTCTCCAGGAACTGGAGTGTGCAGCCAGGGTTGAGTTAGGAGCAGAACCCCAAGGCCCACGGGGTATCTGTAGTACAGAGTGGGCTGAATTTGGAGGCAATTCTGTCCTGGTGGCCTGATGGCTTCAAACAGAAGAAACACTTCAAACTTTTGCTTTCATAGCAATTATGAATTGCTTTGTTTTGGTTGTTTTCTAAAACTTGTCTTACTAGGAGTAACCTCCTTAGCTTGAAGGCCAGTCAGGATTACATTCAGCTGCAAACCATAGAAATGGTGTCAAGTCAGTTCACTTTTGCCCTCACCAAGAAGCTAAGAAATGGATAGGTGAAGTAGTGCGAGAAAGAGACAAGCTCCTCCTGTCTGCGCAGCCACGCCACTCCCACCCGGTAGTCAGCTTTCATCCTCAAAGGCCGAAATATGACTGCAGAACCTCCAGGCACCAGTCTGTGCACAGGGAGGGCAGAGGGTGGCCTTTAGCCTTGAGGGGAGGCTTTGCCTTTTTAGTGGGAAGGGAAGCTTCACTCCCACCCTACCCTCATACCTCTGCTTGTATCTCATTGGTCAGAACTGTCGTAGGATCATCCCCAGCTGCAGTGGAAGCTGGGCGTTTGAGTGCTTCTTTTCCCAGACTCCTTAGAGAAAGCAAGGAGAAGGTACTTGGATGGACACTGGCGGAGCCAATCTGAGTAGTTTTCACATTTCAGGTCAATGAAATCAGTACTGAAAGCCAAGGAGCAGGGGCCAGCCTTCTAACCCTGTGACTTCTGAGAGCCTACATCTGGCTGAACATCTGCTGATGACAAAGAAACTTACGGCCCAAGAGCTTTAGCTCGAAGGCCTGAAAATGAAGATGTCTCCAGAATCAGACACGTACATCGTTTGATGCCCCAACCTGTGGCTTGGGGATTCTTCTTGTCTCTTTAGCGGGTGAGAGGCAGGTACTGGGCCTGATTTCCCCAGGAGAGATGGGAGATGTAGGCATAGACCCTTTCTCTGGGAAGTAACCCACCTCTCAGCAGGAAGCCTTCTTCAGGAGTGGCGAGTTCCATCTCTATGTGCAACTGATGCGCAGGAGCTGCTGGTAACTAAGGGAGACTAAACACATGGCTGGGTGAGAGGGATAAACTTCGCATGCCACTCAGTGAGGTGTGGGTGTAAGCTAAAAAGGTCACCCTACCAATAAATGACTGCATGTTCTCTTGAGAAAGAGACTATTTTCTTGAGAAGGGACTATTTTCGCCCTTCTGGAAACTGTGATTAGAAAATGCAGGGAGAAGGTCAAGGCACTAACCCAGGGCTGGCAGGGCAGAGGGCCAAGCCTGTTGGGAATGCCTGGGCAGTCCCTGCTGGAGCAGTGGGCCAGAGCCCAGCTAGGAAAGGCCAGCCTGTCCCCTTAGTCTCTGTCCCAACTTGGCAGCCCCGGGGGTAAGGGAACTGCCTGGGGATTTCCCGTCACCCGAGAACTCTTTGAGTGACCCCTCCTCAGCCCCTCCGTAGGGGATTTCCCAAAGTGTTCCCAGGCCCCAGAAAGCTTCTCCTTGGTCACCTCCATGCTGTTGTGGTTCATGACAGAAGTGGCCCCGGGTGAGGAGGAACCGTAACATTAGCATCTGGGCTCGTAGGAGGCCGGAATAGAGGGAAGGTGAATTTGGAAAGCTAACAGGGCTGAAGCCTCCCAGGAGATAATTATCAAATTTCACCGGAGTTAAAGAGACTTCAGAGGCAAGAGGGGAGGGACGGGGGCTGGGAATTTAGCTCAGCGGCACAGTGCCTGCCTGGCAAGCACAAGGTCGTGAGTTCGATTCCCGGTAACGGAAAAAAACACACACACACACACAAAAAGAGAGGAGGGAGGGACAGACTGCGAAACCAGACTGCTTCAATTCGCATCTTGGTGCTGCAGCTTTCCACCTGGGTGACCTGGAACAAGGCCGTTCACTTCTGTGCACCTTAGTTTCTCTTCTTCTGTAAAAGGGGATAATATTGTTTACCACATAGGTGGTTGCAAAGAGTAAACATAATGAAAACCATAAAATACTTTAAAGAGGGACCGACACATGGTAATGGTCAATAAAGGTTAGTTATTGTCAGGTGAGGTTATTCCAAAAATTGGGCTCCTACTAATCTTTCTCATATAAATTGAGTCTACACTTATCTCTCCCCAATATGTGTGTTCGTGCACACACACACACTCACACACTCACATTTCCCTTCAGGGCCAGGGTGGGGGTGCTGGAGGCTCTGGTTTGCTGATATACTTAAGAAACCAATTTGGAATCTTAAGTATTTGACAGTAAGGGGCCTGGAATCGAATCTTGTGGTTTTCAGCATCCGAAGCCCGTTCAGCCCATGGGGAGCCTTTAACAACCCAGTGCCCAGGCTGCACCCACCTGTTATGTGGCAGCCAGGCACTGGTATTTATTGTAACGTTGCCCAGGGCACCCGGTGTGTGGCTAGGGTTGAGAATCTTTGTTTTGGTCCAGTCTTCCTTTATGTTTTAAAGTAAGACAAGAGGGGCTCAAAGGGGAAAGTGGGGGTCACCCAGCCAGGACCGAGGCCTGGGGGCCCCATTCCCAGCGGTCACCGATGGAGCCCAGCTGTGTGCCCTGTGCCCACTCCCGTCCCGCAGAGGAAGCAGGCAGGCACGGTGGAGCACAGGGCCCCAAGTCACACGCTCTCAGCCCCTTCTGGCTCTGGGCGTCTGGGTGCACTGCTCAGTTTCTGAACTTCTGAGAAACGTGTCTTGAGGCCAGTCCTGCAGCACTTTCTCCTAAAGCTGCGGCCGCTCGTGCGCGCACGTGGTGGGTGCGCGGTAGAGGTCACCCGGTCCTCTCAGTCGGCCTCATCCGCAGAGCGGCGGCAGTGACAGCCCCTGGCTCAGGGTCCCTCTCAGAGAGCCGTGGCGAGGAGCCCGCTGAGTGCGAATGAATTCCCACGGGCGAGGGCCCGCCCCGCCGCTCTGCGGTGGAGCCCAGATTTCCTCGCGAACGCCTCTCCTCTCGCCCGCAGTGAAAGCTCGGCGGAGAGGAGGGCACGGTCGTCCCTCTGGGGAAAAGCTGCTCCCACGGCCCCTCGGCCCGATGTCCCTGCAGCCGCGCGCCCCTGGCCGGTGGCCGCTC
>NW_004955523.1:1700-45400 GCF_000276665.1 Chinchilla lanigera | reverse complement strand
CCGGCGCGGGCGGACCGCGGCCCCTGCCCGGCCCAGAGACCGGCTTTCCTTCGCAGCGGCCCGGGCGAGCTCAAAGCCGCGCTCGGAGCCGGCAGGCTGCGGCTGAGCACGTCCCGGTCCGTCCTGCGCAAGGGACGGCGCTGGCCTCACGGGTCCGGCCGGGCCCTCCGCGCCTCCGCCGCTGAAAACAGAAACCCCCGGCTTCCTGGGTTCCGATGACTGGCAACGTAACCGGCAAGGCCCATTCAGCTGTCTCATCAGCCTGCTGCTCACGATCCTGATGGATTGTGTAGAGCAAATTTAAATGTCGAGTTATGTTACAGGTGCTCGCCGCCCACCGTATTTTTGAGTCAACTTCTTCATGGAATCAGTTGTTATCAGGCCGTCAGGCAGTCAGTCAGTCTACAAATGTTTGCGTTCGTATGATGTGCCAGGCATTTAACTAGGCACTTAATAAGTAGCTGAATAATTAAAATAAATTTAATGTCGTATTTAGCCAAGGTTTTCCAAACTCACCTGGTCATGAGAATGACCAGAAACACTAAAAAAACTCAGATTTCTGGACGCTGCAGCCCCTCCCCCCAAATCACAAACCCGCTGAATTCCAGCCTCTAGATACCAGGAAGGGTTGTGATTATATTTTTTTAACTAGCCCTCAAATTAATTCTGATGACATGGAGAGTCTTGCAAATGCTGACCTACACCAACTAGAACTCAAAACGTAAGACCTGGTCTACAAATACTAGGGTTTTTTTTGAGCTAAAATGCATTAAATTGCCTCAGCAGTGCCGTTTCGCCTTCCGTGGTGGGTGCCAGTATTTAGCCCAGTGGGTCTCCCTGATCAGGTCACAGAACATGAGCCTTAAAATCACTTGGGAAATGCAGTTTCCTGGGCTTTTTGAAGGAGGGATTGTTTTCCAGGAATTCCTAATTACGCAAGTGCGACTGTTGATTAATAAATGATGTGATCTGGAATCCCTGCTCCTTATCCTGAGCATTTCTGACGAACACGAATCTGAAGTTTCTCCTGAGCGACAGGACAAAGGTTTTTCTGGAGAAAAGGGGGCTTTGTGTGTCTAGCTCCCGTCACACTGGGAGTATAAGAGCCCCTCCCACGCAAGATTTTCCTTTCTGTGGTCTTAGTCAGCTTTGGTCAATAGTGGTCTGAAAATATGAAATGAAAAATTCCAGCAATAACCAACGCTTAAATAATTTCATAAGCTTTAAATAATTTCAGCACAGCATATTCAGTACAGCATAATCGTTCTATTTTACTATTAATTATCACTAATCTCTTACTGTGTCTTGTTTATAAGTTTAATTTTATCATAGGTACAGCAAAAACATGGTATATCTAGGGTACTATATATAGTGCTAATGGGTACTAAACATAATATGTATTAGGTTTCAGGAACATTATAGAACACATTTCCAAGGGTGATGGTATGGGGTCTACATGTAAAACCCACCCTTGGATGGGCAGAGTGGAATAGAGCACCATGGCTGCCTTTGATCTTTTAATATTTATGAAGACCCTAAGTGTTTTAGAGTCTGGGGAAGCAAACAGTTAACCATGGTTTTTGTAAAGAGAGACTAGCCCTATCTGTAAGGCTAACTGCAGACCCAGAGGCACCTGGAGAACACATTGTATTCCAGAGCAGACAGAAATTAAGTTGGTATAAAATATTCTCACAAACAACTTTTCTCAGGCCCTGGCCTGCCAGCCCATTTTCTTTGGTACACGCTTGCCACTTTCAACACACAGATACGCTTGTACACACATGTATTAAAAAAAGCACATTCACACATACACCTTGGAAAGGTTTGCATATGGTTTTTCCCTACCAGAACTCATGTGGAGGTTTTGTCCCCCATGTAGTAACAGTGTGGAGAGGAGGTGGTGCCTTCTGGAGGTGATCAGTTTCTTACGAGGGATTAATGCCTTTCTTGCGGGACTGATCCTGTTACCATGAGCATGGTTTTTGTAAAGAGAGACTAGCACTTCCCCTCTCTCTCACACACAAGCCTCTTCCCCACTCACCCTCTTGCCTTCTCTCTTCTCCACCAAGCGTGGAGGAGTATGTGGCTTTCACTAGAAGCCACACGGGTGCTGGTGCCACATCCTTGAACCTCCAGCTCTGCAAGTTAAGTCAGCCTACTTTTTATGTGCTGTATTACCCAGCCTTGGCCATCTTGTGATAGCAATAGAAACATGGGCTAAGACGGGTTGAACTGTGTGAAACTGCTACTCTTACAGGTTAAAATAGACAACTATCCACAGTTTCATATGATTCTCCTTACTCTCTAGGCATACACATGCACACACACATATGTACTTATGTTGATGTACCCGTGCCTGCATACAAGCTCATATGCACATGCACACACAAATTCCCTGATGCCCTTCTCCACAGCTGTGCAAAACAAACCTGGCTTCCCCTCCCCTCTCCCTGCCTGGCCAACTCTGCCACCTTCCCTGACATTGATCACTGATGGCTGTCATCCCTTTTACAGGAGAGTGAGGACTTAGAGAAACAGAACGCAGCCCTGCGCAAGGAGATCAAGCAGCTCACAGAGGAGCTGAAGTACTTCACGTCAGTGCTGAGCAGCCATGAGCCCCTGTGCTCTGTGCTGGCCACCAGCACCCCGTCGCCCCCTGAGGTGTTGTACAGCACCCACGCCTTCCACCAGTCCCACGTCAGCTCCCCACGCTTCCAGCCCTGAGCTTCCGGCAAGGAGAGCAGAGTCCCCAACCCCCGCCGTTCCTGTGGCCTCTGCAGCCACGCACAGACTGTGGCCGGACTGCCCTGTCTCCACGGGAGACCTGGTGGCAGAGACCTGGACAAGGACAGAGCACAAGGACTGTAGCAGCCAGAGGGGCCTGAGGCCCCCAGTGGTATGGAGCTAACCAGGATGTGCTGGACCCCTGTGTGGATGGAGCTGCAAACAGAGACATCACACACCAAGCCCAAGTGACCCCACACAGGGAAAAGACCAAGGCTGGCTTATTTTTCTAAATAAATATTTAAAAAGAAACCAGCTTCCCTGTTTCACTCTGTCCCTAGAAACTCTACATTCTGTGGGGCTGGGAACTTTTTTGTGTCCTTGGCCTCAATTACCCACTAAAGAGCTCACAGACTCTGCTAATACCCCTTCTTTTCCATGGTTTGTTCATGAACTTGGGAAGCCGAGCTCTTTTTTATTTTCTCAAAGCATCTTTAATCCTGCCTTTGGGAGTCTTGATTTTCCTGCTCAGATCTTGCTGTGACTCCCATCTTTCCATCCCTCATGGCCACGTGCTTTCTAGATTGTGAATGGCTGCTCTCCATTGGGGAGAAGGCCCAGGGTAAATGCCATCTGCACAGATGGAAGCCAGGTGGGCCCTGCTCTCTCCCACTCACACAGCTCCCAGCCAGCCAGGCCAAGTGTCTGAGTGACACAAAGGCAGTTCTGCACACCCCTGGTGGCAGATAGCTTAGAAGTACAGGTGCCTTACGGGAAGATGTCACCCTCTTAATGAGCAGTGGTAATGAGCACTTGACTACCTGTCTCCACAGGGCTCAGCAGGCTGCCATCTGAGCATCTCACGTGCCTCAAGTCACTCTAGTTTGTCTCCAGTTTGGGCAGAGTTTGAAACCCATGTACTCCATGTACCCCGGCTCTGAGGTCCCCCTGCTCCTCAGAGGTCCCTGGGCTGTGGGCCTGTGGACCTACACCCTATAGCCCCACCTATAATGCTGCCCAAAGCCACACCCTTGGCTGCAGTGGGGCCTGACACCTCAGGGCCTTCGCAGAGGCATCTGGAGACCAAAGCAGCAGGGATAACTGTGGCAGGCTTCTGGTCCAGCCTCTTCAGCAGCCACCTCAGCGTCACCCCTTAAGCAGCACAGCCTCCACTTGCCGGCCTGTGGCTCTGGCTGCTCTGAGGCTGCATCTCAGCTCTGCCCTCTCCCACCCAGTTCTCTCCTGTCCTCTGAGATGCTGCCAGCATTGGGTATTGTGACTATTCAGCTCCAGAGCCCTGGAAAATCTGCTCCTAGCATGAGCACCTGCCATCTGTGTGGGCTGCATAGGGAGGAGTCCAACCCAAAGGCCTCTGGAAGCACACAGCAACAGCTGGGGCTCCCGCCTGCGCAGCCATGGCCCATGAGTATCCAGGGCAGGGGAACTAGGCTGAGTCCAACAATTGAGAGCCCAGAAGACCTTCCCTGAGCACTGGCTTTTCTTCCTATCACTCTGAACTTTTTGCACCTTTGTTCTCCCAACAGAAAGATGGCTGGAGTTCCTCTTCCCGGATAGAGTCGGTGTGGACTGGGATGGGAGCAAAGAGGATCTCCTATCAGTTTCCTTTAGGGCCTGGCTTTTCCAGTGTCCAGCTCTTTTCTACCCCTCTGCTAACAGACAGAGCACAGAAGCTAGCCTCTCCCTGTAGTGCCTGGACTCAGAACTCCAGGTCCCGCTTTCTTTGCTGCTAACCCTGCCGGAGCCCAGCAGCTTCCTTTCAGAGTGTTGTCCCGCCTGCCCCCGGTGTAGCACTGTGATTTTCCCCAGAAACCCCCGCAGAAGGCACATGAACTCTGCCAGACATCCTCTGCGCGACACTCAGGGCCAGAGCGACAAATGCAGCACCCACGTGCACTGCTCCCGTCTCTGGACGAGGACTGCGCTTCCCCTTTCATTCTCCACTTTATAGTGACCCCAGGCAGTTCCACTTCTCCTTTCTGATCAGCCTGGTAAAGGTGGCAGTGGAGGTTGGGGCAAAGGCCAGTGCCAGCCTCACCTCCACGTGGGGAAATCGCAGAATCAGCCACAAGCAGGGACTGGAACTTCCAGAGCTTTGATCTTGGACTTCTTATCATCCCCACATCCTACTCATGCCAGGAATGCCCCCCAGGGTGCTGGGTCACTCAGCCACGCTCACTGAGCTCCCTCGAGGCCCGGTGGGCCCTGAGTACATGAAATTCCCTGGACATAGGACACCTGGGAGTGGTGGGGAGCATGGCGAACTGCAGCACAAATGCACAGCTGCCCTTCAGTTCTTGCCACGCTGCCATGTAGGAATTCAGGCTGTGTGACTGTCTTGTCTTCCAATTGGTCAAGAAAAGCTAAAGTCAGAATTTTTGCATGAAGCCTCCCCACCAGCTTTTTTGTGGTGCTGGGGATTGAATCCAGGGCCTGGTGCATGCTAGGCAAGCCGTCTACCCTTGGGCCACACAGCTAGCCCTGAAATCTCCCTATTTTAAAAATAGTCTGCAGACCAACAAAATATGTTAGTGGGTCAGGTCAGCCCCAAACACTGTCAGGGATTAAGTCAGAAGCAGAAATAGAGGCTCCATACCACACATCCAAATATGTACAAGTTGTAAGTCAGGTCTAAAAATCCGGTGATGAAGTGGCCAAGTACTACTTCATGGAAAGGAAAGTTCATAAAAACATTACGGGATGTACCCATCCACTGTACTCACCAGGTGTGGCCCTGTATAACTTCTGGCTCTCCCCCAAAGTAAAAAGTGACCACAGAAGGTAAATGTTTTGAATGAATTAGGGACACTGAGGCAGTCATGATAGTGCAACTAAAGACCCTCCTGAAAGAGGACATCCAAAACTGCTTCAGAAAGTGGCAAGAATTGTGGGATAAATGTGTTCAACATGAGGGGAGTGCTTTGAAAGGGATTAGTGGTAATGTGTCTATTACTGTCATTTTAAAAATGTAAACATCCACTGTACATTTTAATTACACCTCACGTGTATCAACAGTCAAGTCCACCCTTGGGAAGAAGTTTCTGGGGAAGAGGGCTGCAGGTCCTGGCAGCCAGCTTAGTGCTGTTTACTCAGAGAGTTCTGGCATCCTGTGTGTAAGGGACATAGTCTAAAAGAGCACAGAGAGCCAGGTGTGGTGGCATATGCCTGTGATCCCAGCATTCAAGAGGCTGAGGCAGGAGGATTGCTGTAAGTTTGAGGCCAGCTTTGTCTAAAAAAAGAAAAAGTCTCAGGGTGGCACTGCAGGGATCTGCAGTTTACCACTCTAATCAGGGCCATCAATGCCCCCTGAGGAAGCCCAAGTTACAAGAAGGCCCTGTGTGGCAAGAAATAGGCACAAAACAGCATCGTTGTCACTCACCTTGACCTGAGAGCTCTGTGGGTTCTCGCTTCCCCAGCTGCTGCCTCCTTGGTGTCTACCTTTTACTAGCAGTGTTATTCCCTGAGTGAAGCAAATTACGAGAAAGCCAGATTTTCAGTCCTTAGGCTGAGAAGTGTGGGTGGGGAGAGAAAGGGAGACAGAGTCAACTCGAAGGTCACAGGGTTGCTGTCTGCTGGACCCAAACTTACCAGCAAGGTTTATTAATACCTCTGGCCGAAGCTGCAGTTGTGGCTTTGTGGTGAAGGAGGTGAAACATCTGGGTGGCCCAGTTCTGGGGACAGACCCTATCCTGTATCCTGTCTTTGTCCCACACTGGTTTCAGTGCCCCAGAACTGCTCAGGAGTTCTGGAGAGAGAAAGCGGCTGGCACACTGAGGCCCACATCAAGGTGGCACATGTTTCCTACTCTTTCATGTCTGTCTGAGGAGCTGGCATTGGAAGAGGCACCTGGGCCTAAGGCCGGTGCGGTTGACCCAGTGCTGGCACTTAGGCTTGATAGCAAGTGAATAGAAGAGATTCTCACTATGGGCGTGACCTGCCTCGCTGACCTTTTGTGAGTGTCAGGGGAGAGGAGCTAGGGTGGGTAGGGTACACAGATGCATCGTTTTTTAACCACTTAATATGTGATTGAATTAATCTCCTTCCAAGAGATAAAATAAAAACCTGATCATGGTTTCAACAACCCATTAGTGGACAAAGGTAAGGAACAGCCTCTTGGAGAAATTTAGTAAGAACACTCGTCTGAGGGTCCAAGGTGTACCTCACCACAGCCGGGTGAGCATCCATGTTTAATAAGCCTCCCTGGCCATTGCTCCTTGGCAGGTTTGTCTTGCTTCATCTAAAAGATCTTGTAGGGAGACTGCTCAGGTTATCACTGCTTCTGGTCATTGCCCTCCTAAGCCATTCTTCCTTTTTGCCTGGCTGCATAATCCTCAGCTTGATGGCACCGTGCCCTGATAAAAAGATTACATTTCCCTGTCTGCCTTGCAGCCAGGGATGGCCATGTCAAATTTAAGCAGAAATTTCTAGGGAGGGGTTGTGGGAAGCTCTTTAAAGGCGAAGCTGTCTCAGAAGACACCTGCCTACCTTCCTCTTACTGCCTGCAGGGCAGATGCAATGATGAACATGGAGCAGTCATCTTGGGACCATGATAAACCAGGTGTAATGGTGCACGCCTGTAATCCCAACACTTGGGAGGCTGAGATAGGAGGATTGCTTCACGTTCACTCCAGATTCAGCCTGGGCCAGCCTGGGCCAGCCTGAACTATATATTGAGATCCTGTCTCAAAACAAAGCAAAACAAAAACAAAAGTGTGCAAACAGTTCCTGGGTGCCTGGTAATATCACAGAAATGCAGTGACTATTCAAGCTCTAGGTAGCCTGCCCTGGGACTTCTTTTTGCTCTGGCTGACCTTGAACTTTGATCTTTCTACCTCAGCCTCCTGAGTAGTTGGTGTTATAGGCATGTACCACCAATACTTGGCTCTGGACTCCTTTCAGGTTAAAGTGGAAAGAGATCATTTGGTTACACCATTGTGGGTTGGATTTTCTATTGACTACAGCTGAGCCTAATTGTGTCTAATGCAGAAGTCAAAGGGATGAACAACCAAAGAATATCAGCCATTCCCTATCTCCTTGGTCCTTAACTGAGAGTGAAGCCCCATGTCATCTCTGTCAGGGCCAAGAGGCATTCTCAGCTGTTACAATCAGAGAGATCTGCTGCTGACTCCAACGGCAAAGGAGCACCCAGCCTTGTGGGCGGGTGCTGCCGCAACTAAGACTCCACTGCTGGTCGGGACCCCTGGGCACGAGGCGCCCCTCACCTGCCTGACTCTGCCCGTTGCTTCTCCCTTGGAAACAAGCTCTGTGCACTGGCCAGACTGGAGAACGCATGACCTTGACTGCAGCTCGCACTTTCCTTTGCTCACTGCGTGTGCTGTGTGCACTTCCTCTCACCCTTTCGGTGGCACTTCAGGGGACCCAGATGCTTGCCTGTCCCCTGGCCTCTCTCTCTCTCTCTGTCTGTCTGTCTCTCTGTCTCTCTCTCTGTCTCTCTGTCTGTCTATCTGTTGTCTCTATCTGTCTCTCTGTCTCTGTCTCTCTGTCTCTGTCTCTCTCTGTCTCTCTGTCTCTCTCTCTGTCTCTCTGTCTCTCTCTGTCTCTCTGTCTCTCTCTTTGTCTCTCTGTCTGTCTATCTGTTGTCTCTATCTGTCTCTCTCTGTCTCTCTGTCTCTGTCTCTCTGTCTCTGTCTCTCTCTGTCTCTCTCTCTGTCTCTGTCTCTGTCTCTCTGTCTCTCTCTGTCTCTCTCTGTGTCTCTCTCTCAGTACTGGAGATTGAACACAGGGGATTCTCAGGCTTTTTTGTTATTTTTAAATTTTGAGTTCAGGCCTCACTAAGTTGCCGAGGCAGTGCTTAATCTTGTGATGCTTCTGCCTCAGCCTCCCTGAACTCTCTGATTACAGCTGTACACCACCGCACCCAGCTGAGTCTCCATTTTTAATAAGATTTCCCAGCAATTCTAACATAAGCAGCATGAGATGAGTCTGGTCTAAGTGTGTGAGAAGCATGACTTTATTATACTGCATTTGTTTTCTCGATATCTGTCTTAGTGATTTTTCTTTTTGCTGAGACAAAATACCCAATGCATACAGTTAAAGGAGGAAAGGTTTATTTAGCTCAGTTTGTAGAGATTTCAGTCCATAGTCAGCTGACTCCAAGGTAAGGTGGTACATGGCAGACAAGCATCACAGAGGAGAAATAGTTCATGGTGGGTAGAAGGTGGATTTAAGCAGAAATTTCTAGGGAGGGGTTGGAGATATATAGCTCAGTGATAGAGCTATATACAAGGAGCCTCAGCAGCTTCTTTTTATGCCCCTTTTATACTCTATCTAAGCAGTGTTAAACCAGTCATTGGACTGATTCAGTAATCACACATCCTAATCCCAGCATCACACACTCTAGATTCAGCCACATCTGAAAAAGCCCCATCTATGACTGCATGAGGCTTTGGGGGACATCTAGACCCAAGTCATAACAAGATCTTACCCATTTCTCAAAATCCAGCTGGAGCTAGGTGTGGTGATGCATGACTGTAACCTTAACACTTGGGAGGCTGAGGCAGGAGGATTGCTCTGGGTTCAAGGCCAGCCTGGGCTACATAGTGAGTTCAAGGCCAGCCTGAACTATATAGTGAGATCTTGTTTGAAAAAAAAAAGAAAGAAGAAAGAAAAAGGAAAAAAAAAAACTGGAATACAGATTTTTTTTTTTTTTTTTTTTGGTCTTTTTGAGACAGGGTCTTGCCATACAGTTCAGGCAAGTCTTGAGCTCACTTTGTAGCCCAAGCTGGTCTCGAACTCTCAAGGATCCTCCTGCCTCAGCCTCCTGAATGCTGGGATTACAGGTGTGTGCTACCACGCCCAGCTACAGGATGATTTTAGATGATACTTAGATAAAGTTTATTTTACTTCAGTTGGTATATATATATATATATTTATATTAATAAATTTAATAATTTCCAATTTATTATAATGATATACATATTCCTTTCCCAGTAAATGTGGTTTCATTTAAAAAGTGAATGGATTTTTAAGAATGTATTAAAACTATAGTAGTTTGGGGGCTGCGGATTTAGCTCAGCGGCAAAGCGCCTGCCTGGTAAGCGCAAGGTCGTGAGTTTGGTTCCCAGTACCGGAGAAAAACCAAAAATAAAAAAAATAATAAAAAAAAAATAAAAAGTATAGTAGTTGAAGAAGATAATTTCTGTTGATGTGTACACAGTATAACTTGTGTATGTGATGGTGCTCATGCATACGAAGAGAGTACTCTTATCACTGAGCTATATATCTCCAGACCTTTTTAATTTTTATTTCAAGATAGAGTCTTACTAAGTTGTCCAGGCTGGCCTGGAACTTGTAACCCTCCTGCTTGATTACAGGTGTGCACCACTGAGCTCCGCTAAGAGCAGCTCTTTATATTTGTGCCGTCAGGACAGGGAAATTAGGGTGAGACTCAAATCAGTACCAGGTTACCCCCAGCGCCAGCCCCACTGCCATCCACACACCATCTGTGAGTCAAGTCGGCATTGCTCACGTAAGATGGTTGTCAAGGTGCCCACTGATGTGGCTGACATGATGGGTGTAAGAGTTGCTCAGGGTCACTATTAAAATGAACATGATCGTCCCTAGTGGGACACCTGGGCCCTGCAGCCTCTGCCTTGCTCATTTCTCTCCTCTCCTCTGCACTGACTGTCTTTTGCCCAATTCTCTAGGTCCAGAGAGCCTGGCCCCTGTTGTTCAGTCTTAGCTGAAAGGTTCTTTACCCTGCCTCCTCTTCCATCTTGTTAATACCCACCTTTCTTCAAGGATCAGCTAAAGGCAGTGTTGCCTGACTCCCAGACCAAATCAGAACCCCACAATTCTGTGTTTTCCTAGCACCATACACCCTCCCTTCACAGCCATTAACGCAAACTGAAATTTTACATTATCAGTGTTGTGTTTGGGTTAACTTTTGTCTCCATGACTGGAAGCAGAAGTTCTGTGCTGGGTGTGGTGGTGCACACCTGTAATCCTAGCCCTCAAGAGGCTAAGGCAGGAGGATCATCATGAGTTCCAGGCCAACCCAACCGGGAATCCATAATGAAAAGACCAGCCTGAATTGCATAGTGAGATCCTGTCTCAAAAGAAAAAGATAGACAGACGGACAGAAGGAAGGAAGGAAGGAAGGAAGGAAAGAAAGAAGAAAGAAAGAAAGAAAGAAAGAAAGAAAGAAAGAAAGAAAGAAAGAAAGAAAGAAAAAAAAGTTCTGTAAGGGCAAAATTTGCATCAGTTTTGCTCACCTTTGCATTCTCAGCCCCTTGCATCGTAGCCTAAAGCCTGCCATGCAGTGAGGAGTCAATCAATATTTGTTAACTGGATGTATGAAAGGGTGGATGAGTGAGTGGAAGGAAGGAAAGGAAAGGAAAGGAAAGGAAAGGAAAGGAAAGGAAAGGAAAGGAAAGGAAAGGAAGGAAAGGAAAGGAAAGGAAAGGAAGGAAAGGAAAGGAAAGGAAAGGAAAGGAAAGGAAAGGAAAGGAAAGGAAAGGAAAGGAAAGGAAAGGAAATAATAGGAAAGGAAAGGAAAAGAAAGGATGCAGTATAGTGCCTGCCTCCTAGGAATGTAAAATCCAAGACAATTCTTAGTTTGAAAAATATGATTTTAAGAAATAAACATCCACCCCATGTATGGACAATAGGCATCAACCAGATCTTTGAAGGGAAGGAATCAAAGGAACTCAATCCCACTGAAATAGTAGACTTCAGAACAGGAGGAGGGTAGAGTGGTGATCTGTGTTCTTTGAGTCATATTGTGGTCTAGCTTTTGGTGTTGTGTCCAGATATCACCTATCAGACAGAGGCAAGGTCCAGGATCAAAGTAAAAACAAGCTGGAGTCCTGCACAGGGACCTGTAGGAGCTGGCCCACTGGTTCCACCTGCCTCACCTCCAGCCCATTCCTCAAGGCCCTGCTTCCATGAGAATGTACAGAGGAAGTTGGTTTGCCCAGCTGCCTGGTTTCTCGCCTGTGTTCCACCCCCGAAAAGCTACAGACACCACCCACAAACCAATCCTCTGAACTAGAGAGGAAGTGGACACATTCCTAAGAAGCCTCCACTACTACAGCCTCAAACATGATGGCAGCCATATTGGTTTGTCCTGAGATCCTTGAGAGTTGCCTATAGAGGCAAGATGTCCACCTACATTAAGAGCAAAACTACCCAGAGGTGGCTAGTGATGGGTGGGCAGTCAGACGCCTGTCTAGATAGGCTATTTCCTAACTCATGGGCAAAGGGGAGACTGTCTTAATCTTGTTTACGATTCTATCCTGAATGCCCAGCAGAGCAGGGCATGAATTAATGAATGCTAAATATGAAGGTATTTGTTCATTTTTCCTTATGTTCTCAGGACCTGTCTACCTCGTGCTGAGCATCTTGAGTTTGGACTATGATTAGTTACCTGTGGCTCTCCATGAGGCTTCTGTCAGGCTGCTTATCCCCCTGGAGACAGAGGAACAAAGCCTTAACAGCCTCTGTCCTGAGGAAGCAGGGTTGATTGCTGGTGGTCTAGAGGAGGTTATAGCACTACTAGGATAGGGACCTAGTTCTTTGTGGTCTAACACCCTCAAGCTGAAGACAGGGTACCACTGAAGAGTGATCTAGAATTTGTATGTAGATGATTAGAGTAGCTTTTTGTTTATTTGTTTGTTTTGCATTTTTTGTCACCCAAAATTCATTCTTCCTTTTAATAAAGTGCTCCAATTCCCTCTTCAAGTACTGCTTCTTTTCCAGGTGTAGAGCTGTCAATCTAGATGCCTTGCTTTATCTGACCTCAGTGCAATTGTATGACCCAGCCTGGGCCAATTAGACTCCCTCCTAGGAATCTGACTTGAGCAGAGCAAAAGAGTAACCTCAAAGATCACTGGGCCCCCATTATTTTGTCTGTGAAGCCCTGAGCAGAGAATTCCAGGGGTGGAGAACTGTCTTCATTCCGGTCTTAGTCTAAGCCTGTTCTCCAACCTTCTTTTGCATTCTCTGAGCTGCACAGTATCCTTCCAACAAATTCACTTCCTGTTTAAGTCAGCCGTAAGCTTGTGTCATGAAACCAAAAACTGGTGAATCATACCTGGGTTTCCTGAGGAGGGGGAGGGGACAGGGCACTGGATCTTAGCTCTCAGTGACTCACAGTAGTAGATCACTTTCTGAGAGGGCTCTGGAGCTCCTGTTCCTGTGCTCTCTTAGAAACCTGCTTCAGCTCCGGAGCAGCTGACTTGGACACGGCCCATTGCTGTTTCTGATCAGAACCCTGGGTTCATCTGGGAGAACTCAACCTCTAGCTTCACTCCCATCCTCATCAGTCCATCCTGCACACAGCTCAGCTGCTGTGGTTTGGATATTGGCCTGGATGTCCCCCAAAGGTTTATGCTTGAAGTCTTGGTCCCCAGGGCAGCATTGTTAGAATGTGGTAGGAGACCAGACCTGGTGGGCAGTTCTTAGGTTGCAAGGGGGTGAATACTCAAAGGGAATTGTGCAACCCAAGTGTCTCTCTCCCTCCCCTTATCCCTCCCAACCACTCACTCTTCCATGTGCTCCTACACTGCTCTCCGCCATCTTTACCAGAGGTCTGAACAATGAGGCCTCCTGAACTGAAACCTGAACTTTCCAACTATGAACTAAATAAATCCTCTTGATTTCGAGTCTGACTCCGCCATTTTGCTATAGTACTGCAATGCAGACTAATATGCCAGTCCATCCCTTCGCAGCAATATTCAAAATTCAAGCCAGGCACTGGCCAATCTGAATGGACTGGGGAGGGTCAGGCGTGAGGGGCACTTGGGCAAGGGCTGGTGAGCATCCAGAATGGAAATACTTTAATGTTCCACACCCACTTCAGGTGTTCCAGGTAAGCACCTCCTGGATAGCAACTTCACACCCAGGGGATTGTGGACTGTGGTGGGCAGGTTCTCTCTAGGCTGTCTTTATAACTCTGCTATCTTCTCACTTTGCTTCCTCACTAGTCTCTGAGGCTTGCACAGAACAAGTGATTACCATATATTTGTAAGTAAAAAAGCAAAACCCATGAGTAGAAGAAATAAAATGAAGAGGAAGAGAAAGGACCAGAGGAGAGGAAAGGGGGAAAGTTAGGTCTATTCTAGAAAAATCATACTTGCTTCTCATTCCCCCACTCCTGTTTACCTCCATGCTTGTTTGAAATGAGCACTAGGGGTCCTCTTGAAAGATAAAGTGTACAAAATAAGGGTATAGAGGAAGTAGAAGATTATGGTGTTTAAGTTTCTTACTGGGAGTGGAATGATAGGGACTGTCATAATCAGTTACTTTATTTTCTGTTCTGTCTCTGTTCTTTGAGGAGCTAGTATTAGCCCCATTTTACAAATAAAGAAACAAACTCTAAAAGGTGAAACGATCTTCCCAAGGCCATACAGCTAAGTGTGGAGATGGGACTTCTCTCTACCAAGCCTGAGGGCACTTGGGGGCATTTGCCGATTACCAGGATTACCGCTGGAGCCATGAGGACGGCAGTCCTGGGTTTTGCTGCCACCTACTGACAAGACGGAGAACTGTGGTGCCAAACCTTTCTAGCTTGAGAGAACTGGATTGGAGTTCTGCTTCTGGCAGACAACCATTGCTCTTTTGGCTGAAACTTGGACACCAGACTTTGAGCTCTAGATGTAAGCTGGTATCTCTAAAGAGATATATGACTGAATGACAGGGATGCAAACTTCTACAGGTTTGAGGATCAAAGCTACTCATAGCATGGTGATTGGGAAACAGAGTCAAGGGAAGTGACAGGAAGGGAAATATATCCATTCAGGCCACTCCACAGTGACTTCTCTTTTGCTTCCACAACTCACTTCCTAACAACAAGTAAGCTAAAAATGTCCCAATAATTAATCGCCTTCTAAAAGTTCCACCTATGAACACATGAAGTTCTTGGGGAACAACTGGGTATAAACCGTGACACATGTAGAGTTCCACCTATGCACGCATGAGGTTCCTGGGGAAAAACTAGGTATAAACCGTGACACATGTGGCCTAGAGTGCAGCTGCAAATGGAGTGCTTGTTCACTAGGTGCCCGGAGGAGCCAGCTTAAGGTTAAAGACCTGGGGCTTAATGCAAAGTCTGGAGCGAGTTCATGTCAATATCAGAAGGCTGAAAAGTCTGTACTAGAAGCCTGAAGGAACTGAAGATGAGTATCCAGAAACAATGGCGAAGACTGGAGCTTCTCTGAAGAACAAGGAAGACTTCCTCCTTCTTCCCCTTTTTATTCTACCCAGGCTTCCTGCTTATTGGTCGGTGCCAGCCATATCCGGGTCTTCCTTCCGCAGTTTGCTGCCTACATGTCAATCATCCACAAACACACTCAGAGCTTTGCTAATCTGTGAGGTAGGTCTTGAGGTGGCCACCACAGTTAACAATCACAGCAGTACAGCTTGCCCAACTCAGCCCTGACCGTCAGAGTCTGAAACAGTGTTCCAACTCCAGCATGCTTCCTTCTCACCCTGCTTCCCCGCAACTGAACCTCATTTTTGTCAGCCTACTCATTAAGTAGAGACGACTAAAGAGTCAGTGTGGTGCACACTGGCAGGGGAGAAGAGCCTGTGTCAGCAGGCTGGCTTTCTTGACCTTTAAGCAGGGAGGGATTACCTCAAGCTGAAACGTGTGGCTGCCAAGTGATTTCAGTCTTAACTGAAACACAGATCTGATCGATGGTCAGATAAGCAGAAGAATTTCCCACTCCCTGTATTTCCCACAGCTCTTTCTGTGGCTTCCTTTCTTTTCTGGAGCCCAAGGCACATGAAATGTGGAAGCCAGAGGCTAAATTTTCTTGTAATCCAGTTCTTGGAATCTTGTTGCAAATGGAAGGAGAATAAAGTGTCACCTCCTACAAGCAAGCGTGATCTCACCAAACATGTGCTTCAGTCAGCTTAAAATTAATCTAGTACTTTCTTTGTCCTCAAAGCTTGCTTCCAAAGTGCCCAGTCTGTATCAGGAAATCCACATTTGATTATGCACTACATAAACTGGTTGCCCTGGTGACAAAATAAACATGGCATACATATAGTGAGGGCAGATGGTAGGTGACCTGCCCCAAAGCAGATCTTTTGACCTGAGATATACAGATTAGCCATATAAGGTGGTGATCCTGATACATTTGGGGGGTCACCGCACTGCTGAGAAGATCTGATGAGAACTGTGGACCTCCCTCTTTTTCCTTTACAAAATATAAGCGTACTCATCAAATTTGAGTTCTGTGATTCCTAGGGTTCCTAGGCTCCTGAAACCCTTTGAAGACCCCCAGGTGAAAACTCACCCTCAGTCCCCACAGTAGTCCCTCAAGAACGAGAGACACAGCTGCTGTAGAACCCAGGGTCCAGGGCACATAACGCTGGTTTGGGAAGAGATGGTGAGAGATGGGCTGCTCTCTTCATTTGTCACAATGTAGTGAACCAGGGGTCTGGAGGATGACCTGGAAAACTCTCCTTGAAAGAAGAGCAATTATCTCTATTTTGGCTAAACCTGGCCTATTTCAATGTACTGATATGTATAGAGCTAGCTAGAACTTTTCCCTATCCCTTCAACTGGCTTTAAGCAATGCAAATGGGTCCAGCCAAGGAGCTGATGTGTAGTCTGCCACAAGGTGGCAGATCAGAGTTACCCTGCCTCAAAATCTCCCTAAAAACAGGTGTGAGCCAGGTGGGATGGAGAGCCATGCTCTATACTGTTGGCTGGGATCAAGCCTTCAGATAAGAGGCTATGACTCCCCAGGGCATAAAAACTCACATATCAGAGCTGAAACAGCAACCCCAAAACATCACATACTACCTCAGCTGTGCTATGCATATTACTCTTTCTGCAGATCCTTCTCTCGGCATATTGCAGAGGTGATTTCAGACCACCTACCTAGCCCAGCTCACAGCACCCACCTACTTCCCACCATTCTCACAGTCACTCGTCCTCAAACCACTGCCTTCTTCACCAAATAATAAAACCTGGGTTCAGGCCTTTGTTCCAGTTAACCATCATCCCAGCTGGATTTAGAACTCCTTGTCTCCCCACAGCTACAAATATGTGTTAGTGTCTTTATTCTCATCATGTGTTGCATGGGAAGCGGTAGATTGGAATTCACTCACTAGGATTCCAATAACTTTTCCATGGGATCACAAATATAAACTTCTCAGACCAAGATGAGGACTGGGAAGGACTATCTGTTCAGGAGTCCTCATGCTGGCCAGGAGCAAGACCTCTTGACATGAAGCAGAATCTTCAACTCAGGGGCCATTTGGATTCATCAAGCCTGACCTATGTCACTGGTGCTGAGTGAGAAGAGCAGGGGAAAGGCTGCAATGAGGCCAGAGACAGGATGAAGATGCATGTCAGGTACATTACTTGATGGTAACTTTAAAACGTGTTGGACCCAGGATATAGCTCAGTGGCATAGCACCTGCCTGGAAAGTGCAAGGTCCTGAGTTTGACTTTCAGTACCCCCCTAAAAGTGTAGAAACCTAACAAAATTTAAATAATATGTTAAAATGTCCCTGTGTTAAAGTATTGGTGTCAAGTGTCCTCTGAGTGCGATAAATGAAGGACTTTTGTGAGATAGCTGATGGCCAAAGAAGATGATCCCAAGAACACAAGAACCCCTCTTTATACAAACACTTTTCTCAAAACAAATGACCTTTTCCATGCCTGGACTGGTGTCTGAAATTCTATTTTTTGAGCCTTGTTCCTATGATTTGAGATACTAATTAAGATTAAAATGCAAATGCTCCTAGTAACATTGCCTCATCCACCACTTGTGAACAGAATTTTCATTCACTCCTTCTCTGAAGGTCATTCTTTGATTCCTAGGGGGATAGAGAAAGAATCAGAAAGCTCTGCTAGGGGCTAAGGACAGGGATGCATGAATCAGAGCAAGGCCCCTGTTCTCCTGGAGCCTGTGGACCATAGGGAAAGGAGCATCAAAGAAGGATTTGTGCCATTAAGTGACAATGATTACTTCAAGTGGCAAAGGGAAGGAAAGTGCAGAGCCAGGAGGCAACTCCAGGGACCTGGGGAGGAGGATGTCTCGAGTGACAGCCGGCATGGTGCTGTAGAACTTGGCCTGAGGAGGAGCAGAGTAAAGCAGAGAAGAAAGGAAGGGAAGAGCATGCTATGGAGAGGAAACAATAGATGCCCATAGCACCTGTGTGAGCAATGGATACTCCACCTCCCAGCCAGAGTGGCCTTACCGGGGCCCCAGTAGCTGGGGAGATGGTCCTATCTCCTCCTGCCTTTACAACTCCTGAGGCACTGGTGCCGAGCTCCTTTTGCAGAAAGGAGTCCCCCATTTCTCACTGTTGGTCACCCGCAGCAGGCACACAGTCTGACCACATCTACCTATCAGCATGCTCGTGAGTCTCCTCAGCCTTCTCTGGGAAACTGAAGCAACCTGCTGCTACCCTGTCAACTCCCAGAAGGCAGCCAGAGATCTCACCTCAGTGCAAGTCACCTATGTCTCCTCCGTATAGCCCCCAGGGCTACAGGCACCACTCAGAGCCTGAATCCACACCAAACCCTCACAGACCCCACACACTCCAGCCCCTCCTGTTGTCTCACCCCCACTCTCCCTCTCAGACTCTCCACTCTGGCCACACCGGCCTCTCCACTGAGCCTTGAACACACCTAGCCTGTTGCTACCCCGGGGCCTTTGCTCTTGTTATTGCCAGGGCCAGGATGCTCTTCCCAGATCCCAAGTGGCTTGTTTCCTCACTTCTGCTCAAATGTCTCTTCCTCAGCCAGACCTTCCCTGACTCCACCTCATGCTCTGTCTCGCTCCCTTACAGGACACCCTATAAGGTGCTATGGACTGTCTTGTCCACAGTCACAAACTTGGAGAGGTTCAGGACCTCATCAGTGTGCCCACCATGCTCGCTCCTATGCCTGGAGCAGAGCTGGACACAGTCAGGACTCAGGAATGCCTCCTGAGTAAGAGACTGAATGGATGGGAATCACTGAGCCCAGCCCCACTCTCCATCCCCGCCCCCTCCCTGTCCCAACTTAGCAGCCTCCAGCCCTCACAAGCTGTGAGGGTCTCACTCGTCTAACCTGCTAGCCATGAGCAACTTTGACAGCCGTGGATTTGGTGGGGGCTTGCAGCTTCCAAAGGGAGTGAGTCTCTGGGACACAGAGGCAGGCAAGCTCTCTGTGTGGCACTTGGGCCCAGACACACAGGGGGACTGAGTCCCAGCCGTGTGCCAGTGAGGCTGTGTGGAAACAAGAGCATGTTGTGGCGGTACTTCTGGGCTGTGGCTGCCTGACTCTTCCAGAGCTGGGCCACACCAGTGGGCCAGCAGTTTTCCACCTGAGTTTACAGCTATTCCTCCAGGTCACGGTCACGTCCACATGCCAGTTTCAGCTGCACCCATGAGCCATCTACACTGTTACTTGTGTCATCTTTAAAATCGACCTACTTCTTGGGGCTGGGGATTTAGCTCAGCAGCACAGTGCCTGCCTGGCAAGCGTGAGGTTGTGAGTTCAATTCCTGGTACTGGAAGAAAAACAAAAACAAAAAAACCCCGAAAAACAAAATAAACCCACTTCTTAAATTAAAAAAAATAGCCAACATAGAGTGCTTGTACATATGTATAGGGTACAGGGCAACATTTTAAAACATGCCTGCAATGCGTGATGACCAGATTGGAGTAGTCGGTACATCCCTCCCCTCAGACGTTTATCATTTTTTGTGTTGGAAATATTCAAAATTCTCTCTGTCAGCTATTTTGAAATATTCAAAGAACTGCCATCAACCACACTTGCTCTAAGTTACTGGAGACCATCAGAAGTTATTCCTCCTACCAACTGCACCCTGGACCTGTTACCAGTACCCCCTGCATCCCCCTCAATTCCCTCATTGCTTCAATTCCAATACTGGGCAGGAAATGAGTAGCTGAGTCTGAGCAAAAGGGAAGCTGTGATCAGCAGGGCAAACTGGCCTAGAGAGGGCTGCGTGCAGCGGAGCACAGAGGTCTGTGAGGGGGGTGGGGGCCCACATCCCAAGCGGGGAGGAGAAGTCGGAAGGAGGTGAGGTCACAGGACCTGGGGATCTTGTGGGCAGGAGGGCACACATCAGGCTCTGGCCTAGGGAGCAGAGCTGGGCTGGTGGGGGCAAGAGGGACACTGAGGGGGGTAAGGTGAGCAGACTTGGGGTGCTGTTTGTGCATGTGGGGTTGAGATGCAGAGATGCCATCACTGACGATGGAGCCCAGGAAGTCAAGTAGGAGTGGACATTAGGGATGGGTGGAGACCAAGATGCATGTTAAAAAGTGAAAAATGAGGCAGGGAAGCCCAGAAAAGACAATTATCACACAGTAACCGTAAAAGCAAGAAAGAGCTGCAAAGACACAAAGCTGTGTTTAGGTTCTTGAGTCACCTGCAGAATTGCACCGCTCCTTGTGCAGTGGATATGAAAGGCACCGCCAGCCTTGCAAGGAGGGGGCCTTTCAGCCACACTGTGGTGAGTGGGGCAGTCAAGAAGGGCACAGTGCTCCGGAGTGTGGCGGGGTAGGGAGCCAGGGCCCTGTTCCTACAGCGTGGCGCTCAGTGCTCATAAGGGAGTACACGGGCACGGACTGGTCACCTGTTTTGGTTGGTTACCCTCTCTTTATGGGCCCTGCTCCTCTGCCTCTCCAGAGTGACCCCTAGGGGCCCTCCTGTTCCTGTCAGCCCCTTGTCCAAGGCTGGGAATGGGCACTGGAACTTTGCATTCAGGACAAAAATTCAAGGCTGCCTCCCTCTTTCAGGGAGCCAGAGCTGTTGGGGTGAAATTAGTTCTTCAGGCAGCCATGCTTTCTGTCATGTAGAGAAAACTGCTGTAGGGCAGGGAGAGTCAGAGAAGGCGAGAGTTTTGAGCATATGGCAGTCCTGGAGCTGGTGCCCACCAGGCTTCGCCCTGCCCCTCCTGCCACTTGACTCCTCAGCTCCTCTGCAGCTCTGTGACCCCTGCCCATTGTCAGAAGTTCAGCATCTGGAAACACAGCGGCTCTGAACCTGTGCTGGTTCAAGGTGGGCACCTGCATTTGCAATGAACTCAATAGTTGGGGTAAAAAAACTGGGTGTAGTCCCTTGGTTTCCCCATTTGAGATACCAGGAAACACTTTCAGGGCCACTCAGAGCTCAGGGCAGCTGGTGGCACCCACAGCAGGGACTTCACATGCTGACTGACTTGGGAGAACTTAAAGGGAATCCATGCTAGGTGTGGTGGTGCACGCCTATGATCCCAGCACTTTGGAGGCTGAGGTAGGAGAATCACCATAAATTTGATGCCAGGCTGAGCTATATAGTGAGTTCAAGGACTGCCTGAACTACACAGTAGACCTTGTTTCAAAAAAAAAAAAAAGTAATCCATAACTATTTGGGTGTTGTTTTGGAATTGTTTATTTCTTTTTTTTTCCTTTGTTGGTTTTTCATGACAGGGTCACACTATGTAGTTCAGGCTGACCTTGAACTGACTATGTAGCCCAGGTTGGCCTCAAATTCAAGAGATCCTCCTGCCTCAGCCTTCCGTGTTCTGGCATTATGGGCATGTTCCACCACACTCAGTCTGGAGTTTTTTCTGTCTAATTCTTCTATTTCTTCATAGAATGTAGGTGAACCAGAGCCAAGCGTCCTGCCATGCACCCCTGAGGAGACATGATGCTAAGGAGGTAAAGACAAGATGATGAATTTGGACCCATTACTTTGCATGAAATGTGATTTACAGTAGATGGTCTGGCCTCTCTCCAGCAGTGGTGGAGGTAGCAGCAGGGAAGGAGCAGAAGGCAGAAAACAGGAAGGCAAAGCAGAGCAAAGGAAGCAGGGCAGTCATGCATGGGCCCTGTTCTTTTACCTCACCTGCCTCCATGTAAGTTTTTAGGTTGAAATTTGTAGTCTCCCAGCCAGCAGCTCTATCTACCCTGCTGGGCGCCCTGGACAGTGCACTCTCCTGATTCCATGCCCCCAGCCAGCCTGCGTTCTAAGCCACATGTAGGATGGAAACTGAATGGGCTAGTCTGCCGGACCTCATGTGGGCATCTAAAGGGGAGCATCCCCCAGACCAGCTCACCAGTCAGCTGAGGGTTCTTACTCAGTTCATACAAAAACCACAGATTGGCAGTGTGGCTCTCTTGGTGTTCACAGCCCTGGGCCTCGAAGGCCACTATGCGCTCTGAAGCCCTCCTTGCAGCCCAGAGCAGACAGCCACCAGACGGCAGGGCCGGCAGCTCTGTGCTGCTCTTCCTTGTGCTCTGCTGACAGCCACCTTCGGTGGTACTCGTCCTGTCTACTGGTAACTTTTAGCACTGTGGCTTTTGGTGTTACCAGCCCCTCATGCAGCAGCTCAGCATGCTCTACTCAAAAACAAAGTCAGGAAGAGACAGAAACATGGCATCCAGAAGAGGGTTTATTAGGACTTATGCTATAGCACAAGGGAAAGGGAGCATGGGTTGAACCTGCTAAGCACACGGGGATATTGCTTATGCAGAAAAAAGATGTACTTGCACAAGCACAGTGTAAGACTATCTGTTTGGTCATGGAGAGGGCAGGGACCCACTCAGACCTGACTGCAAAGGGCTGCAGAGAGGTAGAATTTTCCAGGGACTGCAGAACAGAGTCACCTGGGATAGAAGCCTGCTGCCACCAAAGCCAGTATCTCCCAGCGTGGCTGTGGCTGCCTGACATAGCTGGCCTGCTACAGCATTTAGAGCAGTGTGGAAGAACAATGAAAAACCATCTGTTTGGGAGCATCAGGTCTCTCTCTCCTATCTCACAACCTTCAGCCCTAGAGTCCCAGTCTAGTACCTACCCTCTATCACTCGCCTGCTTCTCTCCATCCTGCCCCTGCTCTGTACAGTTCATAAATTCCACTCTCACCTGGGTGATCACAGTGGCCGCCTTCATGGTCTCTGTCTGCACCACAACTGGGTTCTTTGCAAAGCAACCAGAGCAATCTCTCCATGTGACAACTCTGATGATGTCCCTCACCTGTTTATAACAACTTAGGGGCTCCCCTTGCCTCTAGAATAAAGTGAGGCAGATTCCTTAAGACGGCTGGTGTGACCCAGCTGCTGTCTCTCTCATTTCTCACCTTCATTTGGCTCCAGCCACTGCAGCTCTGTTCAACTGCTTCACTCCTGGCTTGAGGCCCTTTGCACGTGCTGTTCCTTCTGTCTGCAATGCCTGTTCCCTCTCTTTTGACAAGTTAGGCCTCCATTCGTTAGATCTGGCTTGAGATCTAATGCATCAATCCCCCTTTACAAATTTTCACAAACAACACTCCCAGCACTTATGGAAATTCCCCACCTCGATTGTAAGTTCCCTGAGGGCAGGGAAGGGCCCCACCCGTTTTGCTCACCACTGGATCCTCAACACCTGCCACAGGGCCTGGATAATTCTTACCTATCCATCAAGAATTTGTCCAAACATCTCTCTGAGATGTCCCCTCTGACCCCCGGCTTTTCCAACCCACAGACCAGCATGCTCTGCTATGATGGCATTGACTGTGCCTTGGCAATGATTTGCTCCCATATCTGTCTCACCATTGATTTGTGGATTCCTGGAGGGCAAGAACTTCATCTTTGTGGAACTTCTTTCCCCTACACCCATCACTGGGCCTGGCCTGGGGAACATTAACTGGGTGGGTGAATGAATGAGTGACTAAATTTGCTGAGCCTCAATTTGATCTTTCTTAGATGGAGGGGCAAAACTACATGATTTTGTCAGTATCCCTCCAGTAGTAAGGCCCCAGCGCTGCAGAGCCCTGTCCCACCAGCACCTTGTTTGGCATCTCCTGAGCTTTTGACTGTTGCCCTGGCAACCAACAAATCTAGCTGCACACAGTTCCTCTATTCCGTTATGCAAACAGCCTCACACCTCCAGGCTTTCTACAGATTATGCAAAAACACAAAGCCATTTTTACTATCTCCTTCCTCTTTGCCTCATGTGTTTTACTTAGGTCTTTCTCAGATCTGGGGGAAGGCAAAGTTTTGTTCTCCAATTACTAAAAGTATTTTAAATATACAAAAGATATGAAAAACAACATGATGAAGAGCACATGGAAGTACACACAGCTGAGGAAGTAAAAAGGGTCTCCTTTTAAGGAAGACCAACACCATTTGAGGCCTTTGCAGATATGCTGCTGCATTTTCAGGAAACAGAGCTGGGCACCCAAATGTTCAGGCAGAAGGCTTCATTCTGAAATCTCTTCCAAAGAGAGTAGATCCTACTGTTCCCTCAGGCCTGGGTAGGCCCTGGACACACCCCTTCAAGGACAGAATTCAAATCTGGTGAATGATGCACACCTGTAATCCCAGCAGCCAGAAGGCTGTGGCAAGAGGATCACCATAAATCCAGGATCACTGGATTATATAGTGAGTTCCATGCCAGGCTGAGCTCTATAATAAGATCCTGTCCCCAAACCAGCATTACAACAAAAATCAGACTGAGAATCTCTGGACTGAGGCTCTCTTAGTGAGGAAGGAATCCAGTCCCCACCGGGTGCAGGAGTGCCCTCCCAACCATCCTACCCTATGGGCTTTGTGAGATGTGGCAGTGGGGCCCACACTCCATAAGGAAGCACTCTAGAAAAGACAAAGAACAACAAAAGCAAAAGAGAAAAAATGAGCTCTGGAACATCAGGCCATGGCTGTCTATGTGAAGCCTCATGGGTGGGGTGGCTCTGTGTACACATACTGTGTATGGTGGTTTTTCCTACAAAGAGGCATACAGCCCTGGAACCAACAAACAGCATGGAACTTCATGCTTGTCTCTCTAGTAAGAACTCACTTTTAGAAACATAAGTCATTTTCCAGAATGGTTCAGCTGTATTTACAGAAGTGTGACAACTAATATATTCTTTGCTTCCCAGTGCCCATAGGAATGAATGGAAGGAAATGAATAGTAGTACAGTTTGTGCTTGAAAGCTGGTAGTGCTCACCACCTTCTGGGTTAGCTTTGTTTAGGGCATTCAACAAAACGGACCTCTTTGAAGGTAGTGGCTCTTAAACAACTGAGGTGTAGAGTGTTGATTTCTGTGGTGTGTACTGTGGATGTCAGTTTTTCCTAGAGATCCCCATGCAGCTCTGGTGCCAACAAAGAGCCTGGAGGTTCACTAATATTTCCTTAATTAGAACTCATTGTTAGAGATGATAAATCATTTTGCGGACTGGTTCTGCTGTATTTACAGAAGTGTGGCAACTATTATATTGTTTACTTTGTAGTACCCCTAGGAATGAAGGGAATGAAATGAATAGTGGTGCAGTTAGTACTTGCAAGCAGGTAGTGCCTGACCACCTATTCGGTTACCTCCACTTAGGGCACTAGGCCAAACACAACACTTTGGACTGTGCAGCTCTGTAAATAACTGAGGTATAGAGTGTTTATTTTTGGGGTATATACTGTGAATGGCAGTTTTTCCTAGAGAGGGCCATGAAACCCTGGGGCCAGCGATAACCCTGGAGGTTCCTGCATGTTTCCCTAAAAAGAACTCATCATTAGAAATGTAAATTGTTTTCCAGAATGGTTCTGCTGTATTTAAAGAAGTGTGGCGACTAATATATTCTTTTCTTCCTAGTGTCCCTAGGAATGAATGGAAGAAAATGAATAGTGGTACAGTTTGTGCTTGCAAACTGGTAGTGTTTGATCACCTTCTGGGTGAGCTCTGCTTAGGGCACTCAGCAAAATGCAACACTTTGAAGTTTGTGGCTCTGTAAATAACTAGGTATATATAAATAGGTATACAGTGTTTATTTCTGAGATGTATGCTGTGAATGGCAGTTTTTCCTAGAGAGGACCATGTAGCCTGGGCTAAGAAAGAGGTTGGAGCTTCCTATGTGTATCCCTAAAAAGAGCTCATTGTTAGAAATGTAAATAATTTTCCAGAATGTTTCTGCTGCATTTACAGAAGGGTCACAACTAATATATTTTTTGCTTTTTAGTGCCAGTAGGAATAAGTGGAATGAAATGAATAGCGGTGAAGTTTGTGCTTCCAAGCAGGTAGCACTTGACCACCTTCTTGGTGAATTCCAGGCACTCAGAAAAATGGAACACTAGTCATTATCTCTGGGACTGCAGGGTCTGTGAGAGGAGTGTGAGTCTGTGTTGTGCACTTCCTCCATTATCTCTGGGGCAGCAAGGTCTGCCAGGGGAGTATGAGTCCATGCTCTATGCTTCCTCTATTGTCTCGGGGACAGCAGAGCCTGGGAGAGGAATACAAGGATACATGCCTTTGTCAAGTAGACTAGACAGTAGCTGATTCCCAGGTGCATGGGCACACACACACCTTTGGAGGGCAGAGTAATTAGTGAGACCAACAACGTGGAAATGTCTGAAGCAGCAGTGAGGAACCGGCAGTTGGACTCTGGAGAACTGCACTAACAGAAATCCAGGCTCAGTCCCCACATCGAGACCAACGTCAGCTCTATACTTAGCACATTTCTAGGATTAGATATGGACACTATCACAGAACTGTAAACACCAGAGGTATTTTACTACTTTCATTCTCCCTTGTTTGTCTGATTGGCTATCCCCTTCCTGTCTGATTGGATGTCATCTTGTTTGGTTCTGCATTCTGTAGTCATTTCTGTATTTGGGTTTTTTCTTTTTTTCTCTCTCCTTTCTTTCTCTGTTCTCTGTTTTCTTTCTTCTCTTTTCTTTTTCATTCTATCTCTTTCTTCCTTCTTTTTTTCTTTTCTTTTTTGTCTTTTTGAGACAGAGTCTCACTATGCAGTTCAGACTGGCCTTGAACTCACTTTATAACTCAGGCTGAACTGGAACTCACAATGATCCTCCTGCCTTAGCTTCCCAAGTACTGGGATTACAGGCGTGCACCACCACACCTGGCTCCTTCCTTCTTTTTTCAATGTTTAGGTTTCTTACTTTTTCTTTTCATTTTCTTTCATTGACCCTTGTTATGGTTTGTGTCTGGGTGTCCCCCAAAGCCTCATGTGGCCATGGGGCAGGCTTTTAGAGTTTGATTATGGTTGTGAGAGCTATGCGCCCCCTGGGATGGATAGTTTAGATATGTAAGGGAGAGGAAAAGGGTGCTTGAGGCCATGCCTGGCTTTTGTGTTTGTTGCTTTTGCTGTGTTCTGCGCCAGGAGCTACAGCCCTCTGCCATGTGCCTTCTCTGCCTTATAATTTGCCAAGTACAGACTGAAACCTCCACAAACTGTAAGTGAAATAAATCTTTCCTTCCTTAATTTTGGACGTCAGGTATTTTGTCCCAACAACGAGAGAAAAGTAACCAAGATGGCCCCCTTTCTCTCTTTCCTCAACTACTTCTTGAATTTAAAATTTCAAGCGAGTAAACATTGTCTCTGCCCTTTCTGACTACTCCTTAATATTCTATTTCATTCTTTCCCTCCTGTGCCCTCCAGTTTCCCAAAACTCGGTTGATCATCCTTCAATCTCCAGCCCTGATTCTACTCTATTTGACCTCACTCAGCACTTTAACCTCTCTCATATCCATCTTAACTACCTCTACAGAAGGGTAAAATCACCCAACTAAGGGGAAAATCACCACATACAAGTCTGCAGTGTATGTTTGATTTTGTTATATAATTTTAGAGTTTGCTCCTGTGGTCAGAGATAACAGGTTAAGGGTTATCATAGTTTATCAGTAGTTAAGCTGTACTCAAACTGTTGTTATTTCTAACTGTACCACTTTAGCCAGGATTTCATACACATTATACACAGTTTTTATCCCCTATATGATAATGCTGTGATTGAATGAGGTCATAATCATCATCACAGCTCAGTACCAAAGGATTAGGAGCTGAGCCAAATACTAATCCTGCATCCTTTACAAGCTGAGCGGGTAGGGTCTTGGGAGAGCTATAAGAAACCACCTACATCTAGAAGACATCCCTGAAGAACAGACATTCTTTAGGGAAACATCAATACTAGTGATAAAGCTATATATCATAAGAAACTGACAAGAATCAACATAGAAAACCAAATAAAAAAGAGAAAATAGAAAATGTCAAGATGCAGAAGCAAAACACAACCCTTGACCCCCAGCCCAACCAGCGCAAGCCCAGAACTCAAGGGGATAGATGCAACTGGAAGTCAAACACTGGAACTTTCTGAAATGATAGCAGCTGAAGTGAAAAAAACAAGTGGAAGAGGCTATGGAGAAAATAATCTCTCAGGTACAGAAAAAAATGATGCTTAAAATCAAAGATATTAGAGAAGACACAGATAAAGGAATAGGTGAGCTTACAAAAATGTTGGAAACAAAATGCCCAGCATCGGAAAGAAATGAAACCCATGAAACAGATCAAAACAGAAAGAGATTAAAGTCTCCATTGAAAGTATATGCAACAGATTGAACAAAGAAGAGGATAGGATTTCAGATTTTGAAGATAGAATTGCAGCTAGTGATAACAAAAAGAAAGATATCTTAAAAATAGCAAGAAACCATGACAAACCAATCCGACAGCTACAAGATGAAGCAAAGAACAATAACGTAGGATTAATTAAGATCAATGAGAAAGCTGGAGATAGCACAAATTATATAAAAAAAAATTCTTCATAGAAATAATGGCAGAAAACTTCCCAAGCATGGATAAAGAATTTCACATACAAATAAATGAATCACATAGAACTCCAAAGAGTCATGCCCCAAATAAAATTACACTGAGACATATGATAATCAAGATTCTAGAAATTCAGCACAAAAACAGAATCTTAAAAGCTGTTAGAGAAAAGAAACAGATCACCTATAAAGGGAAGCCCATCAGAATCATGGCAGATTTCTCAACACAAATTCTCAAGTCAAGAAGAGCTTGGAGTGAAGTATTTCAAGTCCTGAAAGAAAACAACTTTCAACACACATTGATGTACCCTGAAAAATTATCTTGCAAAATTAATGGAGAAATAAGATACTTCCATGATAAAGAACAACCAAAGAAGTCCATGACCACCAAACTAACCCTATGAAGAGTAGTTAAAGATATTCTGGACAGAGATAAAAATGAACACAATTCCAAGAACAACAGAAACAAACCACCAGGCCGAGCAAGCAGTTAAACAAAGGGGAAAGGCAGGGGACCAACAGTGGGAAAGTAACATGGTTTCTCTTGCTTTGTAAAAGTTTTTTAATAAGATGAGATCCCAGTTGTTGATTCTTTGTGATAGTTCCTGTGCGATTGGGGTTTTATTCATAAAGTCTTTGCCTATATCACTGTCTTCAAGAGTTTTACCTATTCTATCTTCCAGCAGATTTCATGTTTCTGTCTTAATATTTAGATCTTTGATCCATTTTGACTTTATTTTAGTGCATGGTGAAAGACATAGGTCCAATTTTAATCTTCAACATGTGCAGAGCCAGGTTTTCCAACACCATTTATTAAAAAGGCTATCTTTCTTCCAGTGTACAGGTTTAGTCCCTTTTTCACATAGAAGGTGGCTGATTGTGTCTGGCATTGTTTCTGCATCTTCTAATCTATTCCACTGATCTTCAAGTCCGGTTTTTTTTTTTTTAACCAGTACCATGCTGTTTTTATCAAGTAGCTTTGTAGTATAATTTCAAGTCAGAGATTGTGATACCCCCTGCCTTGCCTTTGTTGCCCAGAACTGCCTTTGCTATTTTAGGTGTCTTCTGTTTTCAAATGAATTTTAGGATTGTTTTCTCTAAATCCTTGAGATATGCTGTTGGTATTTTGATTGGACTTGCATTAAATTTGTATAACAGTTTTGGGAGTATGGCCATATTTCACTATATGGGTTTTTCCTACTCAAGAACAGGGGATATCTTTCCACTTCTGAATTCACTTCAGTCTCCCTTTTCAGAGTACTGTGTGGTTTTCAATGTAGAGGTCCTTTACATCCTTCATTAGATTGATTCCTAGGTATTTCTTTTTTGGGGATGCTATTGTGAAAGTTGTTGTTTCCCTAATTTCTTTCTCACTGAGTTTGTTATTCATATATAGGAAGGCTATTGATTTTTGAGTTTTGACTTTGTATCCAGATAAGCTACTGAATTTGCTTATTAGGTCTAGCAGTTTTTTAGTGGAGTTTTCTATGTAGAATATCATGTCATCTGCAAATAGTGAGAAGTTCACATCTTCATTGCCTATCATTATTCCTTTTATTTTTTTCTCTTGTCTAATTGCTTTGGCTAACGTTTCCAGGACTATGCTGAATAAGAGAGGAGACAGTGGACATCATTGTCTTATTCCTGATTTTGAAGTGAAAACTTTCAGTTTTTCTCCATTTAGTAGGATATTGGCCTTTGGTTTGTCACAGATGGTTTTTATTAGGTTGACATAAAGACCATCTATTCCAATTTTATGTAGGGTTTTTATATTATGAATGGGTACTGGACTTTGTCAAAAGCTTTTTCTGCATCTATTGAGATAATTTTGTGATTTTTGTCCTTGTCTCTATTAATATGGTATATTATATTTATTGATTTATGTATGTCAAACCATCCCTGCATTCCTGGGATAATTCCCACTTGGTCATGCTGTATAATCTTCTTGATGATTTGCTGCATCCTGTTTGCCAGTATCTTATGGAGGATTTTTGCATCTATGTTCATTAGGAAGATTGGCCTGTAGTTCTCTTTCTTGGTTTGGTCTTTCTCTGGTTTTTTATGAGGGTAATGCTTGCTTCTAGGAATGAATTTGGGATGATTGCTTCCATTTCAATTTCATTAATGAATTTGAGAGGTATTGGTCTTAAATCTTGTCTAAATTTCTTGTAGAATTCAGCAGTGAATCGTTCAGGGACTGGGCTTTTCTTTATTAGTGGGTTTTTAAATTATATCTTTGATTTCACTGATTGGTATTATTTTATTTAGGACTTTTATATCTTCTTGATTCAACTTTGGTAATTTGTATGTGTCTAGGAATCTGTCCATTTCTTCTGCATTTTCCATCTTATTAGAATACAAGTTTTCAAAGTAGGTATAGATGATGTTCTGCATTTCTGCAGAGTCCATTGTGACTTCATCCTTTTCATTCCTAATTGCATGGATTTGAGTCTTTTCTTTCTTCGTTTTGGATGAGATTGGTGCTATGGTTGATACATTGTGTCAATTTGAGAAGCCTAGACACTTAACTAAATAATTCATCAGTTGTACACCCTGGGGTATAAAGGACATGCCTTTTCTGCTCTATGAAGTTGTTTGTTGTGTTAATTGAGAAGTTAAAAAGGTTAACTATGTGACTCAGCAGGCAGCCAGGGTCCCTACTTTGTATTTATCCTGAGCCCCTGCAAGAGGAGGGCATGGAGATGGTGTGGGCATGGACAGGTAGCCAATATAATACAAGGTGGCAGCAGAGGCTTGTGCCCCCTTTTGCTCTTGCTGCTTTTGCTGTCTTGTGCTGCCTTGAAGTGTTGTCCCTGTGCCCTGCCACCCATCCTGGATGCAGATGATTACAGAATAAAGCCTCCACAAACTGTAAGTTAAATAAGCCCTTCCTCCCTTAATTTTGGTTGTTGGGTATTTTGTCTCAGAGATGAGAAAAGTAACAGACAACTAGCTAAGGGTTTGTCAATTGACTTTGGCTTAGTCTGCTTTTCTTTTTCCAGATATTTGAGGTTCAACATTAAGTTGTTTATTTGTTCTTGCTCTATTTTCATGATATGGGTACTCACTGCTATAAATTTCCCTCTTAAAACTGCTTTCATTGTGTCCCATAAGTTCTGGTATGTTGTATTGTCATTGTCATTTAATTGTAGACATTGTCTAATTTCATCTGTGACCCATTGGTTTTTCAGGAGGGTGTTATTAATTTCCATGTGTTTATGAAGTTCTTGTGGTTTCATTTGGTTTTGATTTCCAATTTCATTGCACTATGGTCTGATAATATGCATGGGATAATTTCAATTTTTTTGCATTTACTTAAGCATGTTCTGCGGGTTAGTATGTGGTCTATTTTGGAGAAGATCCCATGTGCAGCTGAGAAGAATGTGTAATCTGATGTTGTAGGGTGGAACATGATGCAGACATCTACTAAGTCCATGTGTTCAAAAGTTTGGTTCAGTTCTATTATTTCATTGTTGATTTTTTGTCTAGTTGATCTGTCTTTTTGTGACAATCTGGTATTGAAATGTCCCAGTACAGTCATATTAGTGTTTCTCTGATTTTTTCTTTTTTTTTTTTAATTTTTCTTTGCATTTATTTTATGCTTAATTTATTCCCGTGCCATAAGTTTTTGTTTCTTCAGTTTCTTCTGGGATATCTTTTCCTTCCCTGCAACTTCCTCCTCTGGTTTAGGAACAATTTGTTCTTTTTTCAGTAAGGATCATCTCAATATGGCAGGGGGAGCTCACGTATGGGTTAATCCGGCCATGAGCTCTGTAAGTACGGCGGCACATCTTGGGTGCTTTGTTCACCTGGATGTGTTCAATGACCAGAGAATCTACATCTAAACCCTTAAGTTCAGCATTACTCTCTGCATTTTTAAGCATGTGCAGCAAAAATTCAGCACCTTTTTTTTGGCCACTGATCCTGTGTCCAGCCCCACTCTTTGGCCTGGGCACACTACCAACACCACCATTGTAACGCCTGAATGGCACACATTGCTTCTTTAATGTGACATCCTTTAGATGCTTGATGGCCTTTCTGATATGCATACCCTTGATGGCCTGGGCAGTTTCACAAGTGTTCTTAAAGTGAACACGAAGATTTGAGCCCTTGATTTGCATGATTTTATGGGGTTCTCTGGGTCAAGAGAGTAGCGAAACATTTTCACAGGTCACCTCAGGCCACTTACAGGAAGAGCTCTGATTTTTCATGTCTGTTAATATTTGTTTTATATAGTTGGTGCATCCACATTTATAGCAGCATAATTTGTCATAGTAAAATCTCAGAAATAACCCAAATGCCCATCAACCGAGGAATGGATAAAAAAGATGTGATGTTTTTATACATTGGAACACTACTCAGTTATAAAGAAGGATAAGCTTGAGATGTAGGGAAATGTATGCTACTTGATTCCATACTTATAAGTGAAATAAATTAGTCTCCCATGTGTAAACATCATATTGTCTCCCTAGTGTAAGAAGCTGAAGAGTAAATAAGAACCAAAATGTACAATAGATGTTGTGAAATGGGAAGAAAATGCTCAAAAGGAAAGAGAAACTGGAATGGGAAAAAGGAGAAAATAATAAAGGGGAAAGGAATGGTATATATGCGTACACACAATACATATAGTTAAGATAGTTACATTGCTAATTGCTATTAGCTCATTGAAAGGAAAGGTATATGCTGATATTGCTTGACATCTTGCAATATGAATGACTATTTTGAAGATAACAATACATGATGTACTAAGCATAGGTTACTGTCCTACAATCTTGTCTTGAATTTTTATACCATGATTTTTGTTGTTTATTTTTCTTTTCTTTTTAAATAAATAAACAAGGGTAATGCAAAGATGGAACACTTTGGAGTGTGTGGCTGTGTAAAGAACTGAGGTGTAGAGTGCTCATTTCTGGGGTGTACACTATGAATGGCAGTTTTTCCTAGAGAGGGGCAGGGAGCCCTGGGACCAACAAAGACCATGGAGCTTCCTTCGTGTTTCCCTAACAACTCTTTGATAGAAGCATGGGTCATTTCCCAAATCTTAAATCATTTTCCAGAATGGTTCTGCTGTATTGACAAAATTGTGACAACTAATATATTTTTTGCTTGCTAGTGCCCCTAGGAATGAACAGAAGGAAATGAGTAGTGGTGCAGTTTGTGCTTGCAAGTACACAGTGCTTGACAACCTTCTGGGTGAGCTCTGTTTAGAGCACTCAGCAAAACAGAACTCTTTGTTGTGTGTGGCTCTGCACAAAACTGAAGTGCAGAGTGTTGATTTTGAAGGTGCACACTGTGAATGGTAGTTTTTCCCCAGAGAGGACGTTGCAGCCCTGGGGACAACAAAGAGCCTAGTGTTTATGCATGTTTCCCTAGCAAACATTGTTAGAAACATAAATCATTTTCCAGAGTGGTCCTGCTCTATTTGCAAGTGTTCCACCTAATACAGAGATCCCTCACCTATCACAGGAGTTATGTTCCAGAGACCCCCACGATAGGTGAAAATCCACAACGTAGTGGTGTTATATTCATTGTATTATTGATATATATATTTTAAGGCTTTCTAAACCCTTCCCACTCTCCTATAAACCTTTCTCACTCTCTTATTAACCTTTCCCACACTCTTATAAACACTTCATATGCTCTTAAACACTTTCTACATTCTTAAACCTACGTAATTTTAACAACATGTAAAATTCTATATGGGCACAGTGTGGGAGAGCAAACAGACCAATGCTATGGTCACTGAGCCAATCAGCACCCAGAATACAGAACACAGTGCTGTGGTTGGTCGCCCTCCATTCCATCAGACAATAGTGTGCTATGTACAATCTCACATTGGCAAACTTGCGCAAGTGGTAGCGGTGTACTGCATTTCCATTGCATACAGTACGGTATTCATTCACTGATGAAATACATACTGTATTTTATTTCAATTTAATATTCTTTTAATATGTTTGAAGTAACATTTTTTATATTGTTTTAAATATTTTAGGCCAAAATAATTAAAATCATAAATATTATATAAATACCTATGTACTGAAAAATCCTGCAATATAATGAAAACTCCATGATACAGAACTAGGTATATATTTTTGAAAAACCTGTGATACAGTGAAGCTGAAATAAGTGAACCATGATATTGCGAGGTATGACTCTATATTCTTTGCTTCCTTGTGCCCATAAGAATGAATGGCAGGAAATGAATAGTGGTACAGTTTCTGCTACCAAGCAGGTAGCACTCAACCACTTTCTGGGTGAGCTTCATTTAGAACACTCAGCAAACCAGAAAGCAGTGAATGTGTGTCTCTGTAAACAGCTGGGGTGCAGAGTGTTTGTTTCTGCGGTGTTTCTTATGGATGGCAGCTTTTCCTAGAGAGGGCCATGCAGCCCTGGGGCCAACAAAGATCCTGGAGCTTCATGTGTATTTCATTCATAAAAACTCATCATTAGAAATGTAAATCATTTGCCAGAATTTAAATCATTTTTCAGAACTGTTTTGATGTTTTGACAGAAGTGTGGCAACTAATATACTCTTTGCTTCCTAGTGGCCTTAAGAATGAATGGAAGGAAATGAACTGTGGTGCAGTTTGTGTTTGTAGGCAGGTAGCGCTTGACTAGTTTTGCTTTGAGCTTCCTATGGGGCATTCAGAAAAGCAGAACCTGGTAGAGTGTATGACTCTGTAAATAACTGAGATGTAGTGTGTTCATTTCTGTGATCTATACTATAAATGGCAGTTTTTCCTAGAGATAGCAAGGCAGACCTGGGGCCAACAAAGATCCTGGATCTTTATGCATGTTTCCCCAATAAGCCCTCATGTTTAGAAACATAAATCATTTTTCAGAATGCTTCAACTGTATTTACAGAAGTGTGGCAACTAATATGTTCTTTGGTTCCTGGTGTCCATAGCAATGAAGGGAAGGAAATTAGTAGTGGTGCACTTCGTGTTTGCAAGCAGGTAGCTCTTGATCACCTGCTGGGTGAGCTCCAATCAGGGCACTCAGCAAAACTGGACACTTTAGATTGTGTGGCACTGTAAATAACTGACTTGTAGAGTGTTCATTTCTAGAGTTTATGCTGTGAATAACACTTTTTTCTAGAGAAGGCTATGTAGCCCTGAGGCCAATAAAGACCCTGGAGCTTCATGAATGTTTCCCTAATAAGAACTTATTGTTAGAAGGGTAAATTATTTTCCAGAATGCTTTACCTGTATTTACAGAAGTGTGGCAACTAATATATTTGTTGCTTCCTTGTGCCTATAGGAATGAATGGAAGGAAATGAATAGTGGTACAGCGTGTGCCTGCAAGCAAGTATTGCTTGACCACCTTCTTGTTGAGCTTTATATGGGGCACTCAACAACATGGAACACTTTGGAGAGTGTGGCTCTGAAAATAACTGAGTTGTAGAGTGTTCATTTCTGTGGTGTCTACTGTAAATGGCAATTTTACCTAGGGAGAATCATAGTGCCCTGAGGCCCACCATGTGCCTGGAGTTTCATGGACATTTCCCTAACCCTAAATCATTGTTAGAAATGTAAATCAGGGGCTGGGAATTTAGCTCAGCGGCACAGCGACTGCCCAGCAAGCGCAAGGTCGTGAGTTTGATCCCCGGTACCGGAAAAAAAAAAAAAAAAGAAAGAAAAAGAAATGTGAATCATTTCCCAGAATTTTTCTGCTTTATTGACAGAAGTGTGGCAACTAATATATTCTTTGCTTCCTAGTGCCCATAGGAATGAACTGAAGGAATTGAATAGTCCTGCAGTTTGTGCTTGCAAGCAAGTAGCACTTGACCACCTTCTTGTTGAGTTCCATTTCAGGCACTCAGCAAAACTGAGCACTTTGGAGAGTGTGGTTCTGAAAATAACAAGTATAGAGTGTTCCTTTCTGGGGAATATACAGTGAAAGGCAGATTTCCCTAGAGAGGACCATGCAGCTCTGTGGCCAACAAAGAGCCTGGAGCTTCATATGTGTATCCCCAATAAACACTGATTGTTAGAATCATAAATCCCTTTCCAGAATGGTTCAGCTGTATTTACAGTAGTGTGCCAATTAGTAGATTCTTTGCCTCTGGTGCCCAGAGACAGGAATGAAAAGAAATGAATAGAGGTTCGGTTTTTGCTTGCAAGTAGATAGTGCTTGATTGCCTTCCTGGTGAGCTCCATTTATGGCATTCATCAAAATGGGACACTTTCGAGTGTGTGGCGCTGTAAATGACTGAAATATATAGTGTTCATTTCTAGGCTGTATACTGTGGATCCAGGTTTTCCTAGAGAGGGCCATGCATGCCTTGGGCCAACAAGGTCCAGGAGCTTCATGCATGTTTCCCTAATAAGAGCTCATGGTTAGAAATGTAAATCCGTTCCCAGAATGATTTTGCTATATTTACAGATGTGTGGCAACTAATATATTCTTTGCTTCCTTGCACCCACAGGAATGAATGGGAGGAAATGAACAGTGGTGCAGTTTGTGCTTGCAAACAGGTAGTGCTTGACCAGCTTCTGGGTGAGTTTCATTTAGGGCACACAGAAAAAGAAAAATTTGGAATGTGTGGTTCTGTACATAACTGAAGGGTAGAGTGTTCATTTCTGGAGCTCTATACAGTGGAAGGTAGTTTTTCCTAGAGAAGTCCATGCAGCTCTGGAGCCAACAAACAGCTTAGAGCTTCACACATGTTTACCTAAAAAGAACTCATCTTTAGAAACATAAATCATTTTCCAAAAGGGTTGTACTATATTTACAGATGTGTGGCAACTAATATATTCTTTGCTTCCTTGCACCCACAGGAATGAATGGAAGGAAATGAGTAGTCCTGCAGTTTGTGCTTGCAAGCAAGTAGCACTTGGCCACCTTCTGGGTGAGCCATGTTTTCAGCACTCATCAAAACAGAAAACATTGGATTATGTGGTTCTGTAAATAACTAAAGTGTAAACTGTTCATTTCTGGGGTGTATACAGTGAATGACAGTATTTCCTAGAGAGACCACAATCCCCAGGGCTCAAAAAAGAGCCTGCAGTTTCATGCACATTTCCTTAATAATAACTGTGTTAGAAACATATATAATTTTCCAGAATATTTTTGCTGTGTTTTCACAAGGGTTACAGTAATATATTCTTTGTTTTTTAGTGCCCATAGAAATGAATGGAAGGGAATGAGTATTGGTGCAGTTTGTGCTTCCAAGAAGGTAGTACTTGACCACGTTTTGGGTGAGCCCAATTTAAGTCACTCAGCAAAATGCAGCAGTATGGTGTGTGGCTCTGTAAATAACTGAGGTGTACAGTGTTCATTTCTGTATGTATACTGTGAATGGCAGTTTTTCCTAGAAAGGGCCACACAGCTCTGAGTCCAGCAAAGAGCCTGGAGCTTCATGCATCTTTCCCTAATAAGAACTCGTTGTTAGAATGTAAGTCATTTTCCAGACTGGTTTTGTTGTTTTTACAGAATGTGGCAAGTAATATATTCTTTGGTTTGTAGTGCCTAGAAGAATGAATGGAAGGAAATGAGTAGTGGTGCAGTTTGTGGTTGGAAGTATCTAAGGCTTGACCACCTTCTGGGTGAGCTCCAATTACAGTGCTCAGCAAAATGAAGCACATTAGATGTGCAGCTCTGTAAGTAACTGCAGTGTAGAGTATTCATTTCTGGGATGTATACTGTGAGTGGCAGTTTTACCTAGAGATGGCTCTACAGCCCCGAGTTCAACAAAGAGCCTGGAACTTCATGTGTTTCCCAAGCAAGAACTCATTATTAGAAATGCAGATCATCTTCCAGAATGGTTCTGCTGTGTTTAAGGAAGTGTGGCAACCAATATATCCTTTCATTTTGAGTGCCCATAGGAATGAATGGAGGGAAATTAATAGTGGCACAGTTTGTGCTTGCATGCAGGTAGCACTTGGTCACCTTCTGGCTGAGCTCTGTTGAAGGCCCTCAGAAAAATGGAACACATTGGAATCTGTGGCTTTATAAATAGCTCAGGTGTAGAGTGTTTACTCCCGGAGTGTGCACTATGAATGACAGTCTTTCCTAGAAATGGCCATGCAGCCCTATGGCCAACAATGAACCTGGAGCTTCATTTATGTCTCATGAATAAGAACTTATTCTTAGAAACAGAAGTCATTGTCCAGAATGGTTCTGCTATATTTACAGAAAAGTGGCAACTAATATATTCTTTGCTTCCTAGTGCCCGCAGAAATGTATGGAAGGAAATGCATAGTGGTATAGTTTGTGCTTGAAAGCTGGTAGTGTTCACTACCTTCTAGGTTAGCTTTGTTTAGGTCATTCAACAAAATGGAATACTTTGCAGGTAGTGGCTCTTTTTTATTTTTATTTTTAAAATAAAGGAACTGAAAATACCATACCACAGCAGTATATGTGCACCCATGTTTATAGCAGCGCAATTTGTAATAGCTAAATCATGGAAGCAACCCAAATGCCCATCAGCTGAGGAAAGGAGAAAAAAGTTGTGGTATTTTTACATAACGGAATATTACTCTGTTATAAAGAAAGATAATCTCAAGGATTTTATAGGAAAATGGACATAACTAGAGACCATGCTCATAAGTGAAATACATCAGGCCTGCATGTGTAAGCACTGTATTGTCTCGCTAGTGTAAGAACCTGAAAGTGTGAATAAAATCTAGGAGGTACAATAGACATTGTGAAAGGTATTGGTTCTTAAATAACTGAAGTGTAGTGTTGATTTCTGTGGTGTGTACCGTGAATGTCAGTTTTTCCTAGAGATCCCCATGCAGCCCTGGTGCCAACAAAGAGCCTGGAGGTTCACTAATATTTCCTTAATTAGAACTCATTGTTAGAAATGATAAATCATTTTCCAGACTGGTTCTACCCTGGGTTGTGTGGCTGTGTGAATAACTGAGGGATAGAGTATAAATTTCTTGGGTGTATACTGTGAAAGTCAGTTTTTCCTGGAGAGGGCCATGCAGCCCTAGAGACAACAAAGAGATTTGGATGTTCATGTATGCTTCCTTAAAAAGAAGTCATTGTTAGTAATATAATTCGTTTTCCAGAATGGTTCTGCAGTATTTATGAAAGTGTGGCAACTAATATATTCTTTGCTTCCTGGTGCCCATAGGAATGAATGGAAGGAAATGAGCAGTGCTGCACTTTGTGCTTACAAACAGGTAATGCTTGACTACATTCTTGGTGAGCTCCGTTTAGGGTACTCAGCAGAACAAAACTGTGCATTGTGTGTCTCTGTAAATAACTGAAGTTTAGAGTGTTCACTTCTGATGTGTGTGCTGTGAATTCCAGTTTTTTCAAGACAGGACCAGCAGCCCTGTGGGCAACAAATAACCCGGAGCTTCTAGTGTGTTTCCCTAATAATGATTCAGAGTTAGAAAAGTAAATATTTATAAGATGGTTCTACTGTATTTACAGAAGTATGGCAAGTAGTATATTCTTTGCTTCCTAGTTCCCATAGGAATAAATGAATAGAAATGAGTAGTGGTGCAGGTTCTGCTTGCAAAGAGATTGCACTTGACCACTTTTCTGGTGACCTCTGTTTAGGGCAGTCAGCAAAATGGAATACTTTGGATTATGTGGCTCTATAAACAAGTGAGATGTAGAGTGTTCATTCCTGGTGTGTATAGTGTGGAAGGTAGTTTTTTTAGAGAGGGTCATGCAGCCTTGGATCAAAGAAAGAGCCTGAAGCTTCATGCATGTTTCCTTAATGAGAACTCAGTGTTACAATAGTAAATACTCTGTAAAACTGTTCTGCTGTATTTACAGAAATGTGGCAACTCATATATTCAGCCCTTCCTAGTGCCTGTAAGAATGAATATAGGAAATGAATATTGGTACAGTCTCTGCTTGCAAGCAAGTAGTACTTGACCACGTTCTGGTTGGCCCTCATTAGGGTGCTCGGCAACATGGAACACTTTGAAGTGTGTGGTTGTGTATATAACTGAGTTGTAGTGTGTTCACTTTTGTGATTTATACTGTGAATACCAGTTTTTTCTACATAAAGCTCTGTAGACTTGGGGCCAACAAATACCTTGGAGCTTTCTGCATGTTTTCCTAATAAGAACACCTTGTTAGAAATGTAAATAATTTTCCAGAACGGTTCTGCTGAATGTATAGAAGTGTGGCAACTAATACATTCTTTGCTTCTTAGTGCCCATAGGAATAAATGCAAGGCAATGAACAGTGATGCAGCTTGTGCTTGCAAGCAGGCAGTGCTTGACCATCTTCTGGGTGAACTCTGTTTAGGGTACTCAGCAGTACAGGACACTTTGGGGTATGAGACTGTTAAATAACTGAGGTGTACAATGTTAATTTCTGGGGTGTATACTGTGCATGGCAGTTTTTTCTAGAGAGGGCCATGCAGCACTGTAGCGAGCAAATATATTGCAGCTTCATGTGTGTTTTCCTAATAAGAACTCATCATTAGAAATGTAAACCATTTTCCAGAATAGTTTTGTTATATTTACAGAATTGTGGCAACTAACATATTCTTTGCTTCCTAGTGGCTACAGGAATGAACTGAAGTTAATGAACAGTGGTGTAGTTTATGATTGCAAGCAGGGTTAGGGTTTACCACTTTCTGGGTGAGCTCCACTTAGGGATCTCAGAAAAATGGAATGCTTTGGAGAATATGGCTCTGTAAATAACTGAGGTGAAGGATGTTCATTTATGGTGCATATATTGTGAAGGGTTAGGGTGAGGGTCAGGGTCAGGGTGAGGGTCAGGGTCAGAGTTTAGGGTCAGGGTTTAGGGTTAGGGTTAGGGTTAGTGTTAGGGTTAGGGTTGGGGGTTAGGGTTTAGTATTAGGGTTAGGAAGGTTAGGCTTAGGGTTAGGTTAGATGAATTTTAGGAATATTTTCTCTAAATCTGTAAGGTATACTTATCGTATTTTGGTGGGATTGCATTCACTATAGCAGTTTTGGTGTCATGGCCATCTTTACTATGTTGGGTCTTCCTATCCAAGAGCAAGGCATAGCTTTCCATTTCCTTATGTCGTCTTCAATCTCCTTTTTTAAGGTGCTACATTTTTCACTTTACAAGTCTTTTACATTCTTCGTTAGATTGATTCCTAAGTGTTTCATTTTTCTGGATGCTATTGTGAAGGGTGTGCTTTCCCAAATTCGTCTCTCTGTGAGTTTGTTGCTTGTGTGTAAGAACGCTACTGATTTCTGAATGTTGACTTTGTATCCCACCACACTCCTGAATTTGGATATTAAATCTACAAGGTTTTTGGTGGGTTCAATCTTTCTTTTATATGTCTATCTCATACATTTTTATTTCATGCATGGCCACAAAATTTTTGTCTGGTTTCTTCCACAAGTTTGCTACTTGGGGATCTTAAATCAAGGACTATGATTCACTAGAGACAAATTTTGATGTGGGATAATATATTCATGGTAAATTGCTTTTATTGTCAAATGTATTATATTACATTTATTACCAGTCTTTCTCTTAAGCTCTATTTTATCTGATACCAATATAGCAATTAGAGCATTTCAAAGTGTGGCATTCATGATATATCTTTTCCTGTTTAGGTGCCTTTTCTCTACATTTCTATTTACATTTTTTCTTTTTTTTCTTTGCACTTGAAGTTCAGCTCTTTAAAAGGAATTTGGCATGACACTGCTGTTTTATCCTGTCACATAATCTCCTTAACTGAATGCTACATCTTTTAAGTTCAGTGAAATTATTTATATGTTTAGTTTTAAGTGTATCATTTTTTTTTAATGTTGTTTCTTTGTCAGATTTGTTTTCTTCCTTTCTTCCACCTCTCCCTTACTCTGGATTACTGTAGAATTGTTATGTTTTGCAGTACTGACTTTTTAAAAACACTTCTTGTTTCTTTCTTATATTATTGCTTTAAGGATTACAATATACATATTAATTTCCTAGCATTTATGCTGAATTAATATTGCATCACTTTGAGTATAAGAACAATATCTCTTCCAATCTTTGCATTATTGATGTCATAAATTTTGCTTCCATATGTGTTTTAATAGAAACTTACCTGTTTTCACTATAAGCTAGAGATTGACAAATATACTCTGTAACAGGGAAGTTAATAATTGACTGCAGATTTTATGCTTTCTTTCAAAACCACCCAACTCTGGAACCATGAGAATAGCCTTAGATACAATGAAGAAGAATAAGGTAGCAGTGTCCCAATAAACAGCTGGGATTAGTTCATGGGTTGTAATTTTCCAAACTCTGTTTTAATAAATTGTTCTGCAAATAATTTAAGAAATAAAAAGCAAATGTGACACAGAGTAATAATTTAGGTTCTCTGAACTAAATCACTTAGTGGAATCTGAGTTAGTGTTCATCTCATAAGCCTAACTCTCCCACTGCCACAACCCCTATCACTATCCCTAACCCTAACCCTAACCAAAGCTTAATTCTAAAAGAAATATTAACCTTAACCCTAACCTGAACCTAACCCTAACCCTGCGAGCAACTAATTCTGACCATACCAGTAAAAGGAAACCTAACCACTAACCCTAATCTTAACTGCTACCCTATACTACTAATCCTGATAACCCTCAACACCCAACATAACCCTACCCAAACCCCTCACCCTAATTACTAAAACTTACCATAGCCCCAACCCTAACCTGATCCATATGTTCTAATGGTAATCCTGACTCTAACCCTAAACCTAATCCTCTAACCCTATTCCCTACCCCTAACCCTAAGTCCCCACCCTCACCCTGCACCATGACCTTCCATCATTTTGGTTCAGCCTTGGAGGCACCAAAACATGATTCCAGCCCTTTAAAACCATTGGCCCAAATAAAAAACTCCACTTAATTGTGACCATTGCATATTTCTTCCCAATGACAAGAAAATGTTCTGTACACTTCTTACTTCCCTCTTCTCCTAAACCCCAACCCTAAACTCAACCACAAATCTCAAACCCTATCTGCCCCTAACATCAACCCTGACCCCAATTTCTAACACCTGATCTCTCACCCTCACCAATAATATAATCCTACATTCTAATCTTAACGTCAACTAAATCCCAATGAAAACCACAACCCAAGCCCTGTCTTCATCCCATCACCCTAACCTCTTCCTCATCCCCACCCTCATCTCCAACCTAATTCTGATTGAACTCTAAAGATGTAACATCCCTTCCTTGGTACTAGAACCCAACATCACTTGGAACTCTTGTAACAAAGCACCCAGTTTTGAAACTGTCTCCTGTCCTGCTCACTTGGAGGAAGACATTCAAGGGAGGAAGATGAGTTTTTGCTGTTTTCCCACTTTCAGAAGATCTATCCACAAAAATGACCAGAACCAGAGCTTTTTCAGACCTTGGTGCAGCTCTCATTTCAGATCTTTCCAGCTAATTTTCAGGAGGAATCCACAAGTAAGAGAGGCAGGCAGAGGGCCGGGGTTATAGCTCAGCGGCACAGCGCCTGCCTGGCAAGCGCAAGGATGTGAGTTTGATTCCCAGAACCAAAAAAAAGGAATATGAACTAGTA
>NW_004955523.1:0-1046 GCF_000276665.1 Chinchilla lanigera | reverse complement strand
CATAGTTCAACATCTTTCTGGCTCATTCTGGGACTTTGACATTATCTCATTCCCTGCACAAGCTCTTCAGCGGGTGAGTGTCTGTTCCCATCAGGTAGTGATTCCACCACATACGGTATTCTAGAAATGCCACTGCGTTCTCTGTGCCTCAGCATACTTCACTGAAAATGAAGTACTAATAGGACAAACCTCACAGGGTTTATGTAGGGACAAAATGGCATAAGACATGCCAAGAAGGCACCTAGAAATAGGTTATTGTTGTTCATATTTATTTTTCTATATGCCACCATTGAGGAAGTTCTCTGCCTCATGCCTCATCAGCCCATAGTTCCATCTATGCTTAGCAAAACACATAGAAAGTGGCACAATTTTCAATTTCTAAAGGAGATTTGGGGTTTTTCCAGCTGGAGTTTTCTCCTGAAATGCACACAGAGTTCATGTGTCCTGGAAGTGGAGTCCCAAGCCCACTTAGATATCTGGGAAGGTTGTGTTTGTGTTTCATTCATTCAGCATCTTTCTCTGTAGTGCTTACTCTTTTAGATCTATAGTATATTTCAGTGAACAAAGCACACCGCAATTGTTAGGCCCCAATTGTATTTGGGGAGTTAGATATTCACAGAAGACTTCATAAGTAAGTCATTTCTAAAGAACATTAGTTGTAATGCCTTCTTGGTTTCCTGTAAGTACAGATGTATCGAGCCTGGGAGATAGCTCAGTGGCAAGTGCCTACTTGTGAGTACAAGGTCCTGAGTTATTTCCAGTACGAAAAAAGGTATAGATGTATCTTCCCATATTTGAATAAGGGTAATAGAGTCAGGATAATGGCATGGACAGACTTTAAGTCCAGAGAAAGGGTCAAAAGTCAGTGACAAGTGGAGTTCACACATCTTATAATTGCTATCAGAGAGATGAGATCTTGGAATTCTCCTGCAAGAGGTAAAAGTCAAAGAGTGCTGTGGATGCGATTGCAAAATCCATGCAAAGGAAAGGGGGGGGCTCAGAGCCAACACCTAAAAGGCTCATCCTCACCACATTTTAAGTTCCTA
>NW_004955522.1:4532124-4533601 GCF_000276665.1 Chinchilla lanigera | reverse complement strand
GGCTGTGACCTGTGTCCTGCCTGCCAAGGGTTCCCAGAGACATATCTGAAAGCGGTGCCTTTTCTGACGCCTAAAAGCTCACCCTGGTGCCTCCCCAGGTGCGGCCTGTAGTGAGGACAGAGGCGTGTCCCTGTCTCCTCCACATCTACCATAGCTGTACCTCCTTGGCTTCTGATTTCAAGGTGGTTTGAGCATCACGCGGTCTTTGCATCTTCTCCTGGGGCATCTCGTGCCCCTACAGCCCGGGCACCTCATGCCATGCCTATGTGTCCACAAGGGGCAATCCACGCATCCATGTCCTTTTTCTTAGGGGGTGCCAAGGAGCACTGTGCCAGGAGCATCAAGTGGGCTGGATTTCAAGGCCACTGTGCTTGCAGCCATCATGGCCAAGGGAGCTGTGGTTTGGGATCCTGGGCACCAGGAGGAGTACGTCCAGCTCCAAGCTCAGCCACAGCTCTGGCTCTTTGTCCTTGTCTGTGAGCCAGCATCAAGGTGAACCAGGAGAACTGAGGTATGCGCTGCAGTACAGATCATAGGTCTGAGCCCTGTGTGTGGAGACAGTGCCGTGAAGTCAATGGCTGCCGTCTTTGACATCCTCTCACAGCACACAGTGGAAGTTGCTCTGCCCGCCCATTCTGGTTGTACTTGACAGGTCACATCTTGTTGATCAGCCTCCAGCTCAGGTTCCATCCTGTGTCCAGCCAGCTTGCCTTGCACTAATCTCTTGCCTCACAGATATAATCTATATTCATTTCCTCTTTTTTCTGCCTGCCATCCTTCCTCCTGGAGATCTTACTATGTTACCCTATCTGAAGCTCAACCTTCTGGGCCGGAGGGATCCTCTTGGATGTGCCTCCCAGGTGGCTGGGATGACACATGCATAGCACCTTGTCCTGCTGCAAGGATATAAAATGTTAGGAAATAATATGTGACTATATATGAAAAAAGTAATATGTCATGACCAAGAAAGGTTCAAACAGAAACACAAAGTTTCTATTAGAAAATCAGTGTAATGAATCACATTAACAAATTGAAAAAAGAAAGAGAACAGCAAAACCATTCAAGCTTCTTGGAAGATACAGGAGAAGCAGTTGACAAAATCTAACAGCTGTTTCTCATAAAACTCTAAAAACAAGCTGCAGATCTCTCTCAACAGCAAACAGGCGGCTTCCACTCCCATGCCCTGGGCATCATCCCTCAAGGTGAAAGACCAGGCTCCTCTCCGCTTGCAAAACAAAGCCCAGGGGCTCAGGAGTTTAGAGCCAAAACCATTGATTAGCTCTGCTGCTCTGCAGTGGGAGGCCTGGCTTCCCTCTGGGACTGCAGGCAGTGAAGCCATTTCTAGTGCCTAGTGCCCCCTGCTGGCTGCAGCACTGGCCTTGGCTGGGCTGCCCTGCTCTGCTGAGTCTTGTTGTGGGCTGTCACCACGTGAGACGGGCGGGAAGAAGAACCGTGGCGTGGAGAGGACGGCCTCCTA
>NW_004955522.1:4528391-4528669 GCF_000276665.1 Chinchilla lanigera | reverse complement strand
AGCATGCCCAGAGTTCTCACGCAGGGAAAGAGCAAGTGACGAGATGGACTGAGACAAGGACACTGCTGTGGGGGGCACTGCATCACCGTTTGCACTGATTCTGCCTCCGGTTTTTCCAGCAGCTGCAACACCTGTCTGAAGATCATGACTGTGGCCTCTCAGGACATCAGCATCTCCGGGGCTCCCAGTTGCTGAACGCCATTCCCACCGTGCGGGTCTGAGGATGAAGACGGCCTCCTCTGCACCCCTGACTGTGTTCCGGTCAGCTGGAGAAATGA
>NW_004955522.1:4502064-4502663 GCF_000276665.1 Chinchilla lanigera | reverse complement strand
CTTGACCATTGAGAAAAGCTATCGGGGATAGGCATCTTTCAACTGTCTGCTGGGCTTCACTTTTGTTCTACCAAGCAAAAATTCCTACTGCTTATTCATATTTAACCATAAGTCACTGTTCAAACTTCATTTATTGTTTGTTCCTTTCAAAATATTCAAATAAAGCTGCAAGCTGAGATCAGGTGCCAATGTCTTTAATGTCTGCTAGAATAGTGTCCTCCTCTCTGTCCGTCTCACTCTCCCCTGCTGTCATTTCCTTGTTTCTCCTGCTGTATTTTCGTGAGTCTGGCCTCTGTCTAGCATGGTACTGGGTGTGTCATTCAGGTGGTTCTGCCTGTGTCCTTGCCCTCATTTGGCGCTCATCCCGAGAGCAAAGCCTGGGCCCTAGGAACAGAGTGCAAGCCACTTCGGATGTCCCACGCTTTCTTCTAGGCACATTTTATAATGTACACGCAGCGTAGAAGTACACAAAAGCAATCATGCACATTGCTCACAAAGTGTAAGAAACTGCAATGCTGCAAAAGCTTAACAAGCTTAACACAAAGATTTTATATTGCTGCCACTGTTGTTTCTACTTACATGAACTTTAAGTGAAATAA
>NW_004955522.1:4495010-4501454 GCF_000276665.1 Chinchilla lanigera | reverse complement strand
AAGTGTGCTCAGTGACCGCATCTGCAGCCAGGACCCATTAGGGCCTGGAGTAGCGAGTGACCGTCCATGCTGCTCCGGGCCACCCAGGCCTGTCCTAGTCAGCAAAGGGAAATATGATGGCTGCTTTATCTTCATTGGAGCCTCTTGGTGAACGATTCTTTATATAATTTTTCACTCTCCTTTCATGTTTTTCTCTTGGCAGCCAGGGAGAAGCAGGTCCCAGTTGGACACTCTGCTGATTTGCCTCCTGAGCTAACGTATCATCCCTAGCGCAAGCTTCTTTTTACACAACACTGGCAGGGGCTTCAGATGCGTTCCCCGCCATGTTTCAGTCAGGGTTGTTCTCCCCACAGTGTGCAGTGACCCGCTTCATCTCCCTGAGTGAGGTCTCCAGGATCACCGCTCACCTGCACACTGCTCGCAGCATCTCTTCCACCTTTCCCGTCACCTGTTGCAGTGCTGCCCCATGCCATCTGCATTCCACACCCCACTTCCAGCAACTGAACCCATGTTAGGGCATAGCGAAGAAGGAATTCCCTTGTGAGATGCTGGAGACCATAGTTCCCACGTTCAGAAAGCTGGAGCTGAGCACAGGCAAAGAGCAGTTCCAGGCAGAGGCTGAGGACAGGGAGAGCCGCTGTCTGGCAAACCCAGCCATGCCGGAGATTTCCTTCTTCCTGCCAGCCCTGTTGACGCTGCCCAAGCTTCTCCTGCTCCTCTGGCCCATGTCCTCCAGCCCAGCACTCCCCTCCACCCACACAGCCAGACAGGGACATCGCCATCTCAGAGGCTGAGATGGCCACACATGTCACACATGCCACATCCCTCTAGCCCCCTAAGATCAGAGTCAGGGGTTCTTCTGGCACCGGCAGGTGCACATGCTGGGGGTGTCCTCCTGCCCTGCCCTGCTCCCTGTTCCCTCTGTCACCCTAGAGTGGCCATGGCTGCTCCTGAGGCTCCTGTTCTTCACCACCCTGCTGGCTGGCCAGCACAGCCCTTGAGGTGCTGAGACTACAGCCCAACTCCCTTCCTCCCGGCCGCCATGAGCAGGTTCAGTGAGCAGTGCCAAAGGCCTACAGGAGTCACCCAGCCCCTGCTCCCTGGTGTGGCCTGTCAGTCTGGTTTCCCACCAGTCCCTCGGAGGACAGAGGGGCCGTGCGTCTGGGCCAGGCGGCTTACCTGCCAGGATGCACATGGGCTGATCCCTCAGCTGAGCTCCCCTGACTGTTAAGGACCCACAGTGACATGAGGAGCCATACTGGGCAGCTCTGCAGAGCTCTCCAGGCTCCACTGGGGCCTGGAGATGGAGTTGCTGTCATCCAGGTGCACAAAACCCAAGATTGGCCTTGCCCCACTGACTGGCAAGGAGCAACATTGGCTGTCCCGGGGCCAGGCTTTTCGGAGCTTTGTAACCATACAAGGTAACCAACCCCAGGCTTGGCAGGACGACTAAGACTGCTGCCTTCTGGAGGCAGCACACAGGGCTGGTGAAGGCCGTGCTCTTCAGAGACGATGGCAGATGTGTGCGAGGCAAGAAGCCAAGGCAAGCCCGACACCTTTGCCATCTTTGCCCAAGATCTGCCATTAACTTCTCAGGGCTCTGAGTGTAGCCAAGACAGAATTGTCCCTAGGGAACAGCAACTGGCAGGATTTTCCCAGACTGACAAGAGGCACAAGTAGCCAAGTGCACAGCATGGCAGTATTGGGTTGTACATATAGAAAACCTCAGGGTTTATTCTCCTATGTGAAATCCTGCCTCTGGAGACCCCAGAGAATGGCCAAATCAGAGCCCAGCACTGGGTGGAGGAGAGGAGGTGTGGTGCACTGGTCTGACAGCTTCCAGAGGAAGAACAGCATCACCACGTCAAAGGCTGACCAAGGAGACTGAAGAGAGGTCTCTACCAGGCATCACTGAGCTCTCAGGATCTTTGTGGAGGGTTGGGACTGGGAGCCAGCTACCAGGACATCACCTCAGGCAGACCTCATGAACACAAACTACGGTTCCTTGGATTTTTAGCCATAACTGGCATCCCTGGTTTGTCTATAAAACCTCCAGCCCTGAACCTGGACCCAGGAGGTCTCGCATTGCTTGTGCCTGGGATTTTCCAACAGAAGTAAATGCCATTTCTCCCTGCCTAAAGATGTTTTAATGACATCCTTTAACAAATGCTCACAATCAGTTCTCCAAGGGTAATGTTGCAACACAATCTAGTAGGACAGAAATAAATGGCAAATGGCCAGGGAGGATCATATATTTCATGTTTCCCTAAGACACAATGTACATGCTTTCATTTGACATGTGTCTAATAGTTGTTTTGTCCATGATCACCCCTACAAGGCATCTCTCAGCTTCCATTTAAAATGATATTTCTACCCAGCCAAATGTAGGCCAGCTACACACCATTTCTCCCACCTTGTCTGCACCGTGTTTGGGGGGACATTGAAATGTAATGTATTACTGCTCACCCGCTCTTCAACACTGAGTACCCTCAGTTTGGAATTCCTCTGTCACGGATTTTCCCTATGGAGTCAGGGGGCTCTGGGGATTTCCTGTATATTGTACTTTTTGCCCTGCCTTGTCCACAGAAAGCTTGATGGACATAAGATTCTCCCAGAAAATGTTTTTCTGACTGATTTAAAGTAATTTCCTGCTTTTTTGGAATGCATCTGATTTCTGGGCTTCACTTTTGTTTGGCCAAGCCCAAATTTCTACTAGTTGTTAATATGTATTTGTACACCAGTGTTCAAACTCTGTATGTGTTAAGTTTGTGTCTTTAAAACTTATTCAAATGAAATCTACAAACAGATCAAGTGGTGATGTTTTTAATGTCTGTATAAAACAGTGTCTTCCACATTTTCTTTCCTTCTCTCTCTCCATCTCACTCTGTCTCTTGTTGTCATTTCATTATTTCTCCTGCTGCATTTTCTTGAGTCTGGCATTTGTCCATTGTGTTCCTGGGTGCATCGTCTAGATGCTTCTGTCCTGTGTCCTTTCTCTCATTTGCTGGTGGGGCATAGACTGGGCATAGGAAGAGAATGCAGTCCACATATGGAATCAAGAACTTTCTAGAGGGCACATTTTACAATCTATGCAACCATGCAAAAATAAGCTTTTATTTGCACAAGTGCACAGGTAACAAACTGTAGGAAAAAAATAATATTGTAAAAGCTATACATGTTTAAACCAAAGATATTTTATTTTCTTTATTGAGTCTTTTTGAGACAAGTTCTCGCTATGCAGTTCAGGCTGCCCTTGAGCTCACTTTGTAGCCCAGACTGGCCTCAAACTTGCAAAAATCCTCCTGCCTCAGCCTCCCGGGTGCTGGGATTACAGGTGTGGGCCACCACACCTGGCTCAAAACAAAGGTGTTTTATTGATTGATTTATTGAGTTTTTAACAGCCATTGCAGCAGCACAACACCCATCTCTGTCTCTGTCCTTATGTGGCTTTCTGTCTCTGCCTCTCTCTCTCTCTCTGTCTCTTTCTTCCTCCCTTACACCTTCCCTCCTTTCCTCCACCCTGAGCTATATCCATATCCACACAGCCCCTTTTCTTGGACTCCTGCCTGAGCCTCCCATATAGCTGGAACTGCAAGTACGTCCATCACACCTGGTTTGTGCCTTGTGATAACACCAGTCATAGGATTTAGGACCCACCCTAATCCAAGATGACCTCATCTGTACTCTCGGCATCTGCAAAAACCATATTTCTAAGTCAGGTCACATTCTGGTTTTTCAGGTGGCTTTCCTTTGGCAGGTGCTCTATCACCCAGTGTGTGTAAATGACAGCTATGTCCCAGACAAGGTCCAAGGGTCTCTTGCCTCCCGGGTGTCCTTTTCTTCTTGACCCTGGTGAGGGGTCATCCCTGCCATAGGGAGTGGGGGTGCTGTGCCTGCCTTGCTTAGTGGCCAGGGGCCTGGCTACTGAAGGGTGTTCTTCTGGCTGAGCTCCAATCCCATCAGTGGAGGTGAGAGCCGGCAAGACCACATCCTGCACACCCGCGGGCATCCTCGGACCATCATAGAGCATCGTGGGAGTCCCCAAACTGGGAGCAGCAGGAGAAGAGCAGTGGATGTGGGACAGCAGCTTGTGTGCAGTTCCTGTGCTACCCACTTCTTGTTCCTTCCATTCTTTGCTGCACACTCTAGAGCTATGGATTTCCTACCTCTCTGCTGACATGGATGGGAAGTACATGCCTCCCCCTAACACACTAGGAGGGTGTAGTTGCAGAGATCACGTTTCAGGAGACACCAGGGGCATCCTTCAGTGGTCTAAAAGTAGCGACTTAGCATTGGGCCCATCCTTATCACTGCAAAAAAGGGATCTCTCATGCTTGCCATGGTAGCATATGCCTGTAATCTCAGTACTAGGCAGGCTGAGGCAAGAAGATCACTGTGATTTCCAGGCCAGCTTGAACTACGTAGCAAGAACCTGTCACAAACAAACAAACAGGAGTTTCTCTCTTGAGATCATGGGATATAGGGTCAGCATGACAAGGAGTCCCACCCCATATGTTTAAAACTAAGTTTTGTGAGGTTGACACAGGAAGGTCACAATTTCAAATCCAATCTGAACTGTATAGCTTTTTCCAGTCTAGCCTGGGCATGTAACAAGACTCTGACTCAAAAATAAGAATGAGAACTTTTATTGTAGAGCAGTGTCCAAGTTGCAGAAGGCTGAAGGAAGCACAGGAAGCTCCCTGTCTGCTCCCCCCTGCTGGTCTGCACACATCACACCGATGCACCACCATGCACACATGATGGGCAATTAGACCCACGAGGTGCAGCTTGCTCTGGTCTTAGCCTCTCACACTTCTCCTGTTCCCAATTTCCTTTGGGACATCAAGTTGCCTATAGTCTGGTCTCTTTGTTCCCCTAAATTTTGGCCCCGGAGCGCCTCACCTGCTGCCCCCTCAGCTATCTTTGTGAAGAGCTGCTTGCAAGAGGTTTTCAGGACAGATAGGGCTCTCATCCTTCTCCTGCTGGGCAACACCGCCCCTGCCGTGCCAACCTGCCTTGATGGTGATGGCAATCAGGATGGCATGTGCCATAGGTGTAACCAACAGGCTCAGGCAAAGGGGACCTCTAAAGACAAAGAGAAAATGTCCACCTAAGCTGTTTGGAACGTCCTTGGTGCAGGGCTTGTGGCATGGGGGGAGAGGCTCTCTCAGAAGTAGCTTATCTGAGTGCTGTGGTCCTAACCTCCTGTGACAAGGTCTGATAAAGGAATCTGTGCATGACAGCTCCCTCCTTATGGACTTCAGACTTTGTACATGTGTGTGCATGTGCAGTGCTGGGAATGGAGCCGAGGGTGTTCTGCATGCTAGGCACTTGCTTTACCACCAAGCCTCATTCCAGGCTTTTCAGGGTTTGATATGGGTGATTTCTTTTGGTTCCTGACTTTCATAGTAGCAAGACTGACAACCAGGAAAAAGAACAGACGCAGGTCAGGTCAGGAAGCCAGGGTCCTCTGTAGACGCCAGGCAGCAGCTCCAGATGGTGCCTCCTATTTCTCAAGGCACCTGCAGAGCAGGGAGACTCAGAAGTTGTTCTTCAACACAGGGCCAGGGATTAGGCTGTGAACCTTCTTTTGCCCCAAGCAGTGAACCTGCCAGGTCCATGTGGTCTCTGTGAAGTCTCTGCTGCCTGCACCTGTGCCTGCAGGAGGAACCCAGGTCCCCCTGACTGGGCCAAGACTTCAGCTGGGGAGGGCAAGCGAACACCCCAGCAACAGTGACCATTATTGATCAGCATGCTCTCCCTGCTTTCCAACATTCCTGGATCCAGGTTCAGTGCTCTGACTTTAGTCTTTGTCCTTGTCCTGCAAGTGGGAGGTGGTGACAGGGCGTGGGGGGTGGGGTAAGGACATGCTGCAGTGCACAGGTGCATAGTCAGTGCATGTCACTGTCACTTAGGGCTCAGGTGCCCTGGGGTTTGGTGCCTTCTTTTTAGACACACTTTCACAATGCAGTTCAGACTGGCCTTGAAGTCACAGGGATCCTCCACCCTCAGCCTCCCCAATGCCGGGATTGCAGGCATTTTCCACCCTGCATGGGCCTATTTTTCAATATTTCTGTATTCATGTGTTTATTCAAGTGATATGTATTTCTGTCTGTACCTGTTGCTGCCCATCTCTATTTTCGGTACTGGGGATTGCCCCAAGGCCTTTGCACTCAGTAGCCGCAGCCCTTTTAGTAGTTAGAACAGGAACCGGAAGTGACGTACCTTCTGCCCGCCCCTTCCATCCCTTTGGCTCCTGAGGCTTCATGGGAAACGCGCGTCTGTGGTGACAGGCGCTGAGGTGCAGGGAAGCCAGCGGTGAGGAGAAGACGGCCGGCGCCCGCGGGAGGGGGCGGTGGGCCGGGCCCGGGGTGCGGCGGGTCGTCCGACACAGGAAGGTCGCGTCGCGTCGGGGCGGCCTCGGGGGCGGGGAGCGGAGCAGCC
>NW_004955522.1:4484779-4494665 GCF_000276665.1 Chinchilla lanigera | reverse complement strand
CTCCCTGGCGGGGCTTCCCCCTCGCGCCTGGGGTGCGGTCGCCCCGCCGTCCCCGCTGCCCGCAGAGGAAGGCGGGGACTCGCAGGTCACGCAGCCCAGAGTCACAGCCCTGAAGTGCGCCGAGCGGGGTTTTGATGCGGTGGCCCCAGCCCGGAGCCCGGCCGCGTTCCTTTGCCCACCTTCTCCGTGAGCCCCTCCCTTCTCCGTGTCCTCGCGTTTCAGTGACGGGCCTGGCTTTTTCCCGTGAGCTCACGTAGGCTGCGGCCTCCCAAGGGTCCTGACCGGTTAGGTGCACACAGTGCAGGCGGGACTCTGGGTTTCGGTCTCACCTGCAGCACAGCCAGGTGGACGATCTCCGTGCTGTGAGCCCCGCCCGCTTGCTGTAGGGCACAGGTCGCATCAGCTGTGTGACAACCTTAGAACTGCGTGGTAGCAAGAAGGCGCCCCGGGAATAAATGTCACCTGTCATCTGTGACAAGCCTGGCTCAAGATGCTCTGTGCTTTCCCAGGTGTTCGGGTTTACTTGTTTACTTATCAGCTGTAGTTACCTTGCAACTCCAGGAGCTCCTAGTACTTGGACGACTGTAACAGTTGCTTCCCTGCAGAGAGAGAGCCTGTGTGGCCTGGGACCTTGCTCACTATCTTGATTCGTTCTCTGAATACGCCTTGAGTTCCCTGCTGGTCTGATTGGGCAAGCTTCAAGATGATAATAGCCTTTTCTCAGAGTCAGCTGTGTCACATAACACAGCCTGATCACGGAAAGGGTATCTTATACTTCACAGTCCTGGAATTACTAGGAAGAGAGAAGTATCTTGGAGACACCTGGGAACTTTGGTACCATAGAGTTACCCAGTTGACAGCTTCTCTGTCCTGCTTTCCTGTCCAGCTCACTGCTCTAGCCATACCACTTTCATTCTAGTGTCTCAGATATGTTGCCCTTTTTTTTCTGCTTATGGTCTTTGCCTGTTTCTCAGTCACTGGTAGGTAGAAACTGGTTTCATCTTTCCACTTCCTATCTAGACCACCTGTGCCTCCTAGGCCCTCCTAGGCCCTGAGCTTGTATGTCCCCCGCCCCCTTCCAGTGATCTGAAACTCGGTGAAGGTGAGGGTGAATGTCTTAGTGTAGTAGAAGCAATGTGTTGTTGGTGCACAGTCATCGTAGTCTGGTAGATTTGTTCAGTGCGGAAGACACAAGGAAGGGCTAGTGGATTAACTGCCAAAAAGGAAGGGGTGAAAGTACAGGATGCTGAGCCTGTCCCTCTAATGAGTTGCAGCTGGCACTCCCCCTTCCCTTTGGTTTCACCATCTGTGCCCAGGAGGTGGCAACAAAGCCTGCCCCAACAAGAGATGCAGTGTTGTGACTTAAGATTTCCTATGTATTGAAAACCTTTAAGAAATTGATTTAAAACAAGTAAACCCAAACACTTGGGAAAGCACAGAGCATCATGGGACAGGCAGGACGTGGCTGCTGCTGAAGATGGCCTTGCCGCCCCTGTGGGCACTTGTACCGGGCACTTCATTACGTGGCTGTGTTTGGCTGTTCGATCAGGAGAAAGGAGATTGTCAAGCAGTTCAAAAGGTTACTTCCAAATCATTATATGTATTTATGAGGTGTATGTGGGTGTGTGTAAAGAGTTGTTTTATTTCCAAACTATTATTGAAATGGTCACACATACTAGAGCTGGGGTTTTTGTCTTTCAGTTAGTTGGCCAGTGCAGAGGACAGTGGACCATCTTGGAGGAAGCTGCCTATTTTATCTTCAAGCAATTAATATTTCTGTTTTAATATTTAGAATTTTGATGCATTTTTATTTTAGCATATGGTGAATAATATGAGTCTAGCTTCAATCTTGTGCATGTGTATAGCCAGTATTCCCAACTCCATTTATGAAAGAAACTGTCTTTCCTCGAGCATATGTTTTTGGCTCATTTGTTAAAGATTGGGTGTCCTAATATGTCTAGGGCTTTCCAAGCCCTCTATCTGTCATGTTGATCTACTTGCCTATTTTTGCGCCAGTCCATTGCTGTTTTTATCACTGTAGCTTCGTTTTAGAATTTGAAATCCAGTACTGTGTTACTTCCTGCTTTCCTCTTGTTGTCCAGGATTGCTTTTCCTATTCTGGGTATCTTCTGGTTCTATACAAATTTTAGGATTTTTTTTCTAGTTATTTGAGATACTGTTGTTATTTTCATTGGGATTGTGTTCAATCTTTATACCATTTTGGTAGTATGGCCATTTTGACAGTGTTGTTTCTTCCTCTTCAGAAACAAGGGATTTGTTTCTACTCTCTAATGTCCTCTTGCATCTCCTTTTTGGGAGTATTGTAGTTTTCATATTAGAGGTCTTTCACTTCTTTGGTTCGATGAATTCCTAAGTATTTAGTTTTTTCTTAAGGCTATATCCAATGGTGTTGTTTTCCTAACTTCTTTGTCAGTGGGTTCATTATTGGTATAGAGGAATCCTATTGGTTTTTGTTGGTATTTTTCATTATGCTGCAGTGATGAGTTTGATTATTGGTTCTAGGAGTTTCTGGGGAAATTTCTTGGGTTTTCTATGTAAAGGGTCATATTGTCTGTGAATAATGATAATTTGACTTCTTCTTTTCCTCTATGTATTCCTTTTATTTCTTTCTCTTGTTTGATTGCTCAGGCTAAAGTTATAAGTAATATACTAAACAGCAGTGGAGATAGTGAACATCCTTTTCCTGACTTTCTAAGAAAAGCTTTCAGTTTTCCCCTGCTTAATAGGATGTTGGCAGAATGTTTTTCATAAATGGTTTTTATCAGGTTGAGATAAAGTCCTTCTGTACCTGTTTCCTTCCAGGTTTTTCTTGAGAGTGGATGTTGGATTTTGCCACTCTTTTTATGTGTCTACTGAGAGGCTCGTGTGATTTTTGTACTTGCTTCTGCATTATGTGCTGTATTGATTTGTATACATTGAACCATCCTCGCATCCCAGGGATGAAACCTACTTGATCATGATGGATGATCTTTTTACTTAATTGTTCCATTTTGTTTGCCATTATATTGTTGAAGATTTTTGTATCTGTGTTCCTTAACACATTCACGACAGGGCCATAATTCATATATCTTGCTGCCATGTGGTTTGTCACAGCAGTGAAATGTGTCTGAGTGTGCCATGCATGACTGTACCACTTCCATCTCCAGTGGTACCAGCTGCCTGATGGGACAGTGATCCATGTATCAGTGCTGGATCAAGCATGTGAAAATGTGTTCAAGAGACTGGCCTGTAGTAGTCTTTTTCAGTTAGGTCTTTGTTTGGTTTGGGAATATAAGGTAATTCTCGCTTATAAAAATGAGTTTGGAAGGAGTCCTTCCTCAAGGAGTTTGAGGCATATTGACATTCGATCTTCCCTGAAGTTCTTATGTATTTTAGTTGGTGAATCTTTGGAGCCATGGGTTTTTCTTAGATTGTAGGTTCTTTATTAATCCCTTGATTTTGTTGCCTTTTAGACTGTTTGGAGCTTTTAGTTTCTTGACTGAGTTGGTGTTTGTTTTGTTTAGTTTTGTCTTTCTGAGAGCAAGTTTTGCTATGCAGTTCAGGCGGGCCTCACACTCATAGCTGTCCTCCTGCCTCAGCCTCCCTAGTGCTGAGATTACAGGTATGCACCACCAAGCCTGGGGATTCAGCTTTGATAATTCATATGTGTCAAGGAATCTATCCATTTCTTCAGTATTTTCAAATGTATTGAATTACAGGTTTTCAAAGTAGTTGCTAATCTTCTGAATTTTGGCAGTGTTCTTTTTTCTTCTTTTCTTTCTTCTTTTTTTTTTTTTTTTTTTTTTTGTCTTTTTGAGATAGTGTCTCACTATGCAATTCAGGCTCGCCTTAAGCTCACTTTGTAGCCCAGGCTGACCTGAAACTCACAACAGTCCTCCTGCTTCAGCCTTCTGAGTGTTAGGATTACAGCCATGTGCCACCATGCCCAGCTGTAGTGTTCATTTTTATTTCAACTTTTTCATTTGTAATTGCATTGATATGGGTCTTTTCCTTTCTTCTTTTGGTACATTTGGTATAACAGTTTGAGTATTTTGTTTATTCTTTTCAAGAACCAGCTCTTGAATTCACTTATTTTCTCTTTGTATTTTTCTGCTTCAATTTCATTAATTTCTGTTCTCATCCTTTATAATCCTTCTTTGTATTAGCTTTGGGTTTGGCTTGTTCTTGTTTTGCCTAAAGCCTTCAGGTGCATGATTTGGTTATTTATTTGGACTTACTCTGTTTTCCTACTCTGAGCATTCACAGCCGTGAACTTCTCCTTTAGGACTGCTTTTATGGAGCTTCATAGGTTCTGATATGTTATAATGACATTATCATTTGAATCTAGAAACCTGAATTTCTTCCTTGATCTCTGTGACCCATTTATTATTCAAGATTGCATTGTTTGTTTGGCGTGCTTTTGCAAAATTTTTCATTTGTTTTAACCTTGATTTCTAGTTTGATTTGCACCATGATATGATAATATAAATGAAATAATTTTGATTCGTTTGTATTTAAGCAAGCTCTGGGGCCAGCGAAATAGCTCAGTGGCACAGCGCCTGCCTGGGAAGCCCAAAGTCCTGAGTTTGAATTCCGGTACAAAAAAAAAAAAAAAAAACAAGCTCTGTGGGCTAGTATGTGGTGTATTTTGGTGAAAGTTCTGTGCGCTGGTGTTGTAGTGTGGAACAGTCTGTAGATAACTGTCAGGTCCATTTGTTTGAAGGTGTGGTTCATCCGATAGTTCTTTGTTGATTGATTTGTTTCATTGATCTATTTGTGAGAGTTGGGTATTCATACATGAACTGTGGGGCTATAATTTCTGTGTCTCACTGCCAGGTAGATCTGATTTGAATGTGTTACTGTCAGCTTCCCGCAGTAGCGGTACATGTGCAACTGTCCTGTTGGGCAGCTTGTACCATTTTATTAGTAAAAAGCCTGATAAAAGTGATGAGATCCATTTGTACCAGTGGTGGTGCAAGCTGCCCAATGGGAGAGCCATGAATATGCCACTGATAGTTCAAGCCTTTGGGCGTGTGTTAAGGTCTCCCATTATGATTGTATTGATGTTTATCTAGTCTTTCATGTCCATTGCATTTGTTTTCTGAAGTTGGGTGTGCCAGTGTTTGGTGCATACAGTGGTGCCTTGGTTCTCAAACTTAATTTGAATCTGGGAAGATGGCTGCAGTTGTGTTTATCACCTGATGCGGAATTCATGAATGGAAGCAAAATTTTGCTCTATGCTTCTGTTTGCAGCCTGAATTGTTTGCAAACAAGCATTCATGAACTGAAGTATTACTGTCTACATTTATAGTTGTTATCTCTTCCTTAACCAGTGTGTAATTCCTTATCTGCCTCTTCTGGTCAGTTTTGGCTTCAAGTCTGCTTTGTTTCAAAATAGAATTGGTACTCCTGCTCATGTTTGGGCTTCCTCACATGGACTATTGTTTTCTATTCTTTAATTTTTAGTCTGTGGATTTCTTTTTGGATTAAATGTATCTCTTGTGTGCAGCGTACTGTTAATTTATTTTTTCCTGCAATCTATCTGTCAATCTGTGTCTTTGTGGGAGGGCAAAGTTTTGGGCAGATTGCTATTCATAGAAAGTTATTACTGATTATTACTGACTTACACTTGTCATGATTTTTTTTTCTGTTGTTGGTTCCTTTGTTTTTCCCTTTGGCTTAACTACTCACTCTACATTTTGTAATCTTTCCATGTGAATTTTTGTTTGTTTGTTTGTGTTTGTTTTGGCATTGGTGGCTTCATGACCCCTGTGTAGGATATTTTTGAGCATTTTCTTGAAGTTTGTTTTGTTATTGTTTTGTTTTGTTTTGGTACCGAACTCATGACCTCAGGCTTGCCAGGCAAGTGCATATGCTGCTGAGCTATATCCCTGGCACTGAAGTTTTTGTTGTTGTTGTGAATGTCTTTTGTCCTTTTTTTGAGACAGAGTCTCACTGTGTAGTTCAGGCTGGCCTGGACTCACTATGTAGTCCAGGCTGGCCTTAAACTCATAACAATCTTTGTGCCTCAACCTCCCATATGCTGGGATTACAGGTGTGGGCCAACTCACCTGGCTGTTGTGAGTTTCTGAGGATGTTATTTGTCATAGAATATCCTCATTTTTCCATGAATTGTGAAAGATAGTTTTGCAGGATATATTTTTGGGGGTTAGAAGTTGCTTTTCTTTGGGGCATGAAGCACATTCCTTGAACATTCCTGGCTTTTAACATGTTCCCCATGAGCGCCATCATTTATGTCTCACTGCTAGTACTACCTTGTACCAGCAGTGTTCCAAGCTGCCTGAGATATCACACTGCGTGTGATATCAGTGGTTCAAGCTGGCAGGAATGTGTTAAGGTTCATGCTGAGAAGTCTGCTATAGTCTTTATGGGTTTATTTTTGGAAGTGATTTGTTGTTTTTCACTATCAGCTTTGTAGATTCTATCCTAGTATTGAACTTGTGGGATTTTGGCAGTGATGCGTTGTGGGAAAGGCCTTTTCTGGTGATGGCTGTTTGGAATTGTGTATGCCTCACTGTGGTTTTGAAGCTACAGTTTCTCTAAGTACACGACTACCTGCATGCACGCTACCTTCTAGATGTGACACTCCTCACATTGGTCATTTCTTCTGCCTGTGCTTTATGGTTTGAATAAATTTTTTTTTATCTCCTGGGTTTCTGTTTGATAGTTTCATGGACTCTAATTTGGGGGTTTCGTTTTTTGACACAGGGCCTCACTATGTAATTTACTGGCCTTGAACTCACTATGTAGCACACCAGCTGGCCTCAAATTTGCAGTGCTCCTCCTGCCTCAGCCTTCTGAGTGCTGGGATTACAGTTGTGTGCCACCACACCTGGTTCTTTTTTTAAATTTTTTATCTAATTGTTTGTTAAATTGGTCATTTGTGTTTTGAATTATTTTGGTTAGCTCTGCTAGTTTTGTATTTGTATCTTTAAGCTCACAGATCAGTTTGTTTATTAGGCCCATTATCTGTTTAGTATCTCATCTTGGAGCTTGCAAAGTTTCTTTGCTTTTCTTATTTTATATGTGTCAGCTGTTTGGTTTATTTCCTCATGAGTGCCCCTTGGCTATGCTTTTGAGGAGTTTTTGGAGGCATTTCATTGTTTTTCATGTTTGTGCTTTGTGTGTGTGCGTGTACACGTGGCAGCCAAGCTCATGTGCTGATGTTTGAGGATTCATTGGACAGCAGAAACTAACAGTCTTTCTATTCCAATGAATCATCTTGTTGTGTGTCTCCCTCTTTGACCTCCTGAATTTCATAGAGCTGGGCCTGGTCAGTTTGGTGCATCCTTTGAAAGTGGTGAGGAGTATTGTGGTCATGGGCACAGGAGCAAGGCCAGTGACACAAAAAAGAAAGCAAAAATGGTGTGTCTTCCTAATCTGAAGTTTTATGAATGGGATTGGTAGGTAGCATTGTTCGGCCTTTTCTCTTTCCTGCATAACATTTTGTAAATGTATCCATGTTAATAATGTATCCACAAGAGCATATGAGTATCATATAAATGTGCTCTGTCACCTCCTTATATTAAATATCCCACATTTTATATACTGTATATGTCATGGGCCATGTGCATGCTAGGCAATCACTCTGCCACTGAGCTACCTGAAACATGTTTTAAAAATAATTGTAACTGAGCCGGTTTTAATTATTTAAAAATAATTGTAACATGTACAATTACAAAAAATAATTGTAACTACTGCTGTACAGTTACAGGTGTGGTGGTGCATGCCTATAATCCCAGCATTTGGGAGGCTGAGGCAGGAGGATCATTGCAAGTTCCAGGCCAGTCAGGATTACAAAGTGAGCTCAAGGCCAGCCTGAACTACATAGTGAGACGCTGTCTCAAAAAAGATCAAAAAAAAAAAAAAATGTAACTATACCTGTGTTCTGGCTGAATTTATTTCTTTTGAAAACATAAAGAGTGAATAGCAGTTAAAAACAGAGTTCTGAGCAGACTGCTGTATTCATCCAGACCAAATTTTTATTTTTTTCAAGTGTGATACAGCTATTTAATTTCACATCAACAACAGCCAACGTATGTGACTCACTCCCATATTTCTGTATTTACACAAAGCCCATACTCTTTATATGAAAAATAAATTACAGTTTAATAATGAAATACAGTTTACAAATGCAGCTTCCTAAAGCCTAGTGAAAAAGAAGGAAAATGTGTAAGTGTGTAAGACAAGATCACTGCAGAATCTGGCTCTTCAAGGTAATGTTTTGAAAATTAGAAACCCTAGGACAAATCACAGAGCGATTTTTCACATGCCAATTTTGTAGTTTTCTTTATTTCTGAATTATTAACTCTTTGTTGGCTAGAATATGGCTTTTAGGTTTGCCTCCAGAAAGTTGTGGCATAAAAGTTAACAGTCAGATTAGATTCCTCTTAAAATAAAAAGGATTAGAGCCCCCTTGTAGCAGTCTCTACTGCTGTACACAATCATTTAGTGGCCCTAGAGCAGCAATTTTAAAATGTTATGTTCAGACACCTCTTAAGGGAATTTTGAAAATGTATCATATCTCCTTGTAGATTTCTAAATTAACCTGTAAAATTGCTCATCATGAACAGTTGCAAGGAATATAAGCGCTGATGTATTGTGATACTACATCGTCAAGTAAAACTTACTTTTGTTTTTAAATTTAGCCAAGAGGGTCTAAATATAAAAGTTATTTTGTAAACATTCCACCTTTCAAAAATTAAATGGGGAATGCAATTTTTCATGGTAGGAAATGGCACATTTTCCCTTTCACTCTTTCAGTTTGCATTTTAATACCTCTTTCCCCACAGAGTTTTAGCCTACTCTGTGTTTTTATATTGTTTAATATGTACCACATGTACATAATATACTATAATCATAATGCTCTAAACCTTTAAAATTTTCTTCTGGATTAAGCTTGATTAATAAAAACAAAGTACAAATTTTAAGACATAATATTCATTGAAAATGTATCTGTGTGTAATGAAGAAGGTTTTTAATTTCATCTATCTGTAGATGATTAATATTTTCAGAATGAGCCCAGGTGCAGCACCCAGTCTGGTTTGGTTTGGTTTGGTTTTCCACTAGTAGTGATGGAACCCAGGGCCTTCACACTGAGCTATATCCCTGGGCCTTTTTTTAAATCTTGAGACAGGGTGTTGTTAGATTGTTAAGTTGCCCGAAGTGGGCTTGAACTTGCAGTTGTACTGTCTTCACCTTCCAGAGTGCTGGGGTTATAGGAATGCACCGCCATACCCAGGTCTAGTCTCCCTTGTAAATGTTAAGCATGCAGGGGTCACTGGTCCCTGCTCACATCCATGAGATAGGAGTGGGAAATTTTGTGGCTGCAGTATCTCTGAGTCCTTCCAACTCTTTCACAGATACATGTCAGAATACAGAAATCTACTGGGTGTTCTGTTCACTTTGTGAAATCAGAAAACTAGGATTTGCAAAAGTATCTGTGCCTGTTTTAGCCTTTCACTTTGCCAACATCCACATTTTAAGTTCTACACCTTGGGTTATGATGTCTGATAGAGAAGAGATAGGAGAGGTTGTGTTTCTTTTGTAAGCTGAGAAAAGAGCATTTTTCTTAGTAAGTGACTCTTACTAAGGAGTACAGCAAGAACAAGAGGATCTGAAAAGAGATGCCGTGGAAAGTTTTGCTACATCCCAGGTGTAAAGCGGGCTAGCTATCACCTTGTGGCACAAAAACCACTGGCCTTGGTCACACAACATCTCAATTACTAGATTTTGTTCCCTGGCCACCTTCTCGGAGCACCAGGCCCTCAGGTGCTCTGTGCAGCCCACCTTTCACATGAGCCGCTGCTTGGAAACAGGCAGGGTTCTGAGATCAGATTTGGAGAACGTGACCCTCGACACCCCT
>NW_004955522.1:4482211-4483494 GCF_000276665.1 Chinchilla lanigera | reverse complement strand
GGGTGGGGCCAAATGGTTTTTAGGATCCAGTTCTACCTAAGCAAAGCACCACTTACTGCTAGTTTGTTCCTCTGTTCCACATCTGCTTGTTTTCATACACCTGCTTTCCCGAGTCAGTTCTGACTCTCTGAGAAGTTGTGACTCTACTGACCCCACCTGCCTCCACGACTGTTGTCTCAACAGCCTTATCAAGTCATGATGTTATGTCTTGGAATGCAGAGGTGTAAAGTCCCAGCCAATCACATGTATAATCATGGTTTAGATGGGTTTACCCCTCTGGAGATGACTGCATTTGGGGTTTTCTTTAACACCCTACACTCAGGTGGCCTGAGCTAGTGTTGGCAAACCTATGGTATTCGTGCTGCGGCAGGCATGTAAGCGAAGTCACCCCAGCATTGCCCCAGAAGCTGAGCATCGGATAACACTGCACATAGGGGCCATGAATGTGCTCAGAAAGGAGTAGCGGCACCAGCCCATGATGTCCCAGGAGTGACTCATTAGCAATAATTTTTCTGAACTTCTGCATGGCCAGTCAGCCCACTGCCAAGGGTAGATGGATGGATGGGTAGATTTTTTTTGGCTTGGACTGGCTGTGAGTTTTAATACATTGTTTGTATTAACACAAGATTTTAGCTTTCAGTTTTCTTATGAAAAACTGAAATTTAGTATCTTAAGATTTAGCCAAGAGATGTTCTCATTAAGAGGCTGAGATTCTCTTAATGTTGTGCTGTCCCCCTGGCACTTTGAGTCTGCAGCACCATATTTGTTTGTAAAGAATTTTGAAAACAAGTGCCTTAGTTACTTTTCTCTCCTTGCTGAAACAAAATGTCTCACACCCACAGTTAAAGGGGGAACGTTTGTAGAGTTTTCCATCCATCATCAGCTGGCTCCAAGGCAGGGTGGCTTGGCAGAGGGGCGTCAGAGTAGAAGCAGTTTATGGCAAGCAGATGACAGCAAGGGCAAGCAAGCAAGGGAGTTTAACATACCTTTCTGCCCCTTTTATCTTCTCCAGGATACTCAGAGCAGGTAGCACTCACACCCTTAATCCTAGTGCCCTTGATCCTAGCATTCACCGTGAATCAATCCCAGTGTCACAAAATCTAGATCCAGCCACTTTGGAAAAACCCCTCCTATGACCACATGAAGCCTTGGGGGGACATCTAAACACAGGCCATACGAAGAGCAAGGATACATATTTGCTTGGACTGGCTGTGATTTTTGAAGACTCTCCCACAAGGTAGGGAAATGCCCTCAGATGCCTTTTTCAGAGCAGGCCAAAGCTG
>NW_004955522.1:4479628-4480741 GCF_000276665.1 Chinchilla lanigera | reverse complement strand
AAAGAGAAGAAAGGATGTCTTTCGTTGGTTTATTTTTTGAGATAGGATCTCACTGGCCTTGAACTCACTTATGTAGCTCAGGCTGGTTTCAAACTCACTGCGATCCTCCAGCCTCAGCCTCCAGAGTGCTGAGATTACGGGTGTGTGCCACCACACCCAGCTGGGATGTCTTATGATATCCAAACATTTGAGAGAAAAGTGCAGGTTTTTGAAAGAGAACCTGAAAATAGGCAGCTGAAATATTTTCAAAATCTAAAAATACATTTAGAAAATTTTACATTTAGAGACAGTCCTACAAGCCATCAGGAACCTCCATTAGATTTTCTAGCATTGTAGCAGCTGCAAAGCAGAATTTTACTGCAAGATTTTTATAGTTCTTTAGATGGAGACCAGCCTGTGTTTTCTTACTTCTCCAGATAAAGTCAAATTTAAAGAACTTCATCTTTCCTGCTTACACTGGTTAGATTTGGGAAATCTGAAGTGGAGCTATTGGAATTTCAAGCAAGGTCTATCTGGAAAAACAAATCCTATGACCTGCATGCAACACTTGAGAAGACAGAATGTAAAGGGATGACAGAGGACAGCACAGCTGGTAGTTCTGAAAAGGAAATCCTTAAAGTGTGGAATTCTCTGCCAAATAATTTCAAGTCAATGAAATAACGTGGGATTGCTTTCTTACTTTGGATCATCGTATGCTTGTGAGCAGCTGCTTTCAGCTCTGAATATATCAAATCTGATACAAGAAACCAGACTAACAGATGACATGAGCGCTGTATGTGATGCTCTCAAACTAATGAAGTACAGTGGCACTTCAGGTCTTGAAGGCAATTCTCTACATGATTCTGGCCACAAACTGACCTGGACAGGACCTGAATCAAATTTCCCCATAAGGTCAACATTGAACCTAATGGTAGAATTTGATTTGGTTCTCGTTCAACTTGGTTTGCACCCAGAGGTGTAGAAAGAATGAAGTTTGTGAACCAAGGTATCAATTTGTACGAGCCACAGTTTGACAAATTATCAGCATGCATACAGCAGCAAAGATCACACTTAATTGTGAAAAGGCAAGCCAAATGCAAACTTTTACTTTTCAATAAAAGGCTGTTTGTATCA
>NW_004955522.1:4469881-4478668 GCF_000276665.1 Chinchilla lanigera | reverse complement strand
AAACACTAGCAGGAAGTTAACCCGACTTGTGCCCGTTGGGTCTTCTTCACAAATGTCATGTTGATGGCAGACTGGAGAGAGGATGATGCCACACAGTAGTCTCTTACATGGGATGGAACAGAGCACCGTCCTCCACATGCACACACCACACACTTACACATGTACACCGGCTTCTATGAGTAGAACTTGCTGTTGCTGACTCTTTTCTCTCGCAACCTGGAATGAAACCGATCTCAGCATCACCAGCGGGGCAGATGATACAGGCTCTGTGCAGAACCCTGGAACACTTGGGGTCATTTATGCCTGGATGGCTTGGGGATGGGAGTTGGAAGGGCCACTCTGAGCTCCTGTCAAGACCCTGAAATTCACCCGGGTGTGGTGGCACAGGCCTGCAATCCTAGCCCTCGGGAGGCTGAGGCAGGAGGATCATTGCAGTTTGAGGCCAGCCTGGGCTACAAAGTGAGCTCAAGGCCAGAGTGAACCACATAGTGAGACCCTGTCTCAAAAAAAACAAGAACAAGAACAAAAAAAATCAGTGTTCATTGGAGCTCTGGTATAGCAGTGGTAGAACAGTTGCCTAGCATGCATGAGGACCTGGGTTCTATCTCTAGCTTAAGAACAGCAAAATGGCCATCTATTTTCACTGTTACATTGAAAAGTCCTTGTAAGATAGAAGATGGTTCTACTTAGGGAGTAGGAGGTGCTCAAGGTGTTACTTTAAGTTCATTTAGGGCAAAGAAAACCAGAATCAAAGGTACCAAAGAAAGCAAGGGTGGGTAGAGGACTTTCCTGAAGTTTTGCCCCATGAGCAGCAGCACGTGATGGAGGCCAACCTACCTTCGGTTGCACTTCTCCTGGTACAGCTGCAGCTGGTTCTCATTGACGTTGAACTCTTTGACAAGGGCGTCCCGGTTGGCAATGCGCAAGTTCTGCTGTGTGTCGTAGAGAAATAACTGGTTGTTCAGCTCTTCTTGCCTCCTTCGCAGCTGCCGACAGGAGGAGTAGAGTTCCTCCTCACTCTCCTGGAGAATAGGGGAGAGAATCATCTTGTGAGTCACCCACGGGACATGGTTTCCCACCTGTGTCCAAAGGGAGCAGAGGGCAGAGGTTTAGTAGTGGAGGTTATCCTAGGAAAGCCACGGCTATTTTAACTCAAGGTAAAACTCAAATATTACATTGGAAACTGGCCATTTATACAGTGCTTGGTCTCCCCATGAGCTTTATCAGGAAGCATTGAAACAATCCAGTGCATGTTTTCCAATCCAGTCTAGTTTTTCCTTCGTCTGAATCACCTTCTCTTTTTTATCTAAATACAAAAGTGACCAAGAATCTCTGTGCTTAAAGGGTGGTGCAGGACAATCTGAGGACAGGCAGGAAGCAGGTAATTTAAGACCTTGTGAGGGCCTTAAAAAGCAAAGTCACAGCTGCGACATGGACAAACCTGAAAAACACTGTGCTAAATGAAAGAATTGTTTTTAAAGATCACAAACTATGCAATGCCATTAATATGAAATGCCCAAAACAGGGAGATTCATAGAGACAGAAAGATTAACAGTTGACATGGGACAAGCAGGGAATGACAATGACTTAAGTACAAGGTTTCTTTCCAAGGTGATGAAAATGCTTAAAATTGAGTGTGGCGATGCTGTACAAGTCTGTCTGGGTAAGCTAAGCCCTGTTGGGGCACTTTAGTGGGGTGATTGTGTGGAATATGAATTGTATCTCGGTGTTTGTCCCCTACCCCAAAATAAGGCAGGTATCACAGATTACACCCACAAGGATGGCCATGTGACATTTAGCCCTTAATGATGCCTTTTCCCCACCGTCACCACCTCCAGACATGTCCCCAGCCAGTCTGGTACGAAGCATCCACAGGACTTTGATTGGCGCTCTTGGTATAAATTGCCTTGGGATGAGCTAGAGGAGTGGCTGGATGCATCCAGTTCCTAGTGATCCTATTATGGCCCTTCTCTGTAATGTAGAGAGTTGGAAATGAGGCCGGAAGAGAGGGAGAGAACCATTGAGCGAGAGCACCAAAGTGCAGCCATGACTGACACAAAATTTACCCTCTAGTGTGCTTGGAGTAGGGTGGAGCTCTACAAGGACAAGGGGTTTGGGTTTCATTGTGGAGGGAGGATGAGGATACCTTCCATCGTATGGTTTCAAAAGACAGCTGACCTCTGTGTAAAGGGAGCTGCGTGGGAAGTCAGTCTGTCCTCCGCACCTGCCCTGTCGATGGACTAAGTCAAGCAAGAGAATCCAGGGCTTCAGAATTTGTCCTGATGCACACAGATGGACTGGTCTTGTCACTTTTTTTTACAAAAACAAGAACTTCATACATAACCTTGCTTGGCAACCGTGCTTTGTTTTTCTACCTTAACAACCTGACAACCTCATGGCAACCAACATGGATGCCCTCCTCAAGGTCACAGCTAGAACTGAGACTTGAGCTAGAGGGGAGAGGTGATGGTCATTCCTGATTCGAAGTAAATAGCTGTGGTAGTACCACCCAGGTCAAGAAAAAAAGCACTGCCAATTCTACACACCCTCCTGCTGCCTCCCTCCCCACCTTTTTTTTCTTTTCTTTTTTTTTGTCTTTTTGAGACAGGGTCTTGCTATGCAGTTCAGGCTGGCCTTGAGTCACTTTGTAGCCCAGGCTTGTCTCGAACTTGAAAGAATCCTCCTGCCGCAGCCTCCCAAGTGCTGGGATTACAGGTGTCACCACCACACCTGGCCACCTCACCTCTTAGAATTTGTGATAACCATTTCTTGGCATCCTTTGGAGTCTGTTTGCACATTGAAAAAAATAAGATTTTTATTTTCCAAGTGTCTAATTAGAAAACATAGGAAACCTTTAGCATGAAATTTTACCTAAGCCAGCTGTGCTGGTGGTATAATTCTAGCTATTTGGGAAGACTGCAAGTTTGAGGCCAGCCTGGGCAACAAGGTGAGGCTTATCTAAAAAAACAAAAAGTTTTATTTGGCCTTTTACCAGCTCTTTATTTAGCCTTTGGCATGATTTTTGCATCATTCTCTACCTTTAGTTTTTTCTGTTTCGTGATAGAAAAACATTTTTAAAAATTCTACCAGCAACACTTTCGTGTTTCCTGTTGAGATTTTAAGTTCATCAAACAAATTGCAGTATTTAGAGTTCTTAGATATCTCACATCACCAGATTTCCATATAAACATCTTGCAGAACCATAGAACAATGATCAGAATTAAGAAACTTAACACTGGTGCATCACTGAGCTACAGATTTATTGAAGTTTCACCATTTTTCCCCACCAGTGTCTTTTTTCTGTTCCAAATACAGTCTAGGATCCCACCCTGCATTTAGCTGTTACACTTCCTTGTGGTCCTCTGAGTTTTCCTTAATCTTCCTATATCTTTTATGACCTTGACACTCCTTAGCCTTTGGTTATTTTGTACAGTGTCCCTCAATTCAAGTTGGCCTGGTATTTCTTTTTCTATTTGAGGTTACTCAGTCCTGGCAAGAATATCAGAGAAGGGATGTGCCCTTCTTGCTGTGTTAAATCAGGAGGTCCGTGATATGAATCTATCTTACTGCTTGTGGTGTTGATGTTGATCATTTGGTTAAGATGATGTCTGCTGGGTTTATCCAGTGTAAAGCTTCTGTTTTTCTCTAACGCATTTCTTGGAGGAAGCTACTTTTAAGGTAATGCAGATATCCCATTGTTCTGGCTTTCAGTGATTTGAGCATCCATGAGTAGATCTGACCTCCAGCAGGTCATGCCCTCCCGCTTTCCTCCTATATTAATCAAAATTCTTCTGTAAGGAAGAGCTATCTCTTCTATTTGTGGACAGATATATATTTTATCCCATGGGTTAAAATTCAATATAATCATTATTGATTTTGTTACTCAAATTGCTTCTGGTTGGCTCCTCTATCTATGTGATGGGCCCCATCTTTTCTTCAGCACTTCTTTATTGATTGGAATTTTAAGATCTCTGGACTCATTTTATATCTTACCGTTCAGATCTGGTTTTAATTACTTGCCTAAAGAGTGCTGATTTCTTTTACTGGAGAATGACATTTAGAAACCAGTGTCTGGGTGTTTCTGTATACTCACTGCTCCTAGGGGTCACTGGAACTAGTCTCTTAACAGACAGCAAAGATACTCATCTACCTCTTTGTTTCTCTCTCAGTGTACATCTAATTGTGAGTTTATACTGATACCTCCAATTCCAGTCAGATGTTAATTTGGGAAGGGTAGTGTAAATTTTTACTGATTCAGGTGTTGATTTGCCTTTCAACAAGATTTTATGCTTTGCTTTCCATAAATCGTATACCTTTCTTATTTAAATTGCTCCTAAATGTGTTATCTTTCTTGCCAGTATCGAGTGGAATTTTCCATTTGTCCTTTCATCCCACCCCACATTTCCATGTGTCATTTGTAGAAGACAGAACTGGTTAGAGTATATAAATATGAAATAAACATCAATCTTAATTTTTCAAAATAGATAATCATAATTTGCGAATAAAGATACATGCATTTTCCCTCACAATTGATGGTGGGTATTTGGTTACATTTGAGGGATCTAATGATTAATGCTTTTCCTCCACTTAATTTGTTATCTGTCCCAGTGCTAAACTATCCTTGCATTCCTAGAATGAACTATTAATTGTATTATATCATGCTTCTGTAAGTAGCTGAAAATGATTGCTATTTTTTCCTTCAGCTGATCATCTGTGTCCATAAATGACATTGAACTGTGGTTGCATGGAGTGGGTGGAGAGCTAGGATTTATATCTTTTTTTGTTTTGTTTTGTTTTCTGGTACCGGGAATGGGACTATGACCTCGCGCTTGCCAGGCAGGCGCTGTGCCGCTGAACTAAATCCCCAGCTCCTAGGATTTGTATCTGTATGTGCTTTTGATATGAAAATTACATGGCTTCAAGACAGTCACAGAATCTCCATTTTCCTACTGACGTCAATGGAGTAAAATCAGAATTATATTGTTGAAATTCCAATAGAACTCAGCTAAAAAAGCATCTTGATGTGATACTTGTTTTATCTAGTGAGGGTTTTATCACCCTTCCAGGGATTTCTGTAGGATTTGTCTCTGACTTTTATACCTTTTCTTCGAAGAATTGGGCCCCACTTACATGCTTTAATCTCCTTTCCAGTATTTACGCTTGGGTGCTTTTGCTTGAGTGTTCTTGTATTTAAGTAGGCAAAGGGTTGTTTGATGGGTCTTTTTTATTAACCAGGATTTTCTAAAAGTAATTCTTGTTCTATGTTTCATTCAATTGAGTTTTACTGCTATTTAGTTTCTCTTACTACTGATGTTTCAAAAGTTGTTATAGGGAATACTTAGTGTGTGAGTGTTTAGCATATAGATTCTTGCAGGTCTTAAGGCAAGCACTTTTCTAAATGCAGGCAGACCTGAGAGAGATTGTAGATTTGATTCCAGACCATTATAATGGAGGAGGCATCATGAAGTTTTTAGTTTCCCAGTGTATGAAAGTTATATTTACAATATACTCTAGTTTCTTTGGTATGCAATAGCATTATGTCCAAAATCAATGTACATATCTTAATTAAAAATATTTTATTGCTGAAAAGTGCTAACAATCCGTTGAGCCTTCAGCAAACCATAATCATGCTGGTAGCAGAAGTCTTGATGGCTGCTGAGTGACGAGGGTGGTGGCTGCTGAAGGTTGGGTTGACTGTGGCAATTTCTTGAAAACAGAGCAGTGACGTTTACTACACGGACTGAACCTTCTCTGCAGCATGTGCTGTTGTTTGAAAACATTTTATCCCCAGCAGAATTTATCTCCAAGTTGGACTCTTCCCTGTCAAACCCCAGCACTGCTTTATCAAGTTTATATAATATCCTCATCATTTGTTGTGATTTCAACAATGTGCACAGCACATTCGCCAGAAGTAGATTCCATCTCAAGAAACTACAGCCTTTGCTTATCTGTGAACACAACTCTCGTCGTCCTAGTCTGATTATGAGAGTACATTAGGTCAGTCACCTGCTCAGGCTCCACTTCTATTGCTAGTTCTCTGGCTATTTCCTCTACTCCCCTCAAAATCACTAATGAGGTCTGAAATCAGCTTCTTCCCAGTTCCTGTTAATGCTATTTTCACTCCTCCCATGAATCACAAATGTTCTTAATGGCATTTGAGCCAGTGAATCCTATGCAGAAGGTTTGTAATGTACCTAGATCAGTCAGAAAAATCACTACGGCAGCTGTAGCCTTACCAAATCTATTTCATAAAGATTAGACTTAAAGGTTCAAGTTACTTCTTGATCCATGGGCCACAGAATGGATGTTGCATTAGCAGGCGTGAAAACTACATTCATCTTACTGTACATCTCTGCTAGAGCCCCTTGGTGACCAGGTGCATTGTCACTGAGCAGTAAGTTTGAAAGGGATCTTTATTCTGAGAAATAAGTCTCATGTGTGGACTTGAAATTTTCCAAGTAAACCATGTTGTAAATAGATGTGCTGTCCTCTAGACCTTCTTCTTCCATTTATAGAGCACAGGCATGGTAGATTTCAGATAATCCTCCAGCGCCCTAGGATTTTCAGGATGGTAAATGAACAGTGGCTTCAATAAAGTCACCCGCTACATTAGCCCCTAACAAGAGGTAGCCTGGCATTTGGAGCTGGGCCCTGACTTCCCTTTCCTGGCGTGAGAGCCCAAGTGGGCATCTTCTTCTAGGGCAAGGTGTTTCACCAACACTTGGAATGTTGTTGAACATAGCCGCCCTCGGGAGTGACCTGAGCTCTGTCCTCTGGGTAACTGGCTGCAGCGTCTCTGTCAGCACTTGCTGCTTTTCCTTGCTGTCTTACTTGATGGAGATGGCTTCTTCCCTTAAACCTCCTGAGCCAGCTTCCGGCAGCTTCACACACTTCCTCTGTGTCTTCCTCACCTCTCTCAGTCTTACAGCATTATAGAGTCAGGTCCTTGCTCCAGATGAGGCCTTGGCGTAGGGTCTGATCCATCCAGCCCACTGGATCTGTCCCCAAACCAGCAATAAGGCTGTTTCCACTTCCTTGTCTTTTGGTGTTCCCTAGAGGAGCACTTTCAGTTTCCTGCCAAACGTTTCCTGTGTATCTGCAGCATGACTGGTATAAGAGGCTTGGCTTTCAGTCAGATGCAGCTCTCCACGTGCCTTCCTCACAAAGTTGAATCTCTTCTAATTCTGTCTTTTGCCAGAGAATGTGACTTGTGTCACTGGAACACTTAGAGGCCACTGTACGGTCATTACTTGTGTCTCAGGGAATAGAAGGGCCAAGGAAAAGCAGGGGACAAGGGGTCGGTGAGTGCGGCCCTCAGAACACACACAGTGCTCACCAGTCAAGCTTGCCATCTTCCATGGGTGTGGTCTGTGGCACTGAAACAATTACAGTAATAAGAGGAAAGCTCACAGATCATCCTGACAGGCATAGCAGTAATGGAAATGTTTGAAATGTGACACAGAGACACAGTGAGGACAAGGTTGGGAGAAAGGGCACCAGACACCTGCTCAACATAAGGTTGCCTCAAACCTTGCCTGTGTTAAGATCAAGTTGTATCTGTGAAGTTCAACAGAAATGAAGTCTGTCTGTACAGTTACAGCATAAGTGATTTCCTACTCCTGGGTAATGTACTTGTGTAAGAAGTTCTTATGTAGAAAATTCTTAGTTTTGATATAGTGTTGTGTTTGTTTCTGGATGTCCACTCAAAGCCTCATTCGGTTGTAGAGCTTTTTCAGAGGTCTGAATCTAGACTGTGTGATGTTGGGATCAAGGGTGAGTGATTAGTAAATCACTGCACTGATTGTTTTGGCATAGTTCCTGCTAGGATCAAGGATATGAGTAGTGCACCCACCCTAGGATGGCTAGCCTGCTTATAATATAAAGGACAGAAAGAGTCCTGTCTTCTTCCCTTCTCTTGTTGCTTTTGCTATCATTCGGGGTCCATGAACGGTTCTCTTCTGTGATGGCCCTCAGCCAAGCCACCGTGCCTTGGAGTCAGCCAATTATGGACTGAAACCTCCACAAACTGTGCGCTACAGTGCACCATTTCTCCTTTAACTTTGGGTGTCAGGTATTTTGTCTCAGCATGAGAGAAAAGTAACTTAAGACAGTAGAATATGTTTTTATCTTTCAAATTTTATCAGGTTACAGCCATATAATAATTTATGTTTTTTGTAAGCTAGGCATGGTGGCCCATACTTGTAAACCCAGCACTCAGGAGGCTGAGGCAGAAGGATCACAGCAAATTCGAGGCCAGCCTGAACTACATCATGAATTCAGGGCCAGCCTGAACTACAAAGTGGGACCCTGTCTTGAGCAGAACACAGGAAGGAAGGGAGGGAGGGGTGAAGCAAGGAAGGAAGGAAGGGACAAAGGAAGGAAGGAATGAAAGAAGGAAGTGGCCAGCATAGTGAGCTTCCCTCTCCAGGAAATCAAAGCTGAATAAACACAATTTCCTTCCAAGTACATTAATTTTCTCTGCTGCCAGTAATATTCAGTCACTTAAATTATCGATAACGGTTCTTAGTTGTTTCCGACAGCTTTGCAGAACAGCATCTCAACACACGCTGTCCTATCGCCCTCAGAAACCGTTCCCATCACTTGGGTTTTCTGTGAACTGTCTGCAGATGGGCTTCGTGTGCACAGAGGGGCAGCACTGGTTCCCTGCCAGGACACAGAGGGATGAATCCCAGATCCTGTGGCAGGCATCCCATCTCTGCTGTGCATTTCCTCGTGTGAAGGTTTTCAGCTGTATTCTGGAAGGTGCCAAACAAGCAAAGCACTGCT
>NW_004955522.1:4467459-4469176 GCF_000276665.1 Chinchilla lanigera | reverse complement strand
AATCCCACAGCACTCTCCAAGGAAGGAGGACGGTCAGAGGACACACCACTGGGCCCTTAAGAAATTAGCAACATAGTTGTTCATCTTTTATGACGTCTTAGCCTCAGTGGGTTGAAGGTCATGAGGCAACAGTATTCACAACAGTATTCCCGTTGCCACTCCCCCAACTGGCTGGTGTTTTGCCACTTACCAGAACTGGCCGCATCTCGCAGAAAACCAGGAGGGAAGCCAGTTCGATGTCCTCACTGTAGCCATTCTTCAGAGGAACAGATCGAAACCCTGCAGCGGAATGGAGGGAAACTCAAAGGCAGGTAGTTAATGTCAGGCCTTAGCTTTCTCGAGGCATCCGGGAATCCTGTGCCATTCAAAGAGAGGTCAGTGTACCCATGCTGGGGGCTGAAGACAGAGGCTGAAGACATGCTTTGTGTAAGACAGAGGTCCATCCTGAAGGTCAAGGAGAGCAGCAAGGAGCCTTTTGATAAGTCCACACAGGAAGGAGGGTAAAACAACCTGCCATCTAGAAATGAAATGATTCACCCAGAAGAGGCTGAAACCCACAGAAATTGTGCCCTGAATTTCTTGTGACTCATCTATGGTTCAATTCCTTAAAGACTGCTAAGGCCAAAAGACTTAAAGGAGTAATGAATCCTCACACCCATTTCCTCCACTTAGGAGCAGGGAGGGTGTTCCATCATTAAACCTTTCCAATCTCCCTGCCCTTGGCAGTTCATGCAGATTCATCATCTGCTTCTGGAATCCATTCCTTCTTTACAGTTAGGACTTGTGTTCTTTATATGTTTCTCTTTATTTTGGGTTGAGAGGGGTGAACTGAGGATAAATCTCTGGCACCCATTTGATAAAGTTGAAAGCCACATGTCTCAAAGGCCGGTTTGCTTGTTTTAATTATTGTTTTAATTAAGTATTATAAAAGAATGCACAGTAAAAACAGTCTATGCATTTGTTTGCATTTCTTTTAAATGACAAATGAATAGTGCCTTAAGGTTTCTATGTGGCACTGTATCTTAGCAATCTACTCTGAGAACCTGATTTGTCTTCAAAGCTTTTTTCTTACATTGCATCTACTACTTCTCCAGGACAAGCAGTGCCCAAAATATGGAGCCCCCCATTATTTCTTGTGTGCCTTCCTCCGTTGAAGTCTTGGCTCCATTGTCTTGTACAAAAGATTCTCTAGCCATTGATTTCCCACCTTTCAACAATACCTACTGAAATCTCTGCCTTTCCATTGCTTCTGGTGAGCAAAATGGCCCACATGCACAACCCCAAACCTTTTGACCTTTTCTACCCCAAATGAGGGTAAGGTTGTATTATATTTGTACTCAACATGGTGTATAATATTTCCATTCCATTTCATAACCACATTTCTCCCATAAAGGTAGCTGAATTTTTCTCACATTTTATTATAAACTTTTACAAATATACAGCAAAATGAAAAGAAATGACAATCAGTACTTGAATACTCCCATCTAGGGGATACGCACTTTCTACTGCCTATGCCAGCATTTATGCTGATCCATTACCTGGAGCCCAATATTAGTCTACGTTGCTCCTCCTCTGCTGTAAAATGTACGCATAGTGAAATGTAGGAACTTCTCTTATGAACTTGTCTGGTGCCAACTGTGGATGTCTCTGTTCGTCAAATTTGTCTCTTTACCAAAATGAGTTCATGGGCCCGAAAGTCCCTGAAATATCAGATAGC
>NW_004955522.1:4459342-4465954 GCF_000276665.1 Chinchilla lanigera | reverse complement strand
TGCCATGGACAAGGCAGTGTCATTCCTGAGACTTACTTATTAGGCAAATCTAAAAGAAGCATATGGCAGATTAGAGAAGGCTGCTTCATTGCTGAGTTTAAAGTAGTTGCAGTGTCGGCAATGTAACCAGCAAGGGTTGCCAAGTAGCAGGCCTCTGGGACCTATAACTGAATGCTCATTAGTATTAAATGGCAAACATGGGTATTTCTAAAGTGCTGTAAAGAAATCAGAAGGTTTAAAACATTTTCTGAAATTCCTTCCTCAATGGTAAGAGGGGGCAGTCTGCTTCCAGCCTGCTTCTCTCAGTGCCACCCGAGGCCCACCTCAGGAGCTGGCCAGTCATACAGATTCCTGGGTACTGTGCTGGGCTGAATCAGGGCACCTCATGGTAAGCCCAGGGCCCTGAATTTTCTATCTGGACTTCCCTTCGTGTCTACTTCTCACAAGCTGGGCTAGTGTCCCATGGGAGAAACAGTCAGATATATGATGCCAAGACATTGAGAATTTCAGAGAATGTGTAGTATGTTCTAAGTCAGCAGGAAGCAGGGGAGGGAGGGAGAACAGGGTCAAGAGAGAGACCCAGTTCAGCTCTGCATGGAGCCTAAGGTTCCAAACAACATTAATATCCACATGACTAAAATAACAGTAATGTCTTTCTGTTGAAAATTGATTCTTGGGAAACAAGGGAACAGTGACCCCCTGAGGAATCTAGAAGCATCTATGACCTGACGTCCCACGCATCTGAAATACCAAGGAGAAGGAAGATGGAAACATCAGGTAGGGCCTGACTGCCAGATGTCAATCCAGTGGGAAAGGAAGTTAGAGAAACCACACAGTTCCGATGGACCACTGCCTTCACAGTGACACCCTGATAGGTGCCTGCTCCTGGAGGCAGCACGGGGCTGCTGGGCCACCAAGCTGCTCATGTGAGGTTGCTACTCAGCTGTGTGAAAGCCTGGGAACCTGGATCTCACAGGTGAGCCACAGGGTCCAGGTTCTCGCAAGCTGGTCACATCACCCACTGGGGCTTGGTCCCAAGAAACACAAAACAGCCCTTCTCCAACTGTGATGCAGTTCTGCTCAGCATAAAAGAGAATCATAACTCAAAGTGGTAAATCAACCCTCCAAATTGTTTGGGAGAGGAGAGAGAATTTGAGGCTTAGAGTTGAACTCAAGACCAGCTCCCACTAGATGGTAAAACTTCACCTTATCACAATGCCTGTGTGGAAGAGAAAGGGAGATCAAGCCAGACTTAGCCCTGGCCAGGAAGGGGCAAAATCAAACAGTGCCAAGGGGACAGTTGACTTAACACTCCAGTTTGTACACAGACGTCCAACTTCAAAGGGCACAGCAGTTCCCCCCTTCCCATCTGTGTGCTGAATGTGCTGTGTGCTGTTCAAGCCCCCGTTCTCCCACCCATCCTGTTGGTTTTGTTATGATTTAGTCAAAACAAAGAAAATGCTTTTGTGTTCTTTTTAAAGCCAGCAATACAGAACATAGAGTGGTGCTTGCCCAAAGCAAACATCTTAATTAAAATATGTCTTACCTGATTTGATCCCTTTAATGGGGTAAGTGGCGTGAGCAAGGAAGTTGGGATCACTGAATATGTCTTCCTCATAAACCACAAAGCGTAGAAATGCGAGGTTTGGGTCATAAATTTCAAATGTCACCTTCTCCTGTGTTGAAGCCCAAACAGGGCTGAGACCATTGTCATCTGCAAAGAGACTGAAGCTCAGGAGTGGCTGCATTGCTCCTGTTCCCTCCCCGCAAGCTGGTCTCACCGTCCTTGAGCTTTGAGGCCTTTAGCAACCATGTCAAAAAATAAGCATCTATTCCAAGGTCCAAGAACATCTGAGTGTTTATCTTTTCCTTAGCCGTAAGAAATCCTGTGAAAGCTGCCATTGCAGGCCTGGCCCACAGGGAGCAGAGGAATGGGTGCCCTCATCTTGTGTGTACCCCCATCTCCCATACTGGGATGGGAGAAGAGAAGGAAGAGCAAGAGTTTTGGGGTGTGGAAGAGATCAGTGCAAAGTGCCTGGTAGCCCCCAGCCTCGGCTGAAGAACTTGTTCTGGAGTTGTCAGGGGACCCAGCCTCATGGAGGGAAACACACAGAAAACCTGCCACCTCCAGAAATATGCACAGGTCAATGTCCTAGCTATTCCCTGAGCTGCCTCTGACCAGGAGCAGTCATTCTGTGCCCTAACAGGCCCATGGTTCATGGACCCTTTCTGCTCATCTGGAGGAGCAGGGGCTTCTTTATCCTGCCTCTGGGGGCCGAGGCCAACCCATGCAGCTGGATCTTCTGAGTCCGTTGGACCATGTACCCCTACTCTGTCTGCTTCTCAGCCTTCAGCTCAGCAGCTGCATCAAGTCTGGGCTGTGCCTCGGAGACAAGCACATCAGTGCCATGTGCAGGGAGCAAAACTCTTGCCTCGGGCTCCTCACTTGAGGGATAGCACAGGGCACAACTCTGGTGATCTTATGAGGTGGCCCTTTGTCTCCCATCTCCGAGCTGAATCGCAGTGGACAAGACAGGTGAATGAAAAAGGCTAGGTGACAAAAATGCATTACAAAACCTCCAAAGATAGCAACCCACATGAGATTCAACCCACTCAGTGTTTAGAAGAAAGAGCTGAGGCTACTTACTCACGACTGTTGTCTTGAATTTATTGTTGTCATACTCTGCCCCACAGATTTCCACCTCTACAAAGGGACAAGCAATACTTCGTCCAGGCTTGGGTAGGTGGCGAGCACCAAGGACCTAGGGCAGGGAAGGTTAAGCAAGGCTGCAGGCGTCAGACTGTAGGAAATCAAAGCCAGCCTCATGTCCTGCACAGGGAGGTAACCTATGCTGTGGGGTCTGAGGGATCCACCCTTGCAGTTTCCCTCTGTCAGATGAGGAAATGGGATGCAGTCTTGGTGAGGTCCCAGAGCTCTGATCCCTGTGCTATCTGACTCAACAGGGAGGTCTCACCTGAGCACCTGAGTCTACACACCCATTCCCAGGTAGCACGTGCTGGGACATCACACCAAATTCCTGGATCTCTCAGAACCAGGAAGGGGCAGAATGTGACCATTCTTTTTGTGACTGTCTTTATTCAAGAAAGGCCTTTTCTTACACATGCTCCCCTTTTTCTTCCTTAATCTCATGAGAAATGCAATTCATTTCTCTACTCTTACAAAGAAGCAATACATTCTCTTAATGCTGGAGTAATTTCAAGAAGCTTTGACCAACAAAACTGGCCTAAGAGCAGACAGCCTCTCCTCCATTAAAACCCCAGAGGCATTTCTGTTTTCTTTTTTCATCTTCCTGGCCTGAGGCTGATCTTTCAGGGACCCCAAAGACACAAATGGAAAACTTTCCCTGCCCCTAGAATGACATACAGGTAGTGGACTAAAGGTCTCAAGACACTGTTAGGATGTTGACAGTTTACAAGGGTTGTGCCTAAGGCAGCACGTGGCCCAGCCCCAGGGAGCATGTCCACCTCTACCTTGATGGTGAGAGTCATCTGGATCTTCCGCTGTGACTCTGGTGGCATCGGGTCATACTTCCCTGTCCGCATAATCTCCGGTTGCAGGACATAGCCCGTCCGCCCATTGAGTGAAAACAATGCATGATTCATCTGCATGTACTTGTCTGGAAGGGGAGTGAGGTCTGTGAGACTGACTCAAGGATGCCAAGGGGTGTGGGATGGGGTACGTGGACTTCTGTGATCATTTGGGGTAGCTGGGCAAGTAGGTGTCTGACCCAAAGAAAACAGGATAGAGTTTGGAATAAAGAATCTCAAACCGGGGAAGCCTTCCCAAGTATGCAAAATCTATAACCATAAAAGATTAAAACCAGTTGGGGTGGTGGCACAGACCTATATAGCCCCTGCACTCTGAGAAGCTGAGGAAGGAGAATGACAAGTTCAAGTCCAGCCTGGGAAATTCAGCAAGACCTTTTTTCTCAAAACTCAAAAAGGTCTTGGGATGTAGCTTAGTGTGAACCCTGAGTTTAACCCCTTAGTTTCACAAAAAGAACTAACTCAATGTCCTAAGCCAACCAAACCAACCAACTAAACCTAAACAACTACACTGACTACCTTAACTAATTAAAATATTTACATCGAGAAAACTGCATATAATGTAAATCCTTTTAAATGACAGGTGGATGTGTACACATATATTTTTAACCTCTTAAAAGCTATGATAAGTTGGGTAAGATGCATGAACATTTTACAGAAATGTAAAATGTATTTTCCCTAAATAAGCAAAAACTGGGTTAATGTTGCTTATAAGAATAAGAAGCTCTATATAAACTAGAGTTTAATATCAGTTCTCACCTAGCAGATAGGTCAGTGGTGGTAAACCTGTGGTACACATGCCACACCAGACCATTTGTATCATTGAAAGCTTTAAAAGGTTCGCTGAGATGGGCAAAGATCGAAAGGCTCAATAAAACCACCGAGTGAACTTACACCAAGTCTATTCAGCCTTCCCCCACTTGGTGTCTCACACAATATCTAGATGGTGCTCTTTGACAAGTGTCTGGCCAGGCAGTGTATAGAAACGCAAACGTGTGACCCCCCTGCCCTCTGAGACCTCTGTCCCAGATGTGCAGGTGCGAGCTCCAGGAGGCAGTGCTGTGTGCCCGAGCCCATGATGGGAAAGGACCTACAGGTATTAGATGATGGTCCACTCAGTGGGATCGCATGTGGCTACAAAAAGAATGTAGGGGAAGCCTTAAATAAATACAACAAAAGCATGGAACACTGTGATTTATCTCTAAGCCTTGAATGTGTTGGTTTCCCCAGCCCGTAAGTATTTCTGGAGGAGAATCTGTGCATGAACCATTAGAGGGATGGGAAGGAGAGAGGCCCCAAGATAGTCACTGTTTCCTGGATCCAGCTGGGCCTGAAGCTACAGATCAACTCCCAGGCTTGCAGCTACAGCAGCTAATGTGATTCCTCCTAAAAGAGACAGTCAGTCTCTGTCACTGGTACCCACATAGCTACCTTCAGGGTTCCTTTACCTGCGGTCTGGAAATTGAGAGCCACCATCTGGGAACCACACAGCCACAGGCGAAAAGGATCGTAGTTTGAAGAGTCAACCCTCTGTCCCTTCGGGTAGACGCGGGTCAGGCCTTTCTGATTATACCTCAAGAGATCCTCGGGCTTCTGTCTAATGATGCTGTCAGCCTTCGTCTCCACGAAGGAGCGGATTTCTCGGAAGTCGGGGTTCTCTGCACACAGAGAGGTGAGTCAGCCTGTATGCTGTGCAGGTCTCTTCCATGTGTCTGCATGGTGGGTGCTAAGGTTGGGAAACCATGAACCTCTCTGGACAAGACATCAGGCTTTGTGACAATGATGCCACAATTGGTACTACTATGGATGTCTGCCCTCAGGGAGGTCTCACACAAGAAAAGAAGACCCACTTTATCTTAACCTTTCAGTGTAGACATACTATAACTCACTGTTACTTTATAGTTACTGTCATCTTTAAATAAGAAATTACCAAAGTGGTACAGTCACAGGATGCAGCAGGTGGGATGGCTCAGGCAAAAGCAGGAAGGTGGAGATCTTAGGAGTGATGATGCAGAGAACACATTGGCTTCCTCTAATGATGCTAAAGATACAGGAATGAACCCAGCATCCTGGAGAAGTGGGAACAAAACAGCAGTGCCCACAGGAAGACAGGATAGGAGGGAAAATCAGGATGGTTGTTTGGACAGGATTCATCTTTGCCTGGATGCAGCATTACTTCCTTCTATCCAGCTGTGCTGGGCAGCTGAGCGATAACCATACTGACCCTGGCTGGGTCTCACTGTGACTTTCACCATCTTCCCTTGAATGTCAAGGGGTCCCATGACCCATCTCAGAGTCAGAGTTAATTCTGCAGTTTAGTATTATTTCTCTGGGCTTGGGATCAAAGATACAGAGTTGCTCAAAATTCCCAAAGAAACAAGAAAATAGGAAAAGCATCAGCAAAGAACTTGCTACTTTGGAGCATGTGGTAGAAGGTCCACTTTTTTACTCCCTCTCTGGTAGGCTCATGGTCCCCTAAAATTTCTAGGCAGGTCCTAAGGCCCAGAATTTATGAATGTGCTATTTTAGATGGTGAAAGGGACTTCGCATATACGATTTGCTTAAAGCATTTGAAATGGGGACATTGTCGTGAGTTATCCAGGTAGACCTATGCGATCAGAGGAACAGATTCCGCTGGAGACTCAGAGTTACGGCTCATGTGGTCATACATGGGGCTTTTGGAGATGGCTGGATCATGGGTGTGTGATAACTAAATTGGCAGAGCATAACTCTGGTGTGGATAATGGAAGCCCCACCTACTCTCGGTGTGGGTTGGCACCAATCAGGAGACTTGTAGCCTGCAGGGGCTAAAAGGGAAAGATGGAAGGCAGGCAGCTGCTGCTTACTACCTTCTTGCCTAGCCTGCCATGGACTGTTTCTCTTCTGTCATGCCCCTCTGCTGCACGGTCCAACCTTGGGGCCAGCCGACTAAGGATTGAAAGCTCTACAAACTGAGCCAAAATAAAACCTTTCTTTTAACTTTAGGTGTCAGATATTTTGTCTCACCAACAAGAGAAGTATCTACGAGACTGTGGGAGGATCACC
>NW_004955522.1:4449346-4458387 GCF_000276665.1 Chinchilla lanigera | reverse complement strand
TCTATTCTATCCAACCTTTCACTGGCCAAAGCACCCCGAGAGAATAGATAACAACCATCACCATTTGGGAAGTGTTCAGCGTTGGACATCACATGCTAGGTGCTGGATGGATATTGGCTAGGTTGACCCACATGTCTGCTGAGCAGGAGCATTTATCTCCATGTACATAGAGAATCTGAGTGCCTTACCCCAAAAGGTACAGCCAGCCAATGTCAAGATCAGATTCTTCAGCTACTGGGCTGATCCAAAGTGCCTGCTCTTACCCCACCTGTCTGATGTTACACTCTGGACCATCCTTACTCACTACCTGCCGCCAGATCCTAGAGAAGATTTCAGTAGAACACCTCCTCTCTTCAGTGGCAGACCTCACACCCTGAGTGGCCCTGAGCCCCAGCAGGAACCTCCGAGCTCCTTGTGCACCACCCAGACCCTCCTCTGGGGGCCCACTGGGGTGCCTCACGAGACCTCCCATTGCATCGCTCTGGCAGATGCCTGGGCACTCCAGCCAGAACTGAGAAAGGAGCAGTGAAGTGTTCGAGGCCTCGCCCACCCTCACTGGGGCTCTGCCTTGCTTCATCCTTCACCCAGCTGTGCTGCACTAATGCCACCTCATGCTAATGGTGAGACCTTGTCCTCCACCAGGAGATGCCCCTGCACAGGAGGAACCTGAAAGAAGCAAGTACCGAGGATCCGTGGTGATCTAGTGAGAGAGGACATACCATGGCAGTTAAGACGGTAGGACCTGGACTCAAACACAGAGTTATGACAAGCTATGGGGCTTCACTTTTTTTTAAAACCTCAGCAGAAGCCAATACTAGTTCAAGATGAAATGCCAGTTGCTGCTTCAAAACTGCTTCATGGTTACTCTTCTGCCCCTTGGGGCAACTCAGAATGTGAAACCATATGCCTTTTTTTTGGTTAGTTTTTGGAAACTTATTAACCAAATGGATGTGAATGACTGGACTTTGCCATCAAGGTAGCCAGAAACTGAAAATACAGAGGCCTGAGCAGGTACTCCCAGACCAGCATATGGAACACCTCAGGGAAGGGGTAACCAGCAGGGCAAAATAGAATTTTCGAGATTGGATTTTTTTTTTTCTATTAGCAATAAGCAACTTCAAACTTCCTCCTGGCTGGCTCACCATCTTCCTGGCCACGTAGATTCATACATTGTTTGCCTACCACTGACCAAATCAAAAGAAGCTGTTTATTGTGGTACAAAGAAAAAAGAATTTATTCAAGGCTAGCTCTGAGAAAATTTAAAAAAAAAATTAAAAAGGCTAGCTCTGAGGAGGTAGAGGGGGCCCATCTGCCACAAATCACCCTCTCCTCCGAGCTAGCTTTGAATCAGAGTTGGCGGCAGGCTGATGGCTCACCTTATGACAAGTCCCAAGGACAGCATGGAGACTTCGTGCTGCCCCCCACACCAGCCCCTCTCCCAGGCTATGTCTAGAGCAGGAACTCGGTCAGCTCTGCTGACCCCTGTGTTTTTAACCCTCACATGCAATAAGAAGACCATAAAAGGGGTTCTCATGACATCTTACCACATGTAAAAACCAACTAAAGAGAAAGGCAGCAAGAAACAGCCCTGAACAGCTGAGTTAAATTTCTAAAGTCTTCATGCAGTAGCACAGGAAGTGGTGGGGAGAAAACTTTCAAGTGCAGTCATACCCTTCCCCATGAGGGGAGGTGGACAGTGCCAGGATGCACCTGGCAGAGGGCATGCATCGGCAGCCTCTGCGCCCGTTCTCACAGGAGGAGGGAGTGCGTGGGAATAAGGTCCACAGCAACCAGTGCTAAGGGCTTGTTCACTGCTGGTTTTCTCCATTTCCAGCTAGAAGGTCCCAGAATCTCAGTTTGGAACATGTTCAGGAGTGTCACATGCATCACAGAGTGCCAAAGAAATAGTGGTAACAGCTGCTCAACTGGCAATGGGAAAACACCTAGAAGACGAAGAGGGTGATTCTGCAAAGGAAGCTCAAGGCAGTGGTATTCCCCCTCCACATGCCTCATCAGCACTACATCAGAGGCGCTCGTGGGCAGCTGACACATCCCCACCAGGAAAAGCAGGAGCAAACACCCTTGGTGGCCGCAATCTAATGGTCCTCGCCAAGCTACTGCTGATGGTGTGACAAGACATGGAGAAACCAGGACCTCCAAGTGAGGCCCCTGACTACACCCAGGGATGGGGAAAGATGACAGGCCTCATCAGGGAGGATGTCCATTTGATCGGCTCTCTGTAGGATCTCCTAAAGATGACAGCTTCCCTCCCGAAGAGTTAGGTGAGTCCAGGGACCTCTGCAGACCAAGAAGTGAGGACCTCACCCCTACCCCAGGGGGAGGGGAAACCAGACTGCCAATGGGTGACCACTCCTAGGACCCTGGGGGACAGACTCTTCTATAGCTAGTGGTCACGGGGACCCAGGAAGCCCCAGAACAGCTTTCAGCTCACTCTTTGGATCTGGATCTGCCTCAGGAGCAAGTAGGTACATGGAAACTCTAAAATACCTTCCTAGTTCTGTAGCCACAGGAAAGAGCAGAGACCTATTCCTCCCCACTCCAAGACGCAGACACCTTCCTAAGTCACCCTGGTAGAAAGACAACGGGATGATTAAAACTGTCACAGGCTGTGCCCCGGCACTGCATCAGGCACCAAGCCTAATGCTTTTCATGCACCGTCTCGCCATATCCTCACGTCCTCTTTTAAGTGTGTGCCTCATTTGTCAGAGAAGGAAACGGAGCCCTGGAGAAGTTAGGCCCCATCCCCAGTATCCAGCCCTGCCAGGATGCCAATGCCAGCTGCCTAGATCTGAACCTCCTGCTGCTACCCAGAACCTCATGCCACCTCCAACACTGATACTCCATTTCAGAAAACTCTAAAAGGCCCACTCGCATCTAGAGGGGACGAAAGAATTGGGTCACAATGACATGTATTCCCCAGACCCATTCCTGGACGAGAGAGGTGTGCTGAGAGAACATTTGCTTTGTCAAATGTTAGAATCAAGGAAACGTTCAAAGTGAGGAAGCGATATTTCCTTGGTAAGACATGGAGGGCCAGACATGCGGTGTCACTGCACACACAGGGAGCCTTCTGATGCCTCCTGGGGGCCCTCAGTGCATCCTCCTCTACCTGTAACCTCCTGCCATCTATGTCCACATCTTCCCCTGGAATTCTGTGCAGCCAAATTCCTGGCCCTGCTCCTCCTGCAGCCTGAGCCATCCACAGCCCCAGAAGAGCCCCAGGGCCCACCTGTGCTCAGTGAACACCGGCTCACCTTGGTGTCGATCTTCCAGGTGATCTCCCGGATGCTGTGAAACCACTCAAAGAGCTCCTCCACCCTGTCAGTGGCGAACTCCACTGGAGGGTCACCGTGCTTCTTGGGCTCCAGGATAAAGACGAAAGGCTTCTGGTTTTTCCCCTGTGGAGCTTTCACTTTGGGAGAGGATAAGAATGTCCCAGTCAGCCTAGTAACAGGCAACAATCACTGGCCATTTCTCTCATGAACCAACGCAGGCCTCTGTCACTAAAAGTATGGTTGGTACCACATGGGAGGTCCCTGTTCCATTCCATTGGGCAGGATGTGACTTCATACACACGTGACTGTTTACCGTCTCAGTGGGCTGAGTGGTGTCTTCCCAAAGATAAATCAAGTCCCTAGTCCTTGTGACTGTGACTTTATTTAGCAATAGGGCTTTGCAGATGTGCCTAAGGGTATTGCGATGGGATATCTTGGGTTTTGGGTAAACCTAAATCCAGAGACTGCTGGCCTCATAAGAAGGACAGGGACACAAGAGATACAGATATGGGAGAAAGCCACACAGGCAGAGTCTGGAATGACACAGCCATGTGATGAGACACACCAGGTTTCCAGCCATCAGCAGAAGCCAGGAGGGGATGTGGAATGGAATCTGTATACTCAGAGGAAGCAGTGAAGTGAGAACAATTTAATTAAGGTTATGGAGGGAAAATCATCTTCCTTGTAAGGTCAGTAGGTAAGATTACTGAGTCCTTCAGTGTGGCCAGTGTTCTAAGCAAACTACGGCTGTGTGTTCGTGACCCTTATCTCTGCCTTCCTGGCTACTCATCTTTTTATGTCTGTTTTACAGTAGAGAAAATGGAGGCTTATTGAGAAAAGTAACACTTGGGAGATGACACAACTCATAGTGGCAAATCAAACCTGATGCCAACTCCCTACCACTGGGCTACCTGCCTCTCCTCCACAGATCCAGGAAAAGGACCAACAAAAACAATATCAGACATAAAGGTAAAATTCCTGAACCTCCAGTCCCAGAGCATCGAGGGACTTACCAGGGACCTCAGGCCATGGCCATAGCCACTTTTGAGCTTAGTTTGGCTCATCTATTAATTCGAACAAAAGGAAAAGATCCCTTTCTTAACCTCCTGAATTGCTATAAGGGAGGAAACCAGAACAGGCACTAGATGTCAAAGGAAAGCATGGGCAATAGAAGCAGGAAGTTCTTGGGACTTCTGTCACCCGAGCCCTAGGCAGCCAGGTACCGGGCTCCCCAGGAGGGTGTCAGGAACGCAAGCCCCAGCTCAGAGAGGACTTGCCTGGGCTTCTTGCCCTGACTGTCCCCTCATGTCTGCCATCCTTTCCTATGGGGCTGTAATGCTCTCAATGCAGGCTCTAGACTCAAGCATCCCAGTGCAGTCACAGCCCTGCACCCCACATGGCCTTTGCTACAGCCACGCCCACACTTTGCCCTCCTCTGGAGCCCAGCTCCATCAGGCTGGGTTTCCTTTCCCTTGATGCGCAGCTGGGAAGCTGAGGTTCACAGAGAAGTGACCAGCACATGGTCTGAGAGTGACTAAGATGCAGAGCTTGGCAGAGAAGCTCAGACACCCAACTCCAGGTGCCATCTCCACCCACTGAACATCTTGGCTCTTCTGAGAGCATGAGAAACAAAGATGAAGCCCTGAATGTCAGCGATGATGCTGGTACCAGCAGCAGCAAACAGGTGACAGCTGTATAGCAGACCCGCTTGCAAAGCACAGTTAGAGCTCAGCAGCAGACTAACATCATCATCCTCCAACCTGGCCCAGAATGCTCAGCCGAGGCTATGGAAAGAGCAGCATCAGAGTCCAGGACGGGCAGGACTACATCACCCGCTCTACTCAAGTGGCTCTGGGGTCAGTGGGAATCAGGCTTAGACAGCAGTGCACGTACCAACGTTGTAGGTGTTGAGGTCCAATATTCCTCTGCAAAGAGACCCTAGGGGGTTATCTTCAATAATCTGTGAAGAAATAAGACATTACTCACGGAGCCCTAAAAAGACAACCCATTTCCAAGCACAACGCCTAGCAGAGGCAATGCCTGTGCAACTGTTTAAAGTGCATTTTCCTTGGGCTGTGTCCTCGGGGAGAGGGCTGCGTAATGACACCTGGAGATAATGGGGACGGACTGGTGAGCAGGTGGCCACAGGCTCAGCATTTCGTTTCCAATCCATGAAAACGTGGCTTGTCCAGGACACGTCTCAGAACACATCCTAGACCCATGATGGGGAATCTCTTGGAGACCAAATGCCCAAACTACAACTCACGACTCAGTTATTCAATAGCCAACACTGCAATTAAACCTGAATACTGAGTTTTTAGTTTAGAAATGATGCTCAGCTGCTGGGGTGACTTGGCTTGCATGCTGATCAGGCTCTGCATGCCCACTGAGGCACACATGCCATGACTTTGCCACCACTGCCCTAAGCCCTTTAGCTGAATATGGAACAGGACTGTGTGACCCGCAACACCCTAGTTCAAGAGCCTTCTGCAGCTCCCCTCTCCTGTGAAGCAGCAGTGACGCTTGCAATCTCATTCTTAGGTTTCCCCAGCCCCAGCAGCCTTTCCAGCTGAGATGGGGAGAATGATAGTCTCAGGAGAGCTGGCCAAATTGTGCTCCACCTTCTGCCGGCACCACACGCTCTCTTCTGCCTGGCTGATGCTGATACGCGGGTAAGGACAATGGGTAAGACCCGGCTGAGCACAACTGTAGTCCTCCCACCACACCTTCACTTACATTGCACTTCCCACCTGTGATCCCTCTACCAGTCTCCTGCTATTAATCTCCAACTTGGCTTCTAAGGCTCAAATATCCCTTACTCCGGAAATCCCTTGCAGATTACCCAACTTCCTGTGGGAAATAGATGCTAAAAGGACCCACAGTCTTTATGTTATGGATTGTGTCTCTGTTTTTTAAAGCCTTGTGAGATTAGAGGTGGGGCTTCTTTAGAGATGGCTAGATGTGGAGTATGGGATTGGTTTATGGTGTAATACTAAGATTAAGGGTGTTAGGATTAAGGATAGATGCTTATTAAATTACTTTATTAATTAGTTTGGCACTGCCTTAATCTTGGTAGCCTGGATAGAATAAAAGAGACAGAAACAGGCTTGTCTTGTCTTGTGCTTGCTTTGCTACCTTCTGCCCACCCTGAACTGTTTCTCTTCTGCAGTGCCTGTCTGCCATGCCACCCTGCCTTGGTACCAACTAATTATGGACTGAAACCTGTATAAACTGTAAGCCAGGTAAAACTTTTTTCTTCTAACTTTGGGTGTGAGGCATTTTGTCTTCACAACAAGAAAAGTAACACACAGAATTTGGTACTGAGAATGGGATTGCTGTAACTAAGCCTGACCATGTGATCAGGAGCCTTTAAAACTGGCTTATTAAAGGAGTTTAAAAGGTTCAAAGAATCAAGCTTAAAGAAACAGCCCTAAAAAGTTTTGATTGATAAAAGGTCTGGTCAGTGCTCAAAAGACCAAAATGATAATAAAAATAATGCCAGTAACGATCAAACTCAAAAGGTTTCTACTTAAAAAATAAAAGACTACATTGGCTGTTAGATTCCAACCACTGTCTATTACACCTTGGCAAAAAGTTTGTCTACATTTTGCTCATGTCCAAAAACTTTGCCTGAGACTAAGATTAAGGGCAACGGACTAATTAATCTGACAAAAAAGAATTTCAAGCCAGTCTAATGTTAAGGGCATGGCATAGCTACTGTTAGGGGATTTTAGCCAGGTTTATGTTAAAAATCAAAACAAAGAGTTCAAAAAAATGATTTCACACTTAAGTTTGGACCAAAAAAAAAAAAAAACCACCTCTAATAAAGTCATAGAATACAAAAATAAAACAAAAAATTACTTGGTAACCAAAAATAAATAACTGGAAGACATCACAAAAAACAAGGCTCCAGCCTTTGTAGCCTCAAGTTTGCAAAGGTAAAAAACTTAACAACAACCAAAAAAAAAAAACAAAAAACCCTCAGAGCACCATGTTCCAAAAATGGGGATGGCCTAAAAAAGTTCTTCAAGATTTAGTTCACAGGCTACTGCTCCAACTGATAACAAACTTTCACATCACCACTACTACAGTTTTAGACACATAACAAATACAAAAGTTGTGGGGTCAAAAAACCTTCCACCCAAACTTTAATAAGACATGTAAGAGGCCAAACAGTGTGGTCCTAAAAAGACAGTGCACAAAGCTTTGGGTGTAAAGCCAAAGATTCAATAGAGACCCCAAAAGTCTAAAAAACCCAAAAATGTAGATCATCTAAGAAACACTATGAAAAATACCCCTCCCAAACCAGCCCAAGGAAAAAGCCATATGAGCTACAACCACCAACAGTGCCATAAGAACAAAACCACCCAACCTCTTTCAAGTTCACTTCTTGTCATAGATTGCCTCAGATACTCAACATAAAACTACAAGACAACGTTTGCACTGCTGGGTTTTAGATTTGCTTTGGTCTCGTTCCTTTATATCCCCCTATTTATATCCTTAACAATAATATTATGAATTTTGTGTCATTACATGTTAAAAGTGTTTAACTTTCTGTTCATTTATACAGGGGGTTATAGCTAAAAGTTTGCCTTAAATATCGGAATAAACTTTTCAACAATGCTAAAAATATTAAGACGCTAACAACTCTTAAAGATAGACTAAAGGCCTGTTACATAAAATAAATATACACAAGCCAGGGGCACAATGTTATGGTTTGTATCTGTGTTTCCCCAAAATCTCAATGGGTCATAGGTGGGGCTTTTTCAGAGGTGGATGGATCAAGAGTGTGTAATTGACTCATGGAGCAATACTAAGATTACCGGTGCTAGGATTAAGGGTATGTGATTAATAAATCAGTCCACTAATTGGTTTGGCACTGTCCTAATCCCGATAGCATGGATACACTGTAAGGGACAGAAAGAGGCTTGTCTTGTCTCTTGCTTGCTTTGCTGCCTTCTGTCCACCGTGACTTGTTTCTCCTCTGCAGTGCCTGTCTGCCATGCCACCCTGTTTTGGAGCCAACTGATTATAGACTGAACCTCTACAAACTGTAAGCCACATAAATCTTTCCTCCTTTAACTTTGGATGTTGGGTATTTTATCTCACAAAGAGAAAAGTAATTAACATGCCTCATTACAAGGAGTCATACCTGTCCCGGTAAAAGTGACTGCTCGCTGAGCCTTCTGGGTAAAAGGCAGCTGGGAGAGAAACCAGGTTGCAGAGTTCCCAGAAGGGCCTGGTGTCACCTTTCAGGGAGGCCCCTTGCTTGCTCACACTGGGCACATTCTGAGCATCTGGCCGTCTAAACCCAGTGTCTCATCTGCAAGCTGCTTTGAGCAAAGGACAAATCCCCGTTTGACCAGTTTTGCTCTGGTGGGAATTCTCCCGTGTATTTAGAGCCTTCCAGCCTTGCCAAGTCTGATTAAAGTGGGACTGGCTTGTCACAGTGACCTCCACCCACAATTTGGGGACAATCCCAATTTCCACATCCTGTCTTCTCTGTTCTGAAAAGCTTCAGAGACCACATATGGGAACTGATGAAATTCACCCCCTTCCCGGGGCTCAGCTCACCCCCAGACAGCCTGGCAGGTCCTTCCCGAGGACGCTGACGAGGGAGACTCACCTGCTTCTCCAGCTCCTCCCCCTCTGCCGTGGAGATGTCCTCCACGTAGTTGGACGGGAAGTACTGCTGGATTCGGGTGCCGTAGTCACCTTTCCACCTGGGGGAAGACAGGGCATTAA
>NW_004955522.1:4430743-4448571 GCF_000276665.1 Chinchilla lanigera | reverse complement strand
TAACATTTTTAAAGATAAAGGTAAAAATGCCAGGCTGCTGTTGGGGACAGCTGCCTTAAACTAACTTGGAGTCGTACATTGGCTCCCCTGTTCCCGAGACCTTCCTGATCTCCCTCACAGCTGAGCTCCGTGGTGGCAGGAGCCCTTAGCTGTTCACTGGAAGAAGCTGAGCAAGGACGGATGATCAACACTGGCCTAGTGATGTCTCTGCTGCCCCTTTCACCTTCATTTCTCCAGACCAACCTCAGGCAAAGGCCGGCTGTGTTTAGGGGGGCCCTTTGCCCATGTGCAATCACAGCACTTCTGTCCCTCTCAAAAGGGTCTTGGTTTGGACAAAAATTGTTTGATATCCTTACCTGTGTAAGTTTACAATGGTTTGATGCAGGCTGCCCACGAGGTGGCGATGTCTCCACCAGAAAGAGCATGCTGGAGTGGGCTGCTTACCCATAGTCCCTTGCCAAGGGAACTTACCCTGGTGTCTTAGTTCATCCCCAGACAAAAGTCTGAGGAACTGGGAGCTGCCCATCTGAGGCACAGGAGGGCAGGTGGCTGTCTCCCTCACACTGAACAGCTCAGGGGCTGGGAGTTGTTGCAGGAGCGTCATGAGGGGGCAGTGGCAGCATGAGAACCACTTCTGGCCGTGCCAAGCAGAGGGGAGCAACTTTGCCAAAGCCACGTCTCTCAGTTGGGAGAGGAGGATGGACAACACCATTGCTGGCAAACTGGGGGCCCAACAGGGAGCGCCAGGGGCTCAGCAGGAGCACAGACGCCAGCACAGAACCCACACAGGGCAGCCCCAAGTTCCTGCTCCAGCTGCAATAGGGAGCTATGCCCTAACTTGCTTTGGATTCTAGGATCCAGGGAAGAACAGCTTTGGGATGAGCAGGTTCTCCGGACTCCAAACCAGTTTAGAATCCCCTGTGAGGGCTCCCTGCAGGAGCACAGGGAAAGGCTTCACACGTGAATGCAGTCAGATTGCGGGCCTGGGGTCACAGGTCTGGGTTCAAATCACAGCCCACTGTGTGGCCCCCACAGACAAGTTACTACACTTCTCTGTGCCTCGGATTCCTCATCCATAAAACACACGTCCCAGCAGAACTGTTAGTGTTTGGACCTCAAGTGTCCCCCAGGGCTCATGTGTTCAGAGTGGGGCTCTGGGAGGTGAGTGGATCCTGAGGACTCTAACTCCATCCAATACTGGATCACCCATTACGGTGGCCGTGATTTGGTGGCATTATTGGGAGGTGACAGAAACTTAGAAGGGAGTGGATCAGGGAGTGTGGCTTGAGGGACTACAACTTGTCCCTGACCCTGTCCTCTCTGGCTTTCTGTGCTTCCCAGCTGCCTGGGTGAGCAGCCTCCTCCTGTGCCCTTGAGCTGTGATGTGTCTGCCTTGGAGCTGCCGATCACCAACTGAGACTGAGCCAAAAGACGTCTTTCCACCTTTAAGGTGACCTGTATCAGGCATGTTATCGCAGTGATGGATAACACCCTGACCTCATGAGGTCATCGGGGGATTAAATGAAGTGCTTTGGATTTAGAGGAGATGCTCACAACAGTGCTCAATACATTGAAGCTCCATACGAGCTGCTATTGAAATTTCTAAGTCAGGTCCAGCAATCTCGTGGGAGGAAGACATGTTGGTCTTGTGGGTGCCTGAACCTGTGCCCATGGTCATGGTTAAGGCCAAGTTCTCACCACTCTCAGACACACAGCCACTTGCCCAGGGACCTATTGATGAGCACTGAATTTTTCTTCCAAGGTGAAGAAAGAGAAGAGGAGATTACCAGCAAATGCTAGCAAATCCCAGCACCTGTGCCCTAAAAATGTACTTGCTTCTGAGTAGGATGGAGCTGTGGACCAGAGCACAGGATGAACCAGTAGCATAAGAATTTGAATTTAAGGTAACATGCAGGCTTGTGCCACAGGGGAACCTCTGCCTGTGTGACCCTGGAGAGCCCCAGTGGCCACATCTGTGACAAGGGGACAGTCACAGACTCAGCGCCACAGTTTGGTTAGATGAGGTATGACAGCAGTTAGAGTGCTTGGGACACAGTAGCTCTCCATGACCAGTAGCTGCTGCTGCAGTTGCAGTAATATACAGCACACAGTGACATGGAACATGTATGATCACTGTCAATGCTTGAGCCACTTTTCCTCATGGAGGATGGACCCGGCCACATTCCCAGGGACTCAGCATGAAAGGTCAGCACCAACCCAGAATGTCAGAGAGAGGGGGTCAGAGCTGAGTCAGCACATGTCACCCCCAGAAGAGAGAAATCAAGGCCACCAGTCCCCTGGGCTCCTTACCAGCCCCCGGGTTCCTTGGAGACGTTGTGGATGAGGGCACCGCGGCAGAAGCTTAGCTCATCGCTGCGCTTGGCTTTGTAATCGTACAGAGCTTTCACAGTTCTCTGAGGCTTTTGGGGAAAACAGAAAGGAGAAGGTCAGGCAGATGACAGGGCCCTGGAGACTACATTGCTGGTGCCATTTTCTTGTCATTTAGCGGCAGAAGACAGCAGAGGTTGGGCTTCTCGTGCCTTCTGCTGGCGAGGACCGGGGACTGCAGAGCCCCGCCCCCCCACAAAGTCCCCAGGGGGAATAGGCGGTGAGTTGACTGGCCTGGTCAGCCAAAGGCACCTGAGCATGAGAGAGCTGCTTGAGTCTCTCAATAAACAAGAGATTTGTCCTTCAGATGAAGCCACAAACACGAACTCTGAAGTCCTGAGGGGCTGCCATCCTCAGCTCCCCAGAGGTTCAAGGACAGCTCCAAGTCTGCCCTTGACTTGTGCTGGAACCTCGCCACTATTCTGACCTGGGCCAATTTTCTGCTCTGCCAGACCCTGCATTCTGCGAGAGCTGCTGAAGTGCTCCTCCATGTAATTCATTACAGGTGGGCTCGGGGTGGGCAGGACAAGACAGATAATTCTCAAGATACAACTTCAACGCATCTTCCTGCTGCCGGGCAAGCATAAACCATGCCTGAATGCACACCCACATGGCAAGAAAATATTGAGGGGGGCATCACAAATCATCAAATTACCTGAATCAGCGGTTTCTCTCTCCTTCTACCCAAAGGAAATGGGAACAGGAATTCACAAGGAGTCAAGAAAACCACTCCCCAGAGATGGGCAACAGAGTCAGTCACAGGCTCAAATCACAGCACTGCTCCTTCCTACCTGTGTAAGCTGGAGGCTCTCTGAGTCTCATCTTCCCCATTTGTGAAACAGGAATTAAGGCTTTATTTATTGCCAGGACCGCTGAGACTATTCAATGAGGTAATTCATGCAATGACCAAAGTGACAAGGACTTGAGTTCCTTATGTTCTCACCAAGGTCAAAGCCCTTCTGTGACCTTTTTTACCTACAGCATCTCCTGTAATCCTCGCAACTGGACATGGAGGGACCAGCCTTACTGCCCCCATTTCACAGGTAAGGAAATGGTATAGGGAAGCAACACAGCTTTCCTAGGGTGACACAGGAGGTAAGTAGCCAGGCCAGGAACTGAACTAGTTACATGAGTTGTCACCATAGTTCACAGTGTTCCACAGAAAGCACTGCGGGTTCTCTGCTGTGGGGACTTCCAACTTGAATCCCCTCACCTCTGCCTTCCCTTCTCTCCTCCGCCTGCAGAAGGGATGGATTCTACCATCGCTTTGCACCCAGAATGGATACAAAGACCAGAGCCTGGCTCTAGGCCACAGGCAGAGACAGCTGTGGCAGAGAGGATGCCAAACATAGTGACTTCAGTAAGGACAAGATCTCCAGCCTGTCATATGGCAAGAGACGTCCTCATACGCAGCAGTAATAGGCCTCCCACCATATCACCAAATGTCCGTGGGGCTTAGTGAGGTGACAAAGAGGACACATGTTAGAGCCAGCCTGCCTCTGCCCAGATTCCAGCTCCATATCACAGCTGTCCTCAGCAGTTATTTGACCTCCATATACCTAAATCTCCTCCTCTGTACAGTGGATACCAAAACAGGACCTGCTTTGTGAAGTTATAGGAGGATTAATTGGCTACCCATGGCCAAGTGCTTAGAACAATGCCAGTTGTGTGACCATTAGCACATGGCACCTATTATCACTGGTCTGCTCCTTCCAGTGCTAAAAACCAACTGCAGCGAGAAAGGCAAAATTCCTATGTGCGTGAGAAGTTCCTTTTAATTGTCAATGACCATTGACAGGGAAACAGCTAAGCTAGCAGAATAACCAAAGTATTCTTCAGCATGAAAACCATGTCAAAATCCCAATCTACACATCTCATCTGAATTACCCAACCTCCCAGGTTTGACAAAACAGCCATCACGATTCCCAAGGGGAAGACTACGGGGACAAAGTAGCAAGCAACAGAGGAGAATAAAACTGGCAGGTATGGGGGAGGGAGGAAGAGCAGAGAACAAAGACTCCAAAATGTACCAACTACTTCTTAGGATGGCAAGGCCGTGGCCAGTTCTTTTTTCCTTTTTCCAGTGTGCTTTTTAAAATTGTGACTGCACTTTTCTAAATGACAGTAATAATGTTACTTTGAGGTCCTCATTCTAGCCTGGCAGGTAGACAGAAAACACAGCATACACTCATGTTCTGAGGGGCCCACTAGGTTTTTTTCTACAGCCTGGTTTACGCACCATAGTTTTCACAGCGGAAGATTTCGTATAAAACATTTAGACTTCTAGCTTGGTCTGAGAAGTCACAAGACCTGGCCTAACACGCGCTGAGGATATCTACCCTGAGGCGGAGGGGTGTTCCTCAGATAATCATGGTGATCCGCACTCCTGCCATCAGCTGACATAAGGCCAAACGCCAGCTGCCACTTGTCAGCAAACTTTCACTCTTTGTCATTGCCATAGCCAAATTGAGAGTGAGAGGTATTGCTCCTGCCTGAAGAGCTCCACTCACCTGTGTTATGTGCCTGACCTTGGGACATCTGAGTTGGCAGCCCTGTTTTATGCAATTATGTTAAAAGGAAAGGAGAGAAACCAAAGCCCTTCAAAATAAGCTCCAGCTACCCCACCCTTACTGAAGACAAAGATACAGAATCTGCTTGAAGTTCCTCCTCAGGGCCCCACTTAAATCTGCAAAACCTCTACCTGGGGAAGAGGCGAACTTCCTCATTACCCAAACATTCCTCACTTCCAATAAAAGAATTTGCTACTAGCAAAAGCTCTTTGTACACAACTTGTGAAGGATTCATTTCTTGCTGAAGATTTGCATTGGCCAAGGACTATAAATTTTTAAAAATGTCTGTATTTCAACAGAACCCATCAGCAAAGCCCATTGCTAAACGAGTGTTGTATAATTATTGTGGGCCAGATAGAAAATGTGCTATAGTTTTTCCTCCACTGGCTCAGAGTAAATTTGAAACAAAACCATGGTGAGGAGGAGGTGGGAGCTAAAACCAAAATCCATCCTTACCTGCATGAAACTCCACAACAGAGACAGGGTGAGAATCTGAGATAGCATTTGCATTGTAAGGAGGCCCATGAACCAGACAGAATTTTTCAATACCACGGGTTCAGTCAGCAAGTGAAAAACCTTTGTAAGACTTAATTGGAAGCCATTTGGCCCAATACTGGCTCATCAAACCTGAGAATTTTAGCAAAACACAGCTGCATTTGGATGGAATTCTATTAAGATTTTCCCTGAAACTGTATTTACTACAGTTGCCAATTATTTCTTCTTTTAAAAAATTTCTTTTGAAGGCTGGGTGTGGTGGCACATGCCTGTATGCCAGCACTGGGAGGGTGAGGCAGGAGGATTGCCATGAGTTCAAGGCCAACCTAGGCTACATAGTGAGTTTGAGGATAGCCTGGACTACATGGCAAGACCTTGTCTTAAAACAAAACAAAACAAAACAAAACAACTTTTTGTGACCAAGTTTTCCAGAACGTTCTCTTGCTGTGTTGTAATTGCTATGGAGCAAAGGGGCCTGGAATCCACATTAATCTAGTGATAATAAGGATCAGCACCATACCATGGAAGGGTTGATCTCACTTGGATCCACATACATCCTACTGACGTCATACAGGGAGTTTATGTCTCTTTCCTGAAAAAAGAACAGAGAGAGGTCAATGGAAAAGCCCACCTCACCCAAAACTACCTGTGCACCAGCATGGCTACTTCCGGTTCCCTGTCCTTTGATAGCCTGAAACCTCATGAGTTGTCTGTGCCCCATGGATAGACAGCAAGAAGCAATAAAGAACTTTCTCCAAATTTGGAAACTCCCCCAAATCAAAAAGGCGTCTATGCTGGCACTGTCTGTTCCTCTGGGAAAATATAAATCCAAAGCTCCTGCTACATCGTAGAGTGAGCTCACAGCTTGCAAGAGCCCAACTGTGTGCCTCTCCTGCTGATTCCACATTCATGGACAGGACACAGGAGCTTGTGATGGGCCACCGAGCCACTATGGCAGTAGTGGAACACAAACTGGTAAGTGCCACCCATCAGGGCCTTTCCCCAGAGAGCTGTTCACACAGTCACCAGCATCCTGCTGCTCAGCCCCTTCTCCGGCTTCTGCCTTTGAGCCCCACATCGTCCCTCCCCTGCCTTCCTATTCCCCTTCAGGGCCATGCCAGTGCACTCCCTCAACAACCAGCCGCATCTCCTTCCTCACTTCCCCAAGGCCACTGACATTTCTGTCCTCAAAGGTGGTCTATGCTGACCACCCCGAATGTACTTGGTGCCCCTTTATCTCATACCACCCAGTCTTGTTTGCTTCACTAGAATCCCCACTGGCTGAAAACACCCCACTTCTGTCACTGTGCATTTTCTCTCCTCTCTGGGACCTGAAGTTCCCAAGGCACACGAGAACATATGTTCTGGCATATGGTTGAGGCCCAACAAATCTCTTTTTCATAAATGAATGAATCCATCTGGTAGGAAGTGAGATACAATAACTATATCAGGTCTCCTCCTCTAATAGAATAAAAGCTAATGCCTTCAAGTGGCCTAGAAGACTCTACATGATCCAGCCCCCTTTGGACCTACAGTCTTCCTTAGGTCTATCCTCACCCAGGCTCACTTTATTCCAGCTGTTCCAGCTTCATGTTAGGGCCTCAGGCAGACTTCATCTCACCTCAGGACCTTTTCATCTGCTGTCCTGTCTTCCTCTAGATGGCTACAGGCCTCAGTCCTCAGTGAGATCTTCCCAAGCCTCTTGAAAACTGTAACACTTTCCCCATCATTCTGAATCCACTTATCCTCCTTCCCAGTTTTTTCTCCTTAGCATTTATCACCATCTGCCACTTACTATGCAGTATTTTCTTTTTTACTGTCTGTTTTCCCCAAGCTAGACTGTAAACAGTATGCAAGCAGGGTATGTGTCTAATGCCTCTAATTTTTGTGTCCCCAGGACCTGGAGGGGAACCATATACACATCAAGTACTCATGAAAGGTTTGCCCAGTGAAGGAGCCAAACCACAGGCTCAGAACTACCTACCATATTGTAGCGCTCAAGGAGCTCGGGAGTCACAGGGTAGCGGAGCCGCATCTTTCGATAGAGAGTGTGTTTCTCGTAGTAACTGACGAGCTCTACCAGGCTCTCAAAGTAAGCAGACGTCCCTAGCACAAAGTGGCGGCCATCTCGGTTGATGCGACAGTGTTTCACCTTGCCCCTGGCCCTGGAGGGGGAGACCACATCAGGTGACATGCTGAAATTCTAGTGGCCATGGAATTGCTGTACACCTCCAAGTGTATTGCTATACACCAGACACAAGCTAATTACCCCTCCTCCAGGAGTAGGGGAATAAACAGAGTGCAGCCGTCCTCTGGAACACAAAACAGCATTTCTAAAAATCTGGTCTTTCTAAAGGAAATCTAGATGAGTCAGATGAGACTCAAGGCCAGTTTCTCTGTAAGGACAGGGCTTGACCCTGGGAACATCCTGGGCATCTAGAACAGGGCTGGCAAATTATGGCTCTGAGACATATCTGGCTCACTGTGTATTTCTGTAAATAAAGTTGTGTTGAAACAGCCACCATTCATTTGTTTTACAGAATAGCCACTTTCTCCCTAAGACAATAGATGTGGATAGTTGCAACTGAGACCATGTGACCTGCAAAGCTTAACCTATTTACCTATAAGCTTTTACAGAAAAGATTTACTGATCAGTACTCTAGAACTCTCTTTAAAGATTCCAAAATCCATAAATTTTGTCTTCCATAGCCAGAACTGGTAATAATGAAATTTCTTTTCAAAAAGGTAACAAGGCCAAGCAAGGTGGTGACTACCTATAACCTTAGCTGACATAGGAGGATTTAAAGTTCCAGGTCAATGGGCAGTTTAATTATACCCTGTCTCAAATTTTAGGAAATAAAAAAGGGCTGAGGATATAACTCAGTGGTATAGCACTGGCTTAGCATGTGCAGGACTCTCAGTTCAATCAATACAAAAAAAGAAAGAAAGAAATGGAGGGAAGAAGAAAAGGAAAGGAATGATTTTGAAAGAAGAGGTAGGACAGAAAAACAACAGCATAGCCCCATGTACCACTCACATAAAGCTCTGTTAAAAGTTTAAGGTGATGGATACGCTAATTATCCTGAGTTAATCACAACCTAATGTATAAATGAATCAAAACATCACACTGTACTTCATAAATATGTATCAATTTAAACATTTCTTAAGAAGAACTAAAGAAACTTGGCAAGTTCAAAGAGGATGTGACCCAAAAGATGATGGAACTAACATACAACCTGACTAACTTGGATATGGGAGAAACAAATAAAAAATCGGAAGAGCTTACCAAAATGGTTAAAAACATCTATGACAAATTTACCAACGACACAGACTCCATGAATATGTACCAGGCAGAAATACCAAACATAAAAAGTAGAGAATTTATGAACTATAAAATGTGAAGATAGGGTTTCTGAAGTCTAGGGTGAAATGGAAAATCATGACAAATTACTCAGATAAATCTTAAAAGGATAAGAACACATAAATTTATCCAGCAGCTACTAGATGACACTAAAAAGACAAATTTAAGGATAATGAGAAATTAGAAAATTCCACACACACAATAAAACATCTGCCTGTAGAAATTATAACAAAATGTTCCAAGTATAAGGAAACACCTCAACATACAGGTAAGTGAGGCTTACAGAACACCAATTAACTATGATGAAAAAAAAAAGCTACACACAATGCATCATACTAAAAATCCATGATGTCCAATAAAAAACCCAGAATCTTTCTTGTCTGTTTTTTGAGACAGGGTCTTGTCATGTATTGCAGGCTGGCCTAGAACTCTTGGCAGTCCTCCTGTCTCATCCTCCCAAGATCTAGGATTACAGGCATGTACCACATGCCCAGCAAAACAATATTAAAACTATCAAAGAAAAGTAGAACATTATGTATAAAGTAAACTGATCAAGAATACAGTAGAGTTCTCAACACAAATTAAAAAGGCTAGGAGAGCTTAGAGTGAAGTGTTACCAGCTCTAAAATCAAACCATTTCCAACCCTGATTAATATCCTGCAAAATTATCTTTCAAAATTGATGCAGAAATAAGGATATTTCATTACAAGAACTAAGGAGATACATGAACACCAACTAGGAGTCAAAAGATATATATTTTCAAGAACATCCTAGACACAATGAAGCCAACAAAGCAAAAAAATCAGAATAAATGTGTCAAAGCAACACAAATAATTAAACAAAAAACTATATGGGCCATCAATACAATGACAGGAATAAATTAATGCTTCTCAATAACAACTCTCCATGGCCTCAATTCCCTAATTAAAAGACATTGGCAGACTGCCATTAAAGAAGGAATCCAACAGTCTGCTGCACTGAAGAAACTCATCTAATCCAAAAAGAAGTTCACAGACTGAAAATCAAATGGGTTCAAACCCAGCCTCTGCTGTGTGCTTCTGTAAATGACTTCTTCCCACTGTGCCTCAGTTTCCACCTTGGAAAAGCACAGAGAATACGAATGCCACAGAGCTGACAAAGGTGGTAGGAGCTGACACAGAACACCACTGTGTGTGTCTGGAACATACCGGTGTGGGCTGCTTTGGCCTTCACTGCTGTTGTCACACTGCTGACACCCAAAGCTCCACCCTCACGCTCACACTTGTCCTTCCCACACTGCCCTGGCAAGTGTGCATTCCGCCGGGTGCCTACCTGAAGGTGATGGCGTAGGAGTCCTCCATCCCTTCCTGTTTCCTTTCCCGCTTCCGGATGAGGAATGCTCCATCTCGAGGAATCCTCATCAGCATGTCCTCCGCCTCCCCACGGCTCAGCCCATCATAGTACCACCTGCCCCGGGCAGGAAAAGAGCCAGGTAAGAGTCTTCAAGACTGCCAGGAGCCACTGCAGGAGACAGAACTGTGGGCTCCAGGGAGAACCAGGATATGGCCCTGGAAACAGCCACAGGAGTCACACTAGGGACCTGTCATGCTGCGTTCACCCCCACAGACACTGGTTTCTGAAAAGAAGCCTGGAGACCGAGTGGATCTGGGCAGAGGACAGAGAATAAATCCACTTATCCTCACCCACCTCACAGGCCACCTCCGAGGGGGCCTATTCCCATCTCTGGGAAAATCAAGGTGAATACATGCAAGTTTAGAAGGCATTTTTTTGTTACTATTTTTAGTTATTTCTTAAGATGTAATATAGTACATTTTTAGCAATCCATATGAAAATAGAGAAAATATAAAAACTGGAACTTGCCCTGAGTCATTTGGCTTCCTTCAAAATACAAATTTTAGCCCAGGCCTTGTGGTGCATGCCTGTAATCCCTGCACTTTAGAGGGTGAGGCAGGAGGATTGCTGTGGGTTTGAGGCCAGTCTGCGCTACACAATGAGCCCAAGGCCAACCTGAGCTACATAGCAAGACTATGTATTTAAAAAAAATACAAATTTTAGTGATCTGGTTAAGAATTATTTCTTCATTTCCACAATGTTTTCATCATCTGCAAAACATAACTTGAAACTCGCTTCATAGCACAAAGAAACGAAGGGGGCACTCTTGTTACCCTTTTCTTTTCCTAATCTCTGTCAAATAGGAAGCAGCTTGGACAAGCAGAAAGAGCACAGGGCCAATACTAAACTCTGAAAATCAAAGCCTGAGACCTCAGGACTGTGAAGGCAAAGCCAGAAGGGAAGGCGGGAGGAGAGGAGAGAAGGAGACAAAGGCAGGCAAAGCTGATGGCTGGCAGGAATCTGACCACAGGCCTCCCGGGAGCTCTAAGTCTCTAATGGGCCAGTGTCAGGGACAAGGGGCCAGGCATGTGACCACGTGGGTGTCTGCCTCCCACTTAGCCCAGGACCTACGGCTTGGACTCATGTGGGTTCGGGTTGGGCACCGGGTCTGTGAGCCGCAGCTCGAACTCGGCACAGCGCAGGTACGACTCGCGGTAGTGCTGGACGAGGTCGTAGATGCTGCTGAACTTGAGGTTGTCAGTCAGGTAGTACTTCATGGTCCCGTTCTCCACGGTGGAGCGGATCAGGCAGTGCTGCACGCGGCCCAACCGCCTGCACAACAGGGGTGTCACTGGGGCTGAGCGAGGTGTGGCCAGCTGCACACCGCCCTGCCAGCCACCTGCTCCCCCCGCCAGCTTCAGGGTGGGAGGTGTTACCAGAAGGACAAGGTGTAGGCATTTGGGTGGCTCTCGCTCTCCCGCACCAGAAAGGTGCCATCCTTGGCCCCCGCCTCAGCACAGTACTCCTGCAGCAGCCTCTCCGCACTCGTCCTCTTCTCCATCTTCTTGTGGAACCATTTCTCCCCCAAATGCAGCTCTATGGCTGGGACGTCCTAGGCCACGGTGACAAATGGGGCTTCTGAGAGCTCCGCTGCCTCCCCTGCCCACCATTTTCTCCAGACAATGACTGTTGTCAAGGCCTCCTGGAGTTCTGAGACTCCCCAACCTCCATGGGGCCATGGATCCCCAACAGAGACCTCAATTCTAGCGTATAGGAACTCAGCCGTGCCATGGCTTCTGAAAATGGCCAGTGGCTGGAGGGGACAGGGCAGGAAAGCCAGAGCCTAGGGCAGGCGATGGGGCTAGACAGCGCATCCACATAACCCAGGGTGCATAGGCTAAGGCCTTGCAGGAAAGGGCCTTGAATCTTATTGGATAGGCACCAGAGGCAGCCAGCCAATCAGAGAAGAGCCAGCCAGGCCCTGGTACCCAAAGAGGTAGCTATTAGGGCTGAAGATCCCCACACCAGCCAGCCTCAGGACAGGAGAAGTGACACAGGAGTCTCAGCCAAGGACGGGCCCAGGTCAATGAGGCAAGAGCAGCTGGTCTCCTCTTACCTGGGACAGTTCCTCCTCCACAGCCTGCTCAATGTCATCACTGAAGGACAGCTTGGCATCGGCAATGGCGCAGTAGTGCCGAGTCCACTTCTAGAATGCAAAGCTGGCATTAGCCTCCCCCAAAGTCAGCCACATCAACTCAGTGCCTGGGACCCTGCAGGGCATCACCTCAACTTGCACTGGGGACTCCCCTCTCCCAGCTTCATATGCTTATAGTGATTTCATGGAATTTGTTCCCCTTTGAGACATTTCCTTTTGAAAACATTTAATTGCTGGCTTCTTTTGTCATTTCAGGACTGTTACAATCAGTATGTCTAAGAACAGACTCAACTTAATTCTGAATTTCCACTGCGTATTTAATCTGCAGCCATTTATGAAGAATGGGATTATTTGGGGCACTCTCCTAACTATCTTATCCAATTTCATCTGTTTTTTTAAGACTTTCTGGATTTTTCAGCCAGTTGTTCTCAAAGACTTTCTGAAACATTTAATTGTGACCTAATTAATTACTTAAATGTTAACCATTTTTGCATATATTTTATTTTTATATTTTTACCCAGGACATATAAACAGATATGCAAAAATACACTCAAATGTATTAACATGCTAGGCTAAGGGATAGGAGAAGGCAGTAGAGTTTGAAATACCTTTCTCTCCTCAAAAACTAAGATTTTTGGTGGCGCTGTACCACCTTGGGAGTCACTAGTGAGGTGGGACAACTAAATGCATGTGGCATTTTGGACTGAAAGAACGGCATTAGCAAAGAAAGTGGTAAAACAAGGTCTGTAAATGGGCTTATGAGATTATACCACTGACACCTTTCTGATGACGGTAATTCCACCGTGGTTCCATAGGATGTTCTTATTTGGGGAAGCGAGGTGGAGGGTACATGGGAATTTTCTGTACTATTGTGTGGGTGTAAGTGCCTATTATGGTGCACATAGAATTATTTCAAAGTGAAACATAAATTATGCAGAAGAGAAAGGTTAATGATGAGGACGCATTCACTTGGCTCAGTGGGCATGCTCCAGGACGTTCACAGGGCTCTGCAGTGGAGTCTAAAGGGGCTGGGAGGCCAGCATCCATAGCAGGTGTGGGAAGGGACCCAGGCCCACCTGGTCGATGGAGTCCCACATGTACAGTTCACCCTGTTGCTTCTGCTCATCTTTCTTGTCCTCCACGTTCACATCCACATCACCTCGGGGGCCCAGCTTCTTATGCTAAGAAAAAAATGCATATGGCCTCTCTTGAAACCCAAGTTTCAGGGTCTTCAAGCCAGCAAAAATGCACAATCATCTGCTAGCCCACAACATCATCTGTATTTCATACCTTGGCAACTTTGCTCCACCGCCACTCCCTCTGCCTGGCTCCCCTCTCAGCATACTGGACCCTGCACCTGGGCCCCCTCCTCAGAGGAGCTCTCCCTGCCTCTCGGTGCAGCAGCTGAGCTCACCTTCCCGCCCTTGCGGCTCTCCAGCCTAGCTCTGCTTTACCTGTTTGTCTTCTGTCTTCTCTGCAGGACTCTAAGCCCCAGGAAGGCAGGGACACTGCTTTTCTCCTGCTGACTGGCTATGCCGGGGCAGCGCCCAGCAGACAGTGAGTGCTCAGTGGGCACGCAGTGGGCCCAAGAATGGAGCGGGCCAGGAAGGTTGGCGGCAGACACTAGGGGTTCAGCACAGCAGCCCTGCTCTGTCATGTGCGCCGTGTGACCCTGGGCAGGCGGCCATGCTCTCCAAGCCTCACCTGCCTGGCCTGCACAACCAAGGCAATGATGCCAACACTCGCCCAGCTCAGAGCTGACACTGCCTCAGCAAGCACTGAGGAGCTGGGGCCGAGGAAGCCCTGGTCAAGATAACTCGGGCCTGGGAGTTAGATGTGGGCTCGAATTCAGAGCCAAGTGACAGTATGAGTCTCAGTGACCTGTCTTGGGAAGATCCCATAAACTGGGCTGGGAAAAGTAAGTGTAAAGAGTGCAACAGGCCCCACATGTCGTCGGGGATGGCATGGCGGCTCAGGCAGGGGACACGGTCCTCAGAGGCAGATATGCATGGGGGGTCTCCTCGGGAACAGTGTGACCTCAGTTCAGCTGCTTAACCTCCAGCCCTCAGCGTCCATATGTGTGAAGTGGCTTGGCGGTGGGCTGGGGGCATCCATCTTGCAGAGTCGTGGTGACACTGACTGGGAAATGTTATGCCTGTACCTTGCCCAGTGCGTGTGCCGCACACAGTCACTCTGACACCTGCCGCTGGCACCCTCTGCTGGAATGGAAAAGGGAGAGTCACAGGGACCAGGAACGGGGCACCAGGGGCTCCAACAGGGCCTTGGGACTTCATACACCAGAATGAGAGCAGAAGCAGCACCAGGAATGTGCACAGGGTGCTAACTGAAACAGGAAGCCGTGGACGAGCTGCAAATGGGAGCAGATGCCACTGGAGCACCCTCAAGCTTTGTGGTTCCAGCGCCTGAAGGATCCAGGCACTCACAGCCCAGCTCTTTCCCCATCCTGCCCTGGCCTTGCAGGGAATATCCCTGCTTCTCACAGGGACCTGCTCCAGGAGCTGGGCATCTTGCCCACTCTCTCCCAACAGGCTGCCTTCAGCCGCCGGGCACCAACACCCCGTTCTCTGTGGGCTCGGCCAAAGCCCCCACCCACTGTCTGCTGTTTCTCTAGTGACGTCTCCCCATGAGACCGTGACCTCCTGGATCACAACGATTTTCCCAGTGGATTCTGGTGGCCTAGTAACCATCGGGCCATGGGCCAGTGCTGTCACCACCATATCCTCATGTATATTTCTCCAACATGGAAGGGCACCCTCTTCTCTGCGTGGTGCTGTAGTTGACATGTTTGTGTCCCCTCAAAATCATGTTGCAGTATCCTCCCCCAGGGGACGGTGCTAGGGGCCTTCAGGGAGGTCAGTAGGTAGGGGTGCAGACCTCCTGAGTAGGGTCAGTGCTCTCTGCACAGAGGCCCCAGAGAGCCCCATCACCCCTCCTTCCACATGAGGACACAGTGAGAGGTCCGGGTCTATATGCAGAAGGGACCTTCATACTGGCACTGGACCCGGAACTTGGCAGGCTCCAGAGTGGTGGGAAATCAGCTGGTAGTGAACAAGCAACCTGCTAATGGTATTTCGTTATATCGGCCCCAACAGGTGTGAAGGTGACCAAGATACACCCATATGGGCCTGTCCATCCTTCCCTACGAGCCTGCCGACTGTCCAGTGAAGCCATGCGGCCTTCCCCAAATGGCCGTGGCTCAATACTTCAGACTCCATTTCAGGTCCTGTGGCTGAGCCCTCATGACAGACACAGAAGGGACAGGGACAGCTGGTGTCCACTTGCTTACCCGAGATGACTGGCCCCAGACACTCCAGGAACCCCTTCTTGCAAACTGGCTCTCGGAGGTGCCCGAGCCCAGCTGTACCCCACACAAAGGCAATGCCCTGGAGCACACAGTCCTCGCCATTTCTGTGCTGTGAAATCTGGGGAACACCACAGCCCCTTCTCAGAGGTCGGCAATGCGCACGATGATGGGGGAAGTCGGTTATGTTGAAATACAATTATTAAGATTAAATACAGTAATTGGAATGTGCTTCCTCATGAACCGACCTGCTTCCTCATGAACATCTTAAACACGATGCAGAGGCAGATCTAATAACAAATTCCCAAGCACTGATGGGCACAGTGTTATTTTGAGATATCTGCAACAAGTGTAAATGCGATACGAAAATACCCCGACTTCCGCACACAAGGTCCTCGTGGCTGCCAACCTTTGCAATGGAAGGAAATGTTCACTTTTACATACAGCGCAATGAAGATAAGATGCAAGCCTTTTCCCACTCCACGTCACATCCCCTCCACTCCGAATTCTAACCACAGGTTCTTTGAGGTCTGCGGGACCAGAGTTGAAACCCCTGCCTTGGGAGATGGTACAACAGGATGTGAGGACCCCAGAGCCCTGAATCCCCTGTTGGCCAGAGCTCACACGTCCTAGAACATTTGCCTTTCTTGAGGAAGACATAAACTCACACCTCCTATAAACCACGGCACATCTGGTCTCTTCAGCCTGATAATACAAATTCCCCATTGCTCCTTTGGCTTCCCTGAGGCCTGGTACCATGAGGTATCTCTGCGACAGCACGGGAACACCTGTCCTCCCACCCAGTGCTGCTCACGGCCCTTTCCTGCACTGTCCGCCTCCCACACTAGCCCGGGAGCTGCGAGGACATGAACACCAAGGTATGTGGTGAAGATCCGTCTGAAATAAATGAACAGTTGTGATTTGGTAATTCCATTGCCCCCGCCACAGACAGCATGGCACCACGCTGAGCACATGCCCACAGTCAGCTCCCAGCAACTGACAAGGCGGGTTCTAGACATAGTATGATCAAAAAATATGGTGACTACTTGAATTTAGCAAATTTTCACAGTCAAAGGCACTCTGCCATGAACCCCCTGAAACACCTCCCCCTATTCGTACACACTTCACCCAGTGTTCTTGCCGCTGCCTGCAGCAGCTGTGGAAGGCCGCTTCCATGCCTTTCGTTGTGCTGCTGGGCTGCCTTGATGTCCTGAATGGATTCAAAACCCTCCCCTTATATGGTCATTTTGACTTTGCCGAAGAGGCAGTGCCAGCTGTGGTGAAGGAGGAGGATGGGGACACATCGTCACTTTTCCACGAGCCTGTCTTTCTCTTGGATGGCACGTGGCGGCAGCATTCACCGTATTTTGATCACACCTCATAAAGATGCTCAAAAAGAACTTCCAGAACTGACTTAGAAAGTGGCAAGCATGATGGGATGGCTGTGTTAAAAGCAAGAGGGAGTGATCTGAGGGGGACTGATGGCAATGTGTCTGAGTGTAATATCTAAAAATTTAAATATTCACTATATATTTCTGTCACACCTTGTATTGTGCTCCTGAGACCAGAGAGGACACTGAGGCACAGAAAGGCTCAGTGACCTTGCCCAGGGTCACAGTGTCCCAACAGAAGCAGGACCAGAGCTGGGCCCTGGACTCGCCAGGGGACGGCAGCACCCCCTCCGTCCTACCTTGATGATGATCTTTTCCCGCAGCTGGCTGGGCGAGGGCAGCTGGTCAGCGCTGGCTTCCGTGGGCTTGGTCAACAGCAGGTCACCGAGCACCTCCTTGAACACCCTGGCCATGTACCGCTGCTGCTCCACGCTGCAGTGCTCCTCGATGGACAGGATCACAGGGAAGCTGCAGCAGAAGGGCAGGGGAGCTGGGGTCCAGCAGGCGCTGGCCCCATGCCCCATAGGACCGGGAAATGCCTGAGCTGGGGCACAGCCCAGAGGTAGGGGTTGTCGACCTGTCCAGGGAGGGCCACGCACCCCAGGGCTCAGCTCCCATTTACCATCTACCGGGTGCAGTGCTAAGCGCTCAGGCCAAGTCATCTCGATTAGACTGCACCACAGCACTGGTGATTAGCAGAGCCGGGTTCAAACTCGGGAGAGGGAGCCCAGTACCCATTCTGCTGGGTGCTACCAGCAGTGCCTAAAAGGCCACTGTCACTCCACAGAGGCCACAGAGAGCCCCTTGCCAGCCC
>NW_004955522.1:4347230-4428403 GCF_000276665.1 Chinchilla lanigera | reverse complement strand
CTCCAAGGCAGGGCGGCATGGCAGAGGGGCATCGCAGAGGAGAAACAGTTCATGGCGTGGAAGGCAGAAGGCAACAAGCAGCAGGGGTAGCAGAAGCAGCAAACAGCAGCAAGCCTGCCTTCTTTCTGTCCCTTTACGTTCCATGCAGGGTACCCGGCTTTTGGGTGGTGCCACTCAGAACTATGCTAATACCAATCAGTGGACTGATTTAGTACCACACAGCTGCATTCCAGCATCCCAGTCTTAATCCACATTCTGCTCCCTAGATCCAGCCACCTCCAAATAGCCCCAAATAACCCCCAAATAGCCCCACCTCCAAATAGCCCCACTTGTGAGCACATGAGTCTATGGGGAGGACATCTAGACACAAACCACAAGAGGAACCAAATAGCCACAGGAAGAGCTAAATAGGCCGTGAACCATGAGCACCAAAGTGGCATAAAACACTTCTCTTTCTGCACTCGCAGGGTCCTTAAGTGCCTTCGAGGTTGAGTAGAATCCACCATCTTAGGCGACAAACTCATGAACCAAGACGTGGTGAGGAACAGGGAACCATGAAACCAATTTGCCCCTGGAAGTGATTCTACCTGCCCCAGTCCCCAAGGACGACAGGCCCGAGGGCTTGCTGCAGCTCCGTGAGGACCCTGGGAGAGCCCCGCCCACAGGCTGCTCACGGGACTCCCCTGTAAGTTGGACTAAATATCGGAACCTGAGTGCAACGTTCTCTCTCCCTCCAGTCTACCCTGTTTCTTGCCATCACAGTAATCATCCAAAGAGGTCGATTTGAGCGTGGCCTCTGGGTTTAACATGTCACAATGGGGCTGTAATGTCTATGCCAGGTGGCTGGATCCACCAGCGGTACATGCTTGACTGTACCACTTCTACCACCAGCAGTAAAAGCTGCCTGATGGGACAGTCATGCACGGACCACCGGTGTTTCATGGAACGTGTTAAAAGCTGGCAGTGGCTCCTCCCCGCCCTCACGTGACACACAGCCCGACCCTCGCTGGCCCTGCAGCCTCCTCCTTCTGTGCTGCCCCCGGCCTCATAGACTCCCCTTGGCGGCTCCTGCCCAGGCCTTTGCACCCCCGCTCCTCTGCCTGAAACTCTCCTTCCCGCCTCACCCAGTTTCCCTGCCACCAGCCCCTGCTCCTGGCAGACACTCATAGAGCCTTGGTCATGGTCACACCCCTAGGAGACATGCCATAAACCTCAGCTCCACGGCTACTTGGTTGCTTTGCCGTGGCCCCTAGGAGGTGCCCGCCTCTGAAGGAGCAGTTGGGCTGACTTTCCTCTCAGGGCCACGAAGGACTTTTATTCCACCACCTTCTGGGGGAGGAAGCTGTGACCCCGCCCCTTCCAGAAGCTTCTGTGCCCTCCAGGGTGAGGGATGCGGGCTCCCGCCGCACCCGTCAGGAAACTCACGTGTTGTGGGATGAGGAGATCCAGTAGTGGGACAAGGGGTTGTTCATGTCCTGCATGTCGACCGCGTCGTGCTTCCCGTCCCAGATGCTGTTTTCTCGGGAAAACAGGTACGTGAGGAACTGAAAGAGTCACAGGCGGGAGCGTGGTGGAGATGACAGAGATGGCTGCCCTGGGCCACGCAGGAGAGGGCAGCATCAGAGGTGGCCGCCTGACCTCGGCGACCAGGACTTCAGGGTGGCTCAGACCACAACAGGCCGCACTGACACGTGTTTCAGGGCAGTCCTCTCCTGATGTTGATCCAGAAATATCTGACACTGCAAGGCCTCTGCTTCCCGTACAGAAGGTTCCGGCAGAGCAGTGGCAGGGGCATTTGGGGTCCAGCACCCCGCTGAAGAAGCAGCACTGCCCAGAGCACAGCACCAAAGGCCGGCAAATTGCCCTCCCCAAACTTGAGCCCCTCTGTAGAAAAAACGAGAAGCCTGAGTGAGCTGGGGCCACGTCCTGCTGCCTGGGAGGGGCTCCTAGGGGGAGGGGTCCCCATTTCTCGCCATGCCCCTCCCCGGCTGCCCATCCAAGGTCCAGTGCAGCCATTTCCACCAGCCCCAGGAACCTTTTTCTGTGTAATGGCTCCTCTCTCCCGGGTGGCAGGCGCCCCCTAGTGGCGACATTTATAACCCTACTCTGGAAATGTGGTCAAAAGAGAAGAAAAGGCAGGCAGGAAAAACCCAAGACCTGGGAAAACCTCCCCTGATGGACTTGGTCAGAGGCCTCTGACAGTAACACCCTCCGTGGGAAGAGCAGAAAATGAACCTCAGAAGACACGGACTTGAGTGAAAAGCTGCACTGTCAGGACGAGAGCCCAGCACTCACCTCGTCTACAAACAAGAAGGGCTCAGCAGTCTCCCTCATGGTGTCGTCGATAAACTTTGTCATCCGCTCCCGGACTTTGTTTAGATCCTGAGCCCAAAGCTCCTGAAGAAGAGAAAGAGAACAAGAAATCACCAAAAAGAGAGCGGACAAAATTCTTCATCTCCCACAATCCATCCAGCTGCAAGGAAAGACCAAACTGTCGGCTAATTCCGAATTCACTGGGCACCAAGCACCATCCACAGAGGCCTCATCCTGGGCATGGCCTGTGCACGGCCTCAGCAAATGTTTGCTGCCGAGGCCACAGAGTGAGTATCTTAGGCTCCACAGGCCACAGTGCGGAACCTGTGCTACCGCGCATCCCTGCACTGCACAGCGAAAGCCAGCACAGCCAAGACATGGCCAAAGGCCACGGAGCGTTGCAGTAGAACTTTATTTACAAACACAGGTGGGTGCTGCTTTGGGCCAGGGGCTATGGTTTGCCAACACCTGCCGCATGCCAGCTCATGACATCTGTATAATGCACCAGGGAGGACCATGGTCACAGCAGCCTGCCAGGTCCCTCACGTGGCCTCTCTTCTCACCACAGGTGACCCTGGGTGAGCACTTCTTTGTGTCTCTTCAGCCTTGAAACAGGAATAACAGTATGTACCGCACAAAGCCTCTGCATCCGACTGTGCTTAACACGGCACCAGGCACGCAGAAAGCGCTCAAGTCATTGCCCTATGTGAACAATCCTCTTCCTACCATCAACTCAGAGTCATACATATTGTCACTGCCATTTTAGACACGAGGACACAGAGCCACAGGACGCCACATAACTCCCCTCACAGAGCTCTCAAATAGTGCAGTCAGAGTTCCAACTAACTAAACTTTGGAAAACAGACACAAAATCTAAGCAAATGCTGTGTTGTAGCCAAGTGTGGTTGTGCATGCTTGTAATCAGAGCATTCTGGGAGGCTGAGGCAGGAAGATCACAAGTTCAAGCCCATTCTAGGTGACTTATTTTACCCTCTCTCAAAAGACTAGAAAGAGGGCTGGGAATGTAGCTTGGTGCAAAGGCTAGTGCAAAAATTAAAAAGGCCCTCTTTACAAGGAGTCAGCCAACTAAAGCTGCTCATTGATAATGTTACAAAGTGGCTTCTACATAATATAAATTCTGGAAGCCTTTCACAAAAAAGAATAAATAACAAAGTGACTTTATTATTTTCCTCTCTATACCCTGAAACCCAAGTATCGCTAGACAATATGGGTGAACTAGGACACACAGACCCAACTTTGACTAATGCTTGCTTGGTTTCCAATATTCTAAAGCCTCTGTCCTTGTGGATGACAGAAGCTAAGGTGCCGCCAGATGTGTGTGGCCGGGTGGGCGGGGTCAGATGACAACTCAGGGAAGAATAAAAACCCAAGGACACACACAGGCGTGCAAAGCCATCCTTAGCCTTGTGGTTGACTTGCAAATCTGCCTGGATCAGGGATACAAAGCAACCAGGAGGCCATGGAACAGCGACTGCTCTTGAATTCAGGGCTGTTACCATCTTTGAATAGGACAACAGGAAATTCAAATTGTAGGACGTTCAGTTGGAATACTTCGCCTGGCCCAAGTGTCCCAGAGAGCGTGGACCGCCCCCCTTCCTGCCCCTTCCAGCTCTTGATTTTATTACAGCGCAGGCTCTTGGCTAACACAACCTGGGCTGCCCTGGCCGTGCCCCATGAAGCCTCCTGCCCGAAGGAGAGGAAAGCGCTGTCCAGCACTCTAGGGTGAGAAACGCCTCTGTGTGAGCCTGTGACTGTGCCAGGCACCTGCGATGCCAGAATCAACAAAGAATCAGGAGGGAAATAAAAATGGCAGAGACGCAGTCAGCTCTGGGCTCTGACTGCACCCAGCCCTGTGCCGAGCTCCTCGCAGCCACTCCTCTCACTCGCTTCCCCCGTTATGAGGCCGAGACCCAACCCAGGCCCTCGGCTCCAGGGCTGCCCTTTTGCTTTCATAGCATCACTGGCCGCCGGGGCTGAGGGTGGTGTACTTAGCAGTCACCTAGAAACCCAGATGGGTCCAATTTTCATTGCTATGACAATGCTGCCCACATCTCCTTGGAAAAAGTACCTGCAGGGGTAGCCACATGCTGTGGGTTTTGTTTTTGGTTTGCGCTGGCGGCTTATATCTCCAACCATTTTTATTTTGAAATAGGGTCTTCTCAAGCACCAAGTTACCCAGGCTAGGCTCAATCATGTGATGCTCCCGCCTCAGCCTCCCAGCATGCTGAGATTACAGGCATGGGCTACCATGCCGGGTTGAAGGGCAACCACTTCAGCAAAGCACATACATGTTTTCTTAAAGTTTTTGTTTTAACCGCATACAGCCAAAGCTCTTTTTTTTTTTTTTTTCGGTACCAGGGATTGAACTCATGACCTCGCGCTTGCCAGGCAGGCGCTTATGCCACTGAGCTATATCCCCAGCCCCTCAGCCAAAGCTCTTTCTAGGAAAGTTGTACTAATCTGCAGACCAAGTGCTGCAATGGCTATCGCCCATGAGCACCCATCACCCCAGAGGCCACAGAGATGTTCACAGGCTGCCCCCCATGACGTGGTCTCTGAGGGGCCCCCAGCCGGGGTCAACTTGGAGCTGTGATTCTTCCTGGAATAAAGTTCAGTGCCACCAGGAGGCGCCAAACCTACATCTCATGTCAGCCTGCAGGTAGTGCTTTGGAGTTTATAGGGCTGCTTCTTTCCAGAAAGGCAATCCATTTAACAGCTGCCTGCAAAGCCAGGCAACTCAATGTAAAGGACAGCACAGCGGAAAAAAGCAAAAGGCACAAGTCTTTCTTTATCTCATGCAACTGCCAGCCCAGCAGTGCCTGGCAGAGTTCATCAACCCCTTCATTTCAACGCCCTGTGCTGATCTCAAGCTCCATGTAGAACCCACGCGCAGAAGGCCCGGTGCCCCCAGGATGCGTCCACGTCCCCCTGCAGTCCCACTGCCCTCTCACCTGCTGCTCGTGTATGAGAAACCTCTGGAAGTCCTGCAGGTAAACGGCAGAGCCATCTGGCCGGTCCGTGTTCCTGTGCATGAGGAAAGGGGACACGCATTAGGGGCACGTTCCACAGAGGGTTCCTGACCCCCAGAGCGCCCCCCGCTGCACAGGTACCACGAGCCCATGTGGGGACACAGATCTTGATCCACAAGGGTTCACAGGGCCCTCAAGCCCGAATCGGAGGTGGGGGTTTTCTGGTGGCCCTGGAGCTGTCAGAGGTCTGAGCAGCACCGCAGGAGCAGGCAGGGTTATGAAGGAAGAGCAACCAGGTAGAGACCAGGACAGCAAGAAGGGGTTCTGGGGAGTGGCCCGGGGGTCCCACCTCAGACCCAGAGGACCAGGAGGCATTCTGCAGAGGGGGAGTGCTTAATCCTGGAGAGTGACAGAGGCCCGCCAGCCAGGGAAGGGAAGAGCTGGGGGCAAAGGGAAAGGATGGAGGGCAGGAGGAGGAGGAAGGGGGGCGGGTGGAGGGAGAAGGAACGGGGAGGGGAGAGGCCTGGGCGGGGAGGGCAGGCTTGGCCGCAGCGCACAGCACAGGGCCCCACCCCGAGCCTGTTTCGCAGGAACTGAGCCCGGAGAAGCACGCGCCGGCATCTGCTGAGCCCTCTGAGAAGGGGGACATCGCTGCAGCATGCCAGACGCTGCCAGGGGCTCAGTGTCAAGAGACTCCTGTGCTCCAGCCGAGTGCTGCACCCAGAACGCAGGCCAGACCGCACTGAGGCCAGCAGCTGTGACAGACACCACCTGGAGAGGACTCTGCAGGATGCTAGGATCTCACTAGATCGGCATGAGGCACGCTGGTACCCAGGAGACACTCGTCCTGCAGGATGGAACTGCCTGGGATGGCACACTGCCCAGAGCACAGCAGAGGGTAGGGATGAGACCCTTGAAGGGTCTTCAGGAGGTAAAATGTGCCCACAGCTGTCTGCCTTTGCTAAACACGCAACCCCGCAGTCGGCTGTCTTCCTTCCAAATCCGTTTCCGCCCCCTCCCAACCAGCCTCTCATCTCACACCGGCCTTCTCATCCACATGCCCTGTGGGAGCAGACTCCTTTGCTATGGGCTGTGGGGTCCTGGGGGCTCTGCTCTGGAAGACGACAGCATGGTCTCTGTCTGTGTGCCACAGCCATGCTCTAGTTGCCACTACATGGCAAACGCATCTCCTGGTCAGACAAGCTTGGAAAACACAAGCACCTTATAATTCCCCTGCTTGGGGAATCTCAAAGCCTAGGAAAGGTCCTGAAAAGTCCTGCAGCACTGGCTCTAAAATATCATGAACCGCTTTGTCCATGAGCTGAGAACATGTGACATGCACCTCAGGAAGCACTGCAGACGCCCTGAAGCATGCTCATCCAGCTCAGCCTGCATAGCCAGGCATTTCCCAGACTCCTCTGCTCATTCTCACCACTGGTGCTTGGGAGAAACCTGTGAACTCCTCAAGTCCTGAGACGCACAGTCAGGAAGGAGGCCTTGAGGCCCAGAACCCTGACAACCTCCAGCACTCTGTTCCAGCACTCTGCTCTGGTGCTGCTGTCCTCAGCCCAGGCACAGGCTCAGGACCAAATCCCCATGGGGCCCTGACATGGCCCTGCCCAGAGGCCACTGGTCACAGGACATAGTCATCCTGACAGCAGCAGCCTGGAGGATCCTCACCCCAGGATGAATACAGAGGAATCCTTTTTGAATTCGTCAAGAATCTGGAATGGAAACACACACACAAAATAAGAATATTAGACAAGTTGAGTAAAGCCAGTGAAAAGATGTGCTTATCAAAAAATTATCAACATCATTCCATATTTACGTTAGCTGCAAATATTCAAATATAACAAACTTCTGGTATGATGGGTAGATGTCATCTTCCCCCTTTCCAGTCTTATTCCTGAGATGCAACCACTCTTAATTATTTCCTAGGTTCTTGCTAGAGTTTTGTTTGTTGACATTCACTTAACTATATCTTATCCTAGTTTATCATATCACATATATCTCTTTTTGCCTTTGTTCCCAGCTCTGCATATTACTCTGCAGCCTCAAACAGCCCTTCTTGCTATTTTGAAAAGCCATGTTGTGGGGAGAGTTCTGGGAAAATGGAGTGGTGAACAACAGCAACTCAGTCTCTGAGGTTTCAAATCCAGATACTAGAAAATAACAACTTGGGGAAGACAAAAAGAGAGAAGATCCTTGGGAACCAGAAGGATCTGACAGGAAAATTAAAACCTACAGAGAAACTGAAGAGGCAGAACACAACATGGAGAAAGGAAGACACAGCTGCACTTTCTCCCATGGCTTGTTGGGAAAAGGACATAAAGGCCACAGAGACACAGTCAAAGCTGGGGACTCCACAGAGCCTTAGAAACACAACTGTGCAACAGACCAGTGGGTGCTGTCATCTGCAAGGAGACCATGGGATTCTGCTCCCACATGAGTCCTATGACAGGCAACAGCTAGTGAATGGCTCTGGCCCAAGTGTCCACCATATCCCTGGAGACAATGCTCAGTCAGATGCTATTCCAGGGATAGGTTGTTTCAACACAGGACTCAGAGAAGCCATGCGGTAGCTTCACTTTAGGACTCCCAGTGTTACATTCCCACAGTGACTGGGTGAGAATCAGCCATGGGAAATAGTTCCAGTCAGGGCATGGGCTGGAAAGAGAGCCCCTGAAGGGTTTGAGCTAAAGGATACAGGCCCCACTCCCAAAGCCAGGTCCAGCCTGAGTCACTCTAGATTTGAAAGTTTTGGCATTGGCATTCTCACCCTAAACCTACTGTCTGCTGGTGCCTGCATCCACAGGGACCTGGGGTCTGACTGCCTTCTTTATCTACCAGCATGAGCAGAGACATGTCCTGAGTTGGAAAATGCCCCAGAATTGTAGATCCTGGAAGAAAACCACATATTCAAAAATTACAGAGAAATTTCTTTTTGTGTATGTATCTGTTTTTTATTTGTTCTTCTTTTTCTTTTTCTTTCTTCTTCCTTTTTTACTTTTTTATTTTTTCCTCTTGTCCCTTTTCTTCCTTTTGATGTTTTCTCTCTTGTTTTGCCTCACCATACAATTTCTTTTTTCTCTCTCTTTTATCTTGTGCATCAGTCTTTTTCTGTTGCCTTTACCTAATTCTATAAATGTCCTTCTACTCCCCAATAGGATCCTTTGGACCACTTCTTTCTTCTCTTTCTCATAGCATATAGTTTAAGATTTCAAATTTTTCCTCTTGCAGCCCCCTGTCCTAAGCCCCTACATCTTTAATAGTATAACCATAAAGCTTTATTAATCCTTAGATAGCTACTCTATACCATTATAGTTGAATTCTTTTCGACCACTAGCAGAGACATAGCTGTTGCATTTAGGACATATTAGCTGTAAGTCAATATCTGGGCTGTCTTGGTATGATATGGTACAGTATGCTATGGGATGGTATGTTTACACTATAATTGTGGATTTCTTCTGAAGGGTGGTACATGATCAGTTCTTATAGTATGTTAATATCCCATTTGTCTTGGATGATACTACTGTAGCTGATTTGTTTGATATTACCAAGGTCACATAATTGTTGATATTAATGGGCTTTCTCTGTAAGCACACACTCAGATTACCTTTGAGTCATTAATGTTACTAGAGTACATTCCCAGAGAACATGGTGTTGGGACAATTACACTGCATCTTCCCCTCTCAAATTAAACAAGGAGGTCAGATCTTGGGGCTGAGACATGGAACTATGATTAGCTGTGCCCAAAATATATCACTGAAAAGTGATTAAAGAGATCTTTATACTAGCAAGAAAATCTTTACATTATAAGCACCCACAAACCTCAGCACAAAGCAAAACAAACAAATAAACAAACAAAAACAATAGAAACATAAGACAAGGCAACAAAATGGCTCCCCAAACTCCCAACTCTCCAGAAGCCAACCCAGGGAGCACCAAGAGAGAGAATAACATAAACCATGCATGAAAATTAGTCAAAAGGATAACAGAAGATGTTAGAAAACAGATCAAAGAAGTATTCAATGGGATCATGGAAGATATAACTAAACAGATAATAGATGTAATAACCAAAATGACCCAGGAGCTTTCAGAAGACACTAGTAAAAAGCTAGCTGAGCTAACTAAAATAATACAAAAAATACATGCCCTGTTTAACAAATAGAGTCCCTGAAAAAGTTTTAATGAGAAATTAAGGTGATTTAAAATTATATTTAAAGTTGGGCAGCAGAAGTGACCAGTGTGAGGGCAGGATTTCAGAAATAGAAGATAATGATGCCTTCAAATACCAATTACTCAAAAGACACCTTAAAAGCAACAAGAGAACATGAAAAATGGATGAAAAAGCTGCTAAATGATGCAAGGGCTAATCTAAGAGTAACTGGGATAAGTGAAAAATCAGAAGACAACATAAATGGCATTTTAAAAAAACTCTTCACAGAAATGATGGTACAAAACTTCCCAAATATGGAGAAAGAAGTAAACATATAGATAAGCGAGGCATGCAGAACCCCAAATACTAACGAACAAATGAGGACCTCTCCACGCCACATAACACTCAAAGTACTAGAAATCCATTACAGAGACAAAGTCTTAAAAGCTTTTAGAGAAAGGCAATGAATCACACATGAAAGTCAACCCATTAGAATTATACCAGACTTCTTAGCACAAACCCTAAAAGACAGGAGGGCTTGGAGTGAAGTGTTTTAACCCCTAAAAGATAACTCCTTCTGACCCTGATTTGTATCCTACAAAACTTTTCTTCAAAACTAATGGAGAAATAAAGTTTTTGCATGACAATGAGCACCTCAAGAAATTCACAATCACCAAACCAGCATTACAAAAAATTCTCAAGGATATCCTAGAGAGGAAATGAAGCCAACAATGTCAATAAGTCAAAACAGAATGAATATAGCCAGGCATGGTGGCACACACCTATAGTCCCAGCACTCGGGAGGCTGAGGCAGGAGGATCATTGTGAGTTGGAGACCAGCCTGTGCTACAAAGTGACCTCAAGGTCAGCCTGAAATGCATAGTAAGACCCTGTCTCAAAAAGACAAAAAAAAAAAAAGAACAAATACACCTGGCAAGATGAGTGGCTAAAGGGAAAAAGTTAAGGAAGTCAGCAACAGGAAAATAATGCAATGACAGGAATAACTCAGTACTTCTCAGTAATAGCTCTCAATGTGAATGGTCTCAATTCCCCAACTAAAAGGCACAGCTCAACAGAATGGATCAAGAAACAAAATGCAATGATATGCAATATCGAGGAACACATTTAATTCAAAAAGACTGAAAACTAAAGGGTGGAAAATAATATTTCATACAGTAGGAACCAAGAAAAAACCAAGAATAGCAATCCTAATTTGAGACAGTGGACTTCAAGCGAAGCTGATCAGAAGAGACAAAGAAGTCACTACATACTTGTTAAGGGAACAATGCAACAGGAAAAGATAATAATTATAAACATATATGAACTAAATATTGGTGTGCCCAGTTTCATAAAATAAACACTAATGCACTTGAAATGTCAGATAAACACCAATACAGTTGTAATGGGGGACCTCAATACCCCATTGTCACAAATAGATCAACTAGACAAAAAAAATCAACAAAGTAATACTACAGTTGAACAAAACCTTCAAATAAATAGACAGAACAGATATCTACAGAGTATTCTACTGAACAGCAGAATACACACTCTTCCCAGCAACACAACATTTCTCCAAAATACAACACATAGTAGCCCATAAAGCATGCTTAAGTAAATGCAAAAGAATCAAAATTATCCCATGCACATTATCAAATCATACTGCAATGAAACTCGAAACCAATGTCAAAAGAAATGACAGAAACTATGCAAACACACGGATATTAAACAAAGCCCTCGTGAATAATCAATCAGTGGGTCACGGATGAAATTAAGGATGAAATTAGACTTCCCACAACCAAATAATAATGTCAGTACAACATACTGGAACCTATAAGACACAATGTCTACATCAAAAAAAATAGAATGAGTTCATATAAATAACCTCAAGGTTCTAGGAAAACAAGAAAAATCCAAATCCAAAGCTACAACAAGGTCAGAAATTGTAAAGATCAGTGCAGAAATTGATGAAATTGAGACAAAAAATACAAAGAATCAATAAATTGGAGTTGCTTCTCTGAAAGAATAAACAAAATAGACAAATACTTAGCCAATCTTATCAAAACAAGAGAAAAGATTCTAATCCATGCAATTAGAAATGGAAAAGGCAAAATCACATAGATTCTGTTGAAATCCAGAAGATCCAATATTGGTAACTACTGGGAGAAACTGTATACTAATAAAATAGGAAAATCAGAAGAAATGGATAGATTCCTAGATATATATGAACTATCAGAGCTCGACCAAGAAGATATAAAAACCCTGAAGAATCTAGTATGAGTCAATGAAATTGAAGAAGTAATAACAAAATTACCAACTGAGGAAAGTTCAGTTCCCAACAGATTCACTTTGAATTCTACAAGAACTTTAGAGAAGATCTAACATCAGTACTCTTCAAACTCTTTAATGGAATTGAAAGGGAAGCAGTACTCCTAAAGTTATTCCTGGAAGCAAGCATTACCCTGACTCCAAAACCAGAAAAGAGAAAAGAACTATGATTAAAAAAGAACTCTAGGCCAATCTCTTTAATGAACACAGATGCAAAAATCCTCAATAAGATATTGGCAAACCAAATGCAGCAAATCATTAAAAAAATCATACATCATGACCAAGTAGGATTCATTCCAAGGATGCAGGGATGGTTCAACATATTCAGATCAATAAATGTAATTTACCACATAAATAGAAGCAAAGACAAAATCACATGATTAGCTTCATAGATGCAGAAAAAGCATTTTACAAAATCCAACATCCATTCATGATTTTTAAAAAACCTAGAGAAAATGGTTATAGACAGTCTTTATCTCAATCTGATAAAAGCAATCTATGACAAACCAATAGTCAGCATAATGTTGAATGGACAGAAGCTGAAAGCTTTCCCTTTAAAATGAGGAACAAGGCAAAGATGTCTACTATCATCACTCCTGTTTAACACAGTTCTTGAAACATTAAGCAGAGCAATTAGGCAAGAGAAGGAAATAAAAGGGATATAGATAGGAAAGGAAAAAGTCAAATTATCATTATTTGCAAATGACAGGATTCGCTACACAGAAGACCCCCCAAAAACTCCACTGAAAGATTCCTAGAAATAATAAGCAAACTTACTAGCATACCAGGATTCAAAATCAAGTGTTCCTATACACCAACAATAAACTCACCTTTCATAATAACACTGAGAAAAATGAAATACTTAGGAATTAACCTAACCAAGGAAGTAAAAGATGTCTACAATGAAAATTGCAGTACTTTGTAAAAGGAGATTGAAGAAGATCCCTGTTCCTGGATAGGCAATACCAATATAGTTAAAATGGCCATACTTCCAAAACTGATACACACATTTAATGTAATCCCAATCAAAATACCAATAGCATACCTCACAGAACTAAAGAAAATATTCCTGAAATTCATATGGAACCAGAAGACACCTAGAGTAGCAAACACAATTCTGGGCAACAAGGAAAAGATAGGAGGCACTGAAGTTATATTACAAAGCTACAGTGATAAGAACAGCATGTACTGTAAAACAAAAAAACAAAAAAAACCAGACTTGTGAATCAATGGAATAGAACAGAGGATGTAGAAACAACTCCAGCCACACTCAGCTATCTTATCTTTGACAAAGGGGCCAAATATGTTTTCACTTAAAGAAAGATAGCCTCTTCAACAAATGATGCTGGGAAAACTGGATACCCACATGCCAAAAATTGAACCTAGATTCGTATTTCTTGGCATATATTAATCTAACATTAAAATGGATCAAAGATCTAAATATTAAAACAGAAACAATCTGCTGGAAGACAAAATAAATAAAACTCTTCAAGGTATAGGGATCAGCAAAGACTTTCTGAACAGAACACTGGTTCCACAAGAAATAATACCAAGAATAAACGAATAGGGTGACATCAAATTAAAAAACTTTTGCACAGCAAAAGAGACCAATGACAAAGTGAAGAGACAACCTACAGAATGGGAAAAAAAAATTGCCAGCTATTCCTCAAGGGATTAATATCTAGAACATATAAGAAGTTCCCAAAATTAGACGCCCCCTCCTCAAATTTAAAGACCCAATAAAAATGGGATTCTGAAATAGACACTTCTCAGATGAAGAAGTGCAAATTGCCAATACATACAAAAAAAGTTTTAACATTGCCTGCCACTTGAGAAATGCAAATTAAAACAACACTGAGGTTCCACCTCACTCCAGAAAGAACAGCTCTTTTTAAGAAATAGTAAATGCTGGAGGGGCTATGGGAGGGTGGGGGAGGAACCCTTTCTCATTGTTGATAGAAGTGTAAACCAATACAACCACTATGGAAATCAGTATGGAGATTCCTCCAAAAAACTAAAAATAGAAATTCTATGTGATCCAGTTATTCTCCTTCTAAGACTCTTCCACAAGGAGTTAAAGACATCACATCACAGTGATGTATCCATACACATGTTTACAGCAACACAATTCATGATAGCTAAATCTTGGAAGCAGCCTGTCTTAGTTACTTTTCTCATTGCTGAGACAAAATACTCAACACCCAAAGTTAAAGGGGGAAAGGTTTATTTAGCTCATAGTCTGTAGAGGTTTCAGTCCATAATCAGCTGGCTCCAAGGCAAGGTGGCACATGGCACAGAGGCTACAGTTCAGGAAGACAGCAAAAGCAACAAGCAAGGAGAGAGAGAGGGACCAAGCTTCTTTCTGTCCCTTATATGCAGAATACTCGCCTTCGAGCAGGTGTAGCACTCACACCCTTAATTTCAGCACCCTTAATCCCAGCATTGCACTATCAATCAATCACCCACTCTAAATTCAGCTGTCACTAAAAAAGCCCCATCTAAACTGCATGAGGCTTTGAGAGGACATCTAGACACAAACCATAACACAGCCTATACGTCCATCAACAGATGAATAAATAAAACATGGTATTTACACACAATGGAGTACTACTCTGCTGTAAAGAAGGAAAAACTTGACTCATTTTTAGGAAAAATGGATGCACCCTGAGGCCATAATGTTAATGAAGACATACAAGCTTGAATATTGCATGATTTCTCTTATATGAGAAACCCAATATATCAATAAAATGCACAGTAAAAGGCAGATGTAGGGGAAAAAAAGAGAAATGTTATTGTAATTCAGCATGGACAATTTGTCTGAACGTGTATTTTGATTTTAGTATAATTGTCTTATGTGTTCTTTATGATTTTTGGACTGTTAGTCTGCCTGTTAATCTGTACTTGTCATAATAAACTTGGTAAGAACTTATAAAATAAATAATCTGATAAGGGTAGAGAAAAAAGGGGCAAAATAATTGAAATGTTATGTACATGTATCAACTTGCCACAAGGAATGTAATATGTACTGCAAACACAAACTGATGAAAATAAAGCCATGTAGACAATGCAAATTAGTGGATAGAGCTGGGGCTACCAAGAGTGTGCACTTCTATCTACAAGACTTCACCAGGGAAACACAGGCTCATTTATAGACAGATTTCAGTTTTCTTTAGTAGAAGCCAAAAGTCTGGATTTTAATATACAGTCTCCTAAGTTTTAAATGTAGACTGTTAATTCTGAAAATATTTAAACCATTGGACCAGCCAAGAATAGCCAGATATGGGCACAATGTTACACTCTGGCCACTAGGGGGCAACCATGGATATGGCTGTATTTTTCCCATACAAAGTTTCAGAGTACTGCAAAACTCATTCCCGCCGCCGTCCCACACACACACTCACACACTTCTAAGAGAGGTACAATATAAAGTACAGAGTGAAATACATCTTAGGCCAGTCTGAAATCCACCTTCAGGTCAAAATATGTGCGTCTTAATTTCAAAATAGTCTCTCCTGTGAATCAAAAATGTCTTCATAAAAATATAAACATTATAAAAAGCAAAAACACAAAATCTCTCAATTTGGGGATGGCTACTAGAAATAATCTGCTAAACGTCCTTCCAGAATGAGATAATATAGAAGAGTTGGTAGCACCTTTTTACTTTCATAGATTTAGATTAAGTTCTGGTTAAACCTATGGCCATTCCCATTCCCATGAGGGAGAGAGGCAAACACCTTTCCCCGACATTTCCCCAACAGCTCTGCGATGGTTAAAACCTTTTGCACTGCTAATAAGTGGAAACGGCATGTTACTGGCATTCTCCTCTCGTGTTTGTTGACTGAAGGAGATTACACATTTCTTGGGGTTTCTCAAATATACAGCAGACTGCAATATGAGGAAAACAAAACATCATTTGAATCCTCTTACCAGTTTTTGCTGCTCAAACATGAGTTTTTTATAGAAGAGATGAAACTGTTCAAAGCTGAGCTCGTCTTTGTGTGCGCCAATTTCCTGTAAATATATATTATTAAAAAAAAAGACCACATACTGCTGGAAGTCCACCATGAGACTGCCTCCGGCCAATTTACGGAAATAGAATGGCTGTTCTGTAACTCTGCTAAAATCAAACTTGCATTCCTCCGAAGCTGACCTTCTCACAAGTTTCCTAACTCACCTGTCTGGGAGACCACCCAGGGACCCCACCCTTGAGCCCCAAGAGGGAAAAATCTTCACTTCCAAAAGTCATAAGGGACATCTCCTTTTTTGGGAAGGAGACACTGTCTTCAGATTTCTATATCCAGGTGTATTTATAAGGTATGTACTTAAAAATTATTTTTAAAGCAAAATTAAAAAAAAAAAAAAAACCCTGACAATTAGCATTCAGAATCTCAGCTAGAATCAACTGTGTTAGGCAATTCACCCTTTTGGACCCGCAGTTTCTTCATCTGTAAAATAGGAAGACCATGACTACCTTCTTAGGGCTTTTTTGAAACCAAACAAGATAATATCTACAAAATTCCTGACTCCGAAATGCTTAATAAAGATAAAAATATTCCCGTTACATGACAATCAATGGAAATCCCTGTCCCATCTTTCTTTTCTTCTTAAGTGCCTCCCGTCTCTTTCCCATGGGAATTAGCGGGGACGGTTGGGGGTGGGCAGGGTAAAGAATGGCCTGGCAAGCAGTGAAATGGGCCACCTCTCTCAGGAACTCACTACCACAGAAAGAAATGACCTTCTCCAGCAGAGGCAAGAGGGCTGGCACGGACACTGGAGCTCCTGGGGTCAGGGTTTCATTCTCTGATAAGAGTCATTATCGGTGTGGGGTGTGCTTGATCATCACCTCCATCCATCCCTGCCTCCTCCAGAAAAGGTCCACCTACCCCTCCGTACCCTCTGCTCCTGGAGCAGCTTCCCTGCCATGCTCTACCAACAGCCTGACTCCATAAGAACATCCACAGATTCCTCGATGTGTGGGAAGACAGGTAGAGAAGAGGAAGGCGAGAGCCGACCCGGACGAGCACCCTACCAGGACTTGCACCCGGAGTACCTCCACCCTACAGAAGGCATCTTTCACAATGTTTTGCTAAAGATACACATGCTCACGCTTCTAGGAAGAAAGCAGGCCGGGGGAAGGCTGGGGAACCATGAGAGATGGCCTGGGCAAAACCGGTCTGAGGATAAATGTTCCAAGTCGAACAGCCCAGCAAACACAAAACTGTGTCCTCTGCAAGGACTGGGAACACGGTCTTCACATGCACACAGCCTCACCAGCGGAACGGGACAGACACATTCTGGACACAAAGGAGCCTCAGGTACCATTCCATAGAGCTCCAAGGCCACCATGGCTTCCAGGGAGAGCTGCTAAGTAGCCCTGAGATCATAAAATGCCCAGGCAGAGGTACAAAACTTACCACGAACTTGTCTTTGAGGAACTTGGCACTGCTCACTTTGAAGTTGACCAGGGGTAAGATGGCCTTTAACTCTCGGAGGCTGATGCTGTAAAAGAGAAAAACCCATCTCCATCAATCTCAGGGGTCCAGTAGTGCAGGGTACAGCCAGTGCCATGGGCTTCCACGCAGTGTCCTTCCAGGAAAACACCTGGCTGACAGTTGTTCACTGAGCACCAACCAAGATCAAAACACTCAGGGTTCAAGGTGGAAGGCGAGACGGGACAGAGGGCCCAGGGCTCCCCAAGAGCTACTTTTGCTTCCACAGTTGCCCAAACACCTATAGCTCACCCAGCCATATCAGGTGCCCCACAATGACTCCAGGAGTATTTGCTCTAGCTGTGGCAGGCTTCGGCCCCAGACCCCTCCCAGACCACTGCCTTCTGCAGAGTCTCTGTATGATTTCCTGCCTCTGCAACCCTCAACTAGGTCCACAAGGGGGTCCTCCTCTACCCATGAGCACACAGGACATCTGACTCTGCCTGTGCAGGATCCCACCCTTTTTTTCCTATGTAAGTAATCTCCTTTCCCTTAGCAGCTTTACCCCATGGGCTATTCCTCCCTACCCTGCAGCCTGAATCCTAACAAGGCCTCTTCCAAATGTTCCTACCTATTCCTGATTTCTATCTCAAGTAGAACAGACTGAGCTGATACACTAAGAGCTGCTAACACCTAAGCCCCTGGCACCAGAAGTGGCCGATAGCCAAGCTGGTCACACAGAAGGCAGCTAACAGTCAGAGAATGACAGACGACAATGAAAATTGCTGGAAGCCACCACTTCCCGTGGCTGGAAGATGCCCCAAGACTTGCTGGCAGCTGCTGCCTCTAAGTTGCAAGGAAGCCACTAATGCTAAAGAAGCCAATAGGTGCTAATAGGTGCTAATAGGCACCCAAAGTTCAGAGCAGTTAACACTAAAAGAACTACACTTTTCCAGCTTATGATTTCTATACAAATTGAGCAAGAACCCATTGGTAACGTCTCAGAAGCCTGTCCAAGGACCCTCCCCTTTACGGGTCCAGAAGAAGAAAGAAGACTACACTGATGGTCACCAGCAGGCTCAAGAGCCAACCCATGTTTGATTTCCATCTTACATGCAGCTAAGAAGCCATACCAGCCAGGGATAAGGGGACATCCTCATAATTGAGGCTGGCCATGGAAGCAGGTCCTATGGCAGGTCCAGTGTAGGCAGAACAGTGTCAGGTGTCAGAGACCTCAGAAAACACACACAGATGTCACCAGAGAGGGACACAGAAAGGAGCAGACAGCACCCAGCCCCTGCTGTGTGCCACACTGCCCTGGGTGTGGTCCAGGGCCTAACGCTGTCCCATGCTCACCACATCCTACCCCCACAGCACAGGTTACTGGCCCCAGGCTTCAGAACAGGTGGGTCATGCACACAGCCTCTGGGGCAGCAGCAAAGCTGGGTTGGAATCAAATTCCAAAACAGTCATCCAGCCAGAAGGGCTGGACACCGAAAGCTCAATGAGCTGGTCCCAAATTCAGTTTAAGAGGGCAAGTGTGGTTCCCAGGAAAACGGACGAGGAGCTATAATAATGACAACTGTAACCACAGCTGAAGCTGCCTGGTGCCCATCAGGTGCAGGACGTTGTTCTAGGAGCTTTTCATGCATCTCTCTGGTTTAAAATTTCATGAGACCATGCCATTATTATCTCCATTTCCCACTGAGGAAACTGAGGTGCAGAAAGGCTTGGTGCCTGGCCAATGCTAGACCCAGAATCCAGCCCAGAATGCCCACAACCCCTCCAGTGGGCCGCCCCAGGCTGTGGCACACACCACAAAGATAGAGAGGTCAGGATGGTAGGATGGTTGTGGGCATGAGATCCAGACAGCTCTGCCCACAGCCAAGCAGCTGGCAGACCGGAGAGCAGTATGGTCAAGAAAAGAAGCTGCCCCAGGTAAGGGCAGAAAATGGCCCAGCATCCCCAACACCATCAACCTGGCTTTTGCTGTCATCTTCTGAAAGAAGCAGCATGTACCACCTACTGGCTCTTTCTGGAGAAGACCCAGCAGACGCAGGCCGGCCCAGGGGCCCACCTCCTGCCTTCTCCTCGTTCTGGTGGCCGGCTGAACATCAGAGCCCTTGACCTGCAAGGTGCTTCCTGCCTCACCCATTGCAGGGCCGCACCCTCGGCTTCCTAAGGACAAAAAGGTCCTAGAGTGCAGGGGCCAGGCGAAAAGCCAGCAGGCGGGGGAGCTGCCTCTGATGGTTGGAACCCCCTTCCAGCCCAGCTGTGGGTGGCTGCCGGGCCAGGGAGAGCTCCGTCCAAGGCAGGATGAAGATCCAGGAGCAGTGGGCCACAGCTGTGCGAAGTGGCAGGAAAAGGCCTGGGCTGGGCTGGGCACAAGCAAGAAGTCAAAGCAGACTTCCCTCATAGAGCAACAGAACGTGTGGGCCGGACAGCCAGGGCAGCTGCTTGGGGACTAGCAGGGCAGACCCAGGACCACAGCTCAGGATGCTGAGTACCTGGAACACCCACGCTCACCTGACCACAAGTCCCACCTCACACCATCAAAGCCACAGGCCAGACAGCTTCTTTGGATTCCTAGTGCTGCAACCCCACCCCCAGACTACTGCCTGAGTCCCCTCCTCATGCCCAGCCCCGGGGGTAGGACCTGGGGCCAGTGCAGAATGCCGACTTCCCATAGCTGGAGCAGAGGAAGCAAGCGGCTCTCAGCACCGCCTCGCTCCGGGACTCCTCATGACAGACTGCCAAGCCCAAGGTCACAACCCCTGCCAAGGGCAGCCAGCATCCAATGAAGACAGAGATCGCCATGGGCACAAAGGGCAGGGGCACATCTGTGCCCTTTACCTGTTGTGCAATAAAAACATGATTTGTGTTTTCCTCTGAGGCAGTCGGGCCTTAAAAGCTGCTTTTAATTCTTTAAAAAAAACGGTGATTCTTTACTTGGCCTGTGGATGGGGGATAACTAAACACAGAGCACAACCTGGCCTTCGTTTCAAGTCTGTCTCCTTTATTACCTGACAACTTTGGGTCAGATCCCCCCTCAGCTCTGCAGAGGCAGGTTAATTATTCAAGGAGTGTCTGTCACCAAGCTGGTGACACAGGTTGATTAGCCCTAAATTTACATAACCTACCCTCCTCCAAGACTGAGGGCAGCATTCAATTACTAATGAGCACCAAGATCCGGTCGTTGTCCTAAGCCACGGTCACCTTGGATTCCAGCACAGCCTCCGTAAGACTGTACCCTGCAAAAACAAGCACCTCATGGAGACCAGATTGCTCCTCGAGCCACAGGCCTTCTCCAGAGCCGCGTGGCACTACCGGAACTGAGATAATGATCAACCAGGCCCTGACCTACCCCAGCCCCTCCGTACAGCCTGGCCTTGTTCCTTTGTGCACAAGCGGGCCAGTCTGACCATCTCCATCAGAGCTGGGCCCCCTTTTGCTCCTCAGGCTGAGTTCTCCTCCTCTGTTGGCTTACTTTCTGACTCTGCTGAAGAAGCACACCTATGCCCCCCACTGCCACATCCAGAAATGCTGCTCTTCTAAGACATCTAGAATCTGCCCAGGCCAAATTAAGGTCTCCACCTCGCTTTACGGGGACCTCCATGGATCCTGCCTGGTGACACAGTGACAGGTCCATGCATGGGATATGGCGCACAGAGCTGACCTCCAACACACTCCCCAGCATAAGCTCCTTGCACACAGTCAACTCAGATCACCCTATCTCCTGGAGTGCCAGGGCAACCTGAAACCAGGGCAATCCCCTTAGGGAAGGAGGGCAAAAATTTCCCCCAAGGCACCACAAACAGTCCCACCCTCTTCCATGGCAGACATCACTAAACAATCAAGATGCGCTTCCCCCTTCACCGCCTGCTCACTTCCCATTCCATGGCAGGTATTACTAAACAATCATGATGTGCTCTCCTCCAGAGTCTGGCCACTTCCCAGAACCCTTCACACTGCACCTAGGCAGCAATTAATTACCAAAGGAGCCACGCCGGCAGCTCCTGAAGCTTACCTGCCACCCTGACCCAAGACAAACCCCTCCACCACCCCACCTGTTTCTATTAGTGCCAATAATAAGTATTTAACGTTGAATGTTTGCTACAAGCCAGGTGCTGTCCATACACTTTTTCATATTAACTCACTGAATTCTCACAACCAACCTGGGTATGAGGTAAGGACTCTTCTTATCTCTCTCGTACAGAGGAAGAAACCGAGGCACAGCAAAATGAAATCATCTGTCCCAGTTCACAAGACCAGTAAGTGTGAGATCTGAGATTCAAGCCTTAGCACTGCCAATATGCTGGAAAGGTTCTATACCCATGCTTCCATGGGGCACGTGAGGCTACTGTGACAGAGGAACTGATTTGTGAATTTTATTTAATTTTCACCAACATAGTATAGCCACATGTGCTCAGTGCCTCCTGTACTGCACAGGGTAGCTGTAGGGTCCTGATTCTCTACGTAGTTTCTGGACCAACAGCAGCAGCTACGTCACTCAGGGATTCGTTAAAATGCAAATTCTTCAAAATGCAAATTCTTCAGCCCCAGCCCAGAACCACTAAATCAGACACCAGGGAGACGGAGCCTGCACCCTGTGTTTTAACACACCCTCTGGAGTCTTGGACACACACTCAAGTTTCAAAATCCCTCTAGAGAGCCCTGTGTCTCCACTCAGGATTCATAGTAAACATTTTCTCTCAGATTGCCCACAGCCGAGGCCACATCCAGGACTAGGAATGCGCAGAGCTGGGACTAACCCCCCCCACACACGCACACACCAGGTGACTCTATTGTGCTGGAGCCTCAACTATTAACCACATGAAACCTATTTGCATTCAAGGACATAAATGGACCCACACCTGGCTCCCCCTGCAAGCTCCTGCCACCCTTGCTTGAGGCCCAACCCAGGCTCCTCTCTGGCCCTGCAGGGCTGGAGGAGAGAGGAAGTGTGTCTTGCTCGTGCAACTTCAATGGCACATGCCTTGCGATGACAGGAGAGAAGGACCCGGGTTCCCCAAGAGGCATTTTTAATTTTTCTGCCACAGGTGCCCCAAATGCCTTGCAGCCAGGACAGCTATACCAGGTGCCCCAGAGCTGCAACAAGCCTCAAATATGGACCTATCCAGATGAGTCCAGCCTCTCTTACTGTAGTCCTCATCAATTAAGTCTGTGAGGGGAGCCTCCTCTGCCTGTGAACCCAAGTCTGACACTGCCCATGTGTGAGTCTACCCTTTCTCCTATGTAAGCAACCTCCTCGTACCCTTAGCAGGTTCAGCCTATGAGCTGTTCCTCCTTATGCTGCATCTGATGTGCTCACAAAGCCTATTCTAGATGGCATATTTGTGATTTTTATCTTGGGTAGACCATGCTGAGCCGGTACAGAAGAGCTGGTAACACCCAGGTCCACTGGTCCCATGAGCAGCTAGCAGCTGGAGCCAGTAACACTGAAGGTGGCTAGCAGCAGAGAACAATGGAGAGGAATGGAGAATTCCTGAGAGCCACCAGAAGTCCCCAAGGCCAGCAGCTGCTGGCTCTGAGAGGCAAAGAGGGTCCCTGACACTGAAAGCTGACAGCCAGTGGCATCTGAAGCCTAGGGCTATTAATGCTGGAAGAGCTATAGTTGGCCAGTTCATGATTTCTATCTGAATTGAGCAAGAACCCCCGGCTAACGGGCTACATGTCAGAAGCCAGCACAGGGACTTGGGGCACTTTAGCGGTGCTGAAGAAGAGGACGGACAACAGTGACACTGGTGTCTCAAGAGGGGCCCATGTCTAATCTTCATCTCACATCAGGCTAAGAAGCTATGCAGTGATGGGGCCGTGAGGACAGAGGAGGGAATGAAAACACGTATTGTGAGGACGAGGGGAGACCCTGTGCACTGCTGGGGGACACTGAAGGGCACTGCCACTGTGGACAGCAGCCCAGCAGATCCTCAGGACACGAAGAACCGGCTGATTCCAGAAACTCCACAGAGAACTGAAAGCAGAGAATCAAACAGACATCTGCGCCATGGCGTCCATGGCAGAGTTATTCATGGTAACTGAAAGGAGGAAGTCCTTCGGGGGATGGACGGATAAACACGTGCTGGGTGCATGCAGTGCTGTGAGTTCAAAGACGGGAGGAAGTTCTAACACACACTAGAGCAGGGATGAACTTAAAGGCATCACACTCAGAGTGCAGATTTCCTTCCCCTGACATGAGGTACCTAAAATAATCAAGTTCAAAAAGATAGAGAATGCTGGCTTCTAATGGGAAGGGGCTACAAGCTGACCACAAAGCGTCTCACTTTGGAAGATGAGCAAGTTCTGGAGATGCTCGGTGGTGAGTGCACTTCATGCTGCAGCACTGCACCCCAAGCTACGGCTACAGGGTGCTCGGTTACACGTATTTTACCATGAAATTTTTAAACTTACGAATGAATATTTTGTGGGTGTGAGCAAGGAGAGATTTCTGCATTTCTGTCACTTTCTTTGTATTTTAACCTTTGGAGATTACATTGGCAAAAACAAAATGAAAGGTGCTCTTCTCTCCTACGTCTTTAAAAAATAAAAAAATCAGTTTTGGCAAAATAAAATGTATTTGCATCAACAACATCAACTACTTTTCGCTTCTCTAGCAGTATATGCCTAAGTCCCTATTCCTTTTTAATATTTCCCTGACATTCAGGTATCCCTAGCTTTCAATAGCAGAGTTTAATTTGAAAACTAAATAAATCAAGCCTTGATAATGAGCCTAAAACTCTGGTGCCACCCCTATCAAGCTGGGCTGCTTTCCATGAATGACTGAACTCCGGGCCTCGCTGTGCTCACTTAGAAAATGGGTGCCTGGCACAGCAGTTGGTCTAGAGCATCTGCGAGATTGTGGGGAGTGTAGGACGGGGGTGCTGCCACGCCAGTTTTCCACCAACGCCAGCTGCTACTTTTCTGCCCCAGGAGAAGCTGAGCAAGGAAGCGGGGCTGGACCCAGCAGAGCCCCTGGGACCTGGCCATCCACTGGGCCGGCGTGGCACCTGCTTCCCTCGGCGACAGCCCTCCCTCCTCCGGCCCCCAGGCTTCCCCTCAGGAAACATGATTAGTCAACTGCTGTGGGCGACAGGAAAGGGAGGGAAACAGGTGGGGCTGACGTGCGTTGCTCTTTCACAGGCGCCTCGGTCAAAGCTCCTTTTGAGAAACCCTCTCTGGGAAGACATGGGATTTTCCATGTGTTGATGGAGCAGCAGGGCTTGGGAACTGGGAGGGAGGGGGACGGGGGCAGAGCACACAGCTGGCCAGGGACCACGTCAGGATAGGGTGTCCTCCCTGCTGAGGCCCCAGACCGGCCAGCAGGAAGGTGACCTACGCAGGACTTGAAGGGTCCGCCCTGGGTGAGAGGAAGGCTGCCACGTGTTCCCCACACACAAGCGCAGAGCCAAGTTAATGACCTGGTCACCCTGTGCCCATCTGCCAAGGTGAACCACGTAAGCCGCAGAGCAGGAAGGCACTCCTGGCAGCTGCCCTTCTCGGCTCAAAGAGGCAGCGTGGACAGACCCTGCCACCCGGGGACCACCCTGAGCCACCTCCCAACGCGAGAGGGCAGCCAGGGGCCAGATACCAGGAACGCGGGCGCATTCGGGAAAGAGGAGAGAGACGCACAATGGGACGATGGCTCCTGACATGGCTATAAGCACCCTGTGGTTAACTGTCCCCCCAGCCAGGGGCCATACACAAGCCTGACATCAACAGGGACAGGCGATGCGCAGACCCAAAGTCTCCTTGGAGAGGGAGACTCACCGGAACAAAAGCGGATGACGTGGACATATCGCTCAATAAGCGATAGCTTCTGTCGCGTCGTTATTAATAACGACAGGACCATGACTTCCAAAAGGAGAGAGACGGAGGACAGGGAGGTCAACCTCACCCACAGAGAAAGAAACGCAGATGTAAGCGCAGTCACACCGCTGTCTTTCATCCACCCGATTATCAACCGCTGAGGGCTGAAGAGGCGAGGGTGGGGAGCGGCCCTGCTGTGACACGGGGATGTCTACAGCTCCAGCCATCACAGCACCAGCACCGCCAGCAGCCACATCCCGATTCACCAGCCTCACGACCCCGCACAGCCTGCACAAAGGCAGCCGCCAAGGGCTCACAGCAGCGCTGCTCACACCACACAGGGACCCGCTCTGCGTCCAGCAGTGAGGAAATGACTTCTAGGAGTACACTGGGTCCATCTCTCCCAAGGGAAAACCTGAACCACATGTTTGTTAAAGAAAACAGGGCCAGATGTGGTGGCACACGCCTGTATTCCCAGCCGTGTGGGAGGCTGAGGCAGGAGGATTGCAGGCTCAAGCCACTCTGGGCAACTTAGTGACTTAATGAGACTCTTGTCTCAGAAAATAAAAATAAAAAGGGCGGAGGATGTAGCTCAGTGGGAAGGCCCTGGGTTCAGTCCCCAAGACGGAGGAGGAGGAAGAGGAAGAGAAAGAGGAGGAAAGGGAGGAAGGAGGGAAATGGAGGGAAGGAAGAGCTACGCAGACACTGCACATGCTCTGCAGGAACTACTCCCCGAGGTGCTGGCCAGGGGACAGAACGGCATGTCCCACATCACCATCCGCTTCGACCCGGCCCTTCCACCACTGCCACGGCTCGGCTCACTCCCTTGGGGCCAGTCTCTCCTTCCACAATGTGTGAGCACCACAGCGACCGTGTGTCCTGTGTGTTCCTGGGACCCGGAAGGTCCTCACAGATCTGTGACAAGGCCCAAGTGCCTGGTAGCAGAGACATCACCTCTGCAGCTGGACTCAACTTTTCCACCCACGCAGAGCGTGCGTCCCCAGGGACCCCTACCCGTTTAGCTGGCGCTACATAGGTTACGCCTGACCTCAGGACCTGCCCGCCACAGAGCGTGCCCCAAGCCCCTGCAACTTTATCCGACGAGCGCAAACTCAAGTGCACGGAAAACAGCAAATACGTGAATGACCCTTACCTGTTCCTTCTGGTTTGATCTACTGAATAAATCTGTTTTCTCAGCCAACTGGAAAGAAATGTGAGACAAAAAAAGAGAAATAAAGTTAGAAAATTGCACACGTCTCCGCAAGCTCTGCTGACTGGGGATGAAAGAGACAAACAAAAAGGATCTTCCACCTTCCCCGCAAGGCCACCCTGTGGAGCAGGTCCTCTGCGGTTGAAGACCGTTGCCTGAGCCTAGGGGGTCCCTTCTACAAGGAAGCGCTGAGTCCCTATAAAGTGACAGCACCTCTGATGACAGTCATTAATCCCAATAAGCTGGTAAGGAAAAACGGTGCCAGGCGGAGGCTTTGGTTTGCTGGCGAAGAGTAACTCACCCCGGAGTCCCATCACATTCCCACGACACTGAAAAGGCAGACCAGGAAGGCCTTCGCCAGCCAGGAGGAAGTGACAGGCTGCAGGTCCAGACCCTGACTCTGCCACTCACCGACCCCGCTTGCCCCCCAACACAGCACCAACGGCTGTTTCCAACTCAGTTCCAAGGTAGCATCACCCGAAGGCCAGGACACAGACTGGCATCAGACGCTCTTACTGTGGGGCCCCCAAAGCCGCTATTAGGCACCACTGCATACACAGCTCTCAGGGAGCCTGGGGGAGGCCAGGATGTGGTTGAGCAGGCAGGGCCAAGTACCTCTCAATGATGGTGGGCGTGGACGCACTCACTGCTTCTTGGTGCAAGATTTTCAGGCCTGAGAGCCACCTAATTGCATCCTCTCTGGAGTCAGCTAGAGAGGGGATGGGAAGGGAAGTGCTGTGTTAACTGCTGGAAAGAGCTCTGCTTATAAGTGGCCGTCATGGACTGAATTCACAGGCTAAAGCCCCACCCCAGTGGCACAGTTTTTGGAGGTACGGCCTTGGGAGGTGAGGAGCTTCAGGTGAGGTCATGAGGGGGGCCCCCACAAAAGGATTAGTGCCCTTTTCAAGCAGAGAAAAAGAGACCTCCACTCCCTCTCCACCTGTGCGCACACTGAGAAGGCTGCATGAGCACACAGCAGGGGACCCCTGTCCAGAAGCCCAGGAAAGGGTTTCACCAAAACCGCACCACCCCAGCACCGTGATCTTAGACTTCAGCCTCCAGATTTGCAAGAAAATGACTGTCTGCTGTTGAAGCCACCCAGGCTCAGGCATTTTGTCATAGCAGCCAAAGCAACCTGAGATGGGGCCGGCACAGGACTTTAGACAGGAGCCCTCCTGTGGCCATAAGGATGGCACACTGAACCATGAACAGAAAAGCTGGTATTTGAAACTGGACTGGGCTCAAGCAGGGTCCTCAGCTCCAGCTTCTCAGGAAAATTGCTGAGGGCTCCCAATACCTATGCCTCCCCCAAAGGAAGTGAAGTCAGAAGGGAGAGCAGGAAAATTCCCAGCTGGAGCCACTGGGTATACCCAGACTTAGTGTCCTCCACGGCCATAACACAATGCCACAAACCCAGAGGTCAGAGTCTATAACAGGTTGGCAGGTGTCATGGCCCCAAATGTCTCATGTGTCAGAGACTAGGCTTTCGGAAGATGTCTGGCCATGGAGGTGCTATGCTCATTGGTGGATTACTCTGTGGGTGATGTCAAGGCTGAGTGTGTTGATAGGAGGCAGGGCCGTGAAGGGGACGTGGGTCACTGGGGATCCCCACAAGATCATTTGCACCACAACCCCAAGTGACCCTAGGCTTGCCCCGGGTCCAGGGCAGCCCAGGGAAGGGGAAGGGAAATGAGGCTATTTTTGGAAAAAAATGGCAAGAGGGTGGCAGAGAGCACAGCCTCAGAGAGGAAGAAGATGGTCACCCAGGTCCAGTCACACAGATCTGTCCAGCTGGCCACTGCACCTGCTTTGCACCCATGCTGTCATCAGATACCTCGCTATGACCACCTGTGAGTACCTGCGGTCTGATACTGTGCTCCCCTCTGCCCCACCGGAGGAAGAAACTGAGCCTCCGTCGGGCCATTAGTGCCAGAGCAGTGAGAAGCTGGGATCTGAACCCAGGCCTTAAACTCAGGGCTCTAAAAGGACCTCGGAGTGGCTCAGACACCAAGCTGGCATCCCAGTCCCAGCCTGGGGCTCCTGTGGTCTCCTTCAACAGCAATAACCAGAGCTCGGCCTGCGGTAAGACCTATGCGGCCAGAGCTCTTTAGGTTCAGTATCACAGGACCCCTCTCCCCACTCCATTTCTCCACCTGCCACCCACCAAGAGTGGGACATTCCTTCATCATCCCCCACCGCCAGCTTGCTACTTCCCTGTCTGAGCTCTTGCTCAGCCATGCCTGTCCTGGACTGCCCTCTCATGTTCCTTCCAACTCCTATAGATGCCTCAAACCCCAGTTTAAAATAAGTCAGCCCCTTGCAGAGCCCTCCCTGGAGTTAGGCATCTGTATCCCTCCTTACACTATGTGTGCACCGTCACACTGATCACAGTGTACTTAATTCCTGGCCACAGGATTGTGAACTCTGTAAGAGCAGCAACTGGATATCTTCCTCTCTTACACTATACTCATGTGTACAACCTAGCAGAGAACATGCACTTAACAGATGGGGTTTAGGGTGCTGCTCAGTGGTAGAGCTCTTGCTTAGCAGGCATGAGGCCCCGGGTTCAACCCCCAGCATGGCAAGCAAGCAAACAAAGAGATGCTTGATGAAAAAAATGACAAGAACCCCTAATTATATGTCTAATTTGACCCCTGATTAAATGTCTCTGCTTCGCTCAACTTCCACTGTCCTCTCAGTCTACTTTACCTGGATAACATCTATGATTCATCTTCTCCCATCAGGCCAGCCCAACAGACACTGCTGACTCCGCAGTTCTAGAGGTGGGCCTGAAAGCAGCCACCCCTTCTGCCCTGAGTAACTCCCTGGGCTGCTCCCCACTCTCATTCTCGCCTCCCAGACAGCTCCTCTTCTCTTTGATGGATCCACAAGGACAGCTAGAAAGCTCATGCATGTCACTAGGTGCACATATGCCTGCATGTGTGCACATGTGAGTACATGTGCTGTGTGAATGCATGTACATATGAGACCTCAAGAGAGTTCTATCATGTCAGAGTCAAGTTTGCTATACAACATCTGCTGGAGGAAAGCAGGGCACTTTTTTACCTAGCGGAGCCTGGCCTGTATTGACCACATTTGTTACCATCTCTTCAACTTTCAACAGGAGCCAGGCAGCTACCACTCCTCCCAACATCCCAATGAAACGGGCATGATTGCTCTCCCCATTTCGCAGTTGAGCAGTTGCAGCTCAGAAAGGTTAAGCAGCTTGCCCAAAGGCATACAGCAGGCCTGGGATTCAAAACCAGGAGGCAAATACATGTTAGTGGGCAGGCAGGTATGAGAAGCTACCACTAGAGAACTTCTTCAGAGGAAACTGAGGCACAGAGAGGGAGAAGAGCAGACAAATGTGCACCCACTTGCCAAACTGAGTGTGCTGAGGACGAAATGGGTGCCGTAAAAGACGGTGAAGCAGCAGTCTTCCTTCTGGCGGACTGCCTTTGCACGCTCGAAGTCCTTGGAGTTCTTCCCTGGGCGAATTTCCTTGATTTCCATGATATCCACTAGAAGGAAATAAACACAAGCCAGTGAGAAGCCAGTGCTCACCGCACCCCAGGACACACCAGCACACCTGCAGGCTGGGCACACCCAGCTCCTCTGCTCCCCAGGAGAGACCTGAAGCATCTCTGTAACTGGATCCCCATCTGAGCTTGGATCCCCTCCTCCTGCAGGAGGACAAAGGACCAACAGCCTGCTCAGGCACTTGCCACCATCCCACGAGCCCCTGGAGTAGGTCATCTTGGGGTTTCCTCTCACCCCTTCCCAAGATGAATGAAGCATTAAACTAGGACACGAGCTACAGCAATGCAACTCAGAGGTGAAGGGAGACACAGGATATTCTACCAAAACAACAGACAGGGCTACTGCTCTGAACAACACGAAAACCTGACTGTCCACTGACCTGGGCCTTAGTGATCTTTTCCCCACATCTTAAAAGCTAAAGTGCTCTTTAGTTCAATTCAAGAGGAAAAGGAAAAAGAAAGCACTGAATACTATTTTTAAAGGGAGCAGGGCAGAAGCCAGGGTGTGGGGCGATCACAGGAACTCCAGAGACCACAGGCCAACTGGAAGAGGACGAAGAGTGTGGTGGACCGTCACACTGCTGGTCCTTAATAGGCTACAGCTTCCAGTATTTGTGTTTCATGTCATCACCTGCCCTTGAGTCCAGGCTTTCCCTGTCATCTGCCCTAACTCATAAAGTATGGAAATGCTGGGCCAATCCTGGACCTAACCATTAAAAAGGTCAGCAGCTTCCCTTCCTGTGCTCAAGGGAGAAGCCAGCTCCCATGTAAGTTAGGCAGCTCTGAGACTGCCAGGCTGTGAGAAGCCCAAGCTAGCCATCTGGAGAGGCCTCGCAAGGAGAACCAAGGCCTCCAGCCAATAGCCAGCAGGTGGCTGTGCCATCTTGGAAATGGACCCTCTGTCCCCAGTGAGCCACTTCAACAGCTGCTATGGACAGCAAAACCCAGCTCCAGACCCTGACACCTGCCAAGACAGCACAACTGTGGCTTAAGCCACGGAGCGTGGGTTAGTTTGCTGTACAGTGGCAGCAGAAACAGGAAGGCATCCAGGGTGCCCACCAGACCCTAGGAGTCCCTCCTGCCTTCACGGGGCGACCACTGAAGGGTGGGCTGGCCCCAGGTGACAAGCTTGACTAGTTCCTTCTTGTCCCTGGGACAGACCTGCTCTGTGTGCTTTAGATAAAGGCGATTCACACAGGAATAACTACATGCTGGCTCTGCAACTGGACAGGGACAAGCACATGGTCCAGCCTTCCCACCTGCATCCTTCTGGGACTCACCTGGCCAGTGCTATTTATACAATCTCTCCCCTGCTGTCACTAAGCTGGTGAAACGTGAGCCTGGGTAGCAGGGACCCTGCTGCCTGTCCCTTCCGACTTGAAGTCAGTGTCACCCTGGAATACGCTACTCACAAGAACCATTAAATCCTCCCCTGTCACTTAGATTAGTTTCAGATGAGCTTCTGTAGCTCATGACCAAAAGAGCTGCTTCGCACACCTCTGCTCACGCACAGACCAGAGCAAAGGGAGAGAAGACACTCTGGGAAGAGGAGCACGGAGCCCTGCACCGGGAGAGGAAAGCAGGCAGGAGGCTACGGCCTGGAAAGGTGTCTTAGTTACTTTTCTCTTGTTGCTGAGACAAAATATCCAATACCCAAAACTAATGAAGGAGAGGCTTATTTAGCTCACAGTGTGTGGAGCTTTCAGTCCATACTTGGCTGGCTCCAAGGCAGAGTGACACATGGCAGAGGGCAAATGTTCACGGTGGCGGGAAAACAGCAAAAGCAGCAAGAGCAAAAAGAGAAGTGGCCAAGAGCAAGGCTTTTTCCCTCCCTTATATTGTATGCAAACTGTCTGCCCCAGGTTCGGTGTAGCACTCACTCATAACCCCAGTATTAGACTATAGATCCATCATAAACTCTAGAAGCCTGCCCCATGACTGCATGAGGCTTTGCAGGGGACATACAAACACAAACCATAACGGAAGGGGAAGACATAACTAAGTCTGAACAAGCGAAGAAAGTGCATTTATTTATGTTTTGTCTTTTTCTTCCCCAGTACTGATGCTTGAGCCCAGAACCTGTGCACTAAGCTCTCAGCTCCCTTTTGTTATTGTGAGACAGGGTCTTACTACATTGCTAAGTTGCCCACGCTGGGCTCAAACTGGCAATCCTCCTGCCTCAGCCTCCCAAGATTCTGAGATTATAGGTGTGCACCACCATGCCCAGCTGTCATTTCGGACAAAAAAAATGATTGCATATACTTGTCCTGAACAATATGATGTTTTGAAACAGGTACACATTGAGACAGCTCAATCCTAATTAGCACGAGTTACCTCACTGACTTTACCTTTTTTTGTGGTGAGAACATTTAAAATCTATTCTCTCAGTTATTAAAAAAAACAAAACCAATATATTGTTATTCACTGTGGTCCCTGTGTCATACAAGGAGAAGAGACATTTTAGAGTCAGAGCTGAAAGAATAAGAAAGGCTCCTGGGCAGCCCCAGGTAACAAGTGGAGAGGTGCCAGAGAATTCACAGAGAGGAGACAGATGAGCCCACAGCCTCCTGCTCCCTTTACAGAGTGAGCTCTGCCAAGAAAAGCAGGGGCATGAGGGCCATGAACTCCTGGGAAGAGACCGGAAATACCACGTTTGCTCTGTTCTCGTGTGCGCGTGTGTGTGTGCGTGTGTGTATGTGTTGGTCGATACACGGGGCTATTTGTTGTGGGATCTCATAGCACCACTCACCAAAACAGGAACAAAACAACAGGGAGAGCAAGGGCATGTAAAAGGCGGTGCAAACCAACGAGGGCCTGGTTTTGACCACAGCGATCAGGCGTTATCACTGGGGGAGTTCCCAGAAAATTTTTGCCAAATCCACTTGAGTCTAAAATTATTTCAAAACAGAAAGTTTTAAAAATCATTTATCACGTACGAATGACCCTGCTATGGGGGGAGTCGCTAAGCGTTGGCGGGGTGAACAGGTGGGGCAGGGGGACAGGGCCTCCACCCTCACCCAGCCCAGACCCTGGAGGCTTCCCTATCTCCGCTATTCGTCTTTGTTCCTCAAAAATCCTCTGTGCACTACAATTCATAAAATTCTAGGGGGAAACTGGCTTTCCTAATTTAACTGCTTTTGTAATTACCTAAAAACTTCAGTGGTGCTAAAGTTTGTTTTCAAAAATAGTTACTGCTATGGTTTAAATGGAGACTGTCCCCCAAGTGTCATTTATTCAAAAGTGGGATTTGGGGGAGGTGACTGGAGCATGGCGGTGCTATACCCTTCATGGATTCATCCATCGATAAGTTCATGGCTGCGGGCTGTTAGGAGGTGGGGCCTGTGGGAGGAGGCAGGTTGCTGGGGGCGTGGCCTGGAAGGGTTTATCTCTCTCCCTGGCTCCTCCCTTTTCTCTCTCTCCTTCCTGGCTGCCAGGAGGTGAGCAGATTTCCTCCGCCATGCCCTTCCACCATGAAATTTGCATTGGCACCAGACAACCACACACTATGCCCTTAAAACATGATTAACCTCTCCTCCTTTAAGTTGCAGGTGTCAGGTACTGTGTCCAGCAACAGGCAAGCTGATATACTCACCCACCCAGCTGACTACCAGTCCAGAGTCCAGCAACTTCAAGCAAAACATTTGCTTCTTCTAGCTTGTCTAACAATTCTTCCCCCATAGCACGTTTCTACAAAGGAAACAGTGAGCTTTTATCCTTGCTGTAGAATTATAATAAAAAGTAGACACTTTTTGTGCTGTAACACTGTCTTCCAGCAATCATCCAGTGCTATGAGTTCTGTTTCCAAAATTGCTCAGGAAGCCTTCAACATCTTTCCATTCCCACAGTCAAACCCCTGAGCCATTGCTATTACATCTCCCACTGTCTACTGAAGTCTTCTCCCAGCAACCTGTCATCGCAAGAGCTATCTTTAAGACATGCTCATGCCATTCCTCGGCATCAAGCCCTCCAAAGCCATCCCACAGTTATTAGGATGAAGGACCACGCCCCACACACATGCACATGTGCAAAGGGACATGCAAGACAACTAAGGAAAGAAAGTGACCAGACCCACAACAGCCACTCCAGATCCACGCAGCCCTGAGCACCCATACCCCGCATCGCACTTTGGCACAGCACACACCCCTTGGAAACCAGGCCTGTACCCAGCCAGCCACCTCCATTACTCCCTGGCCACCCCTTCAGGTGAGTGTTGGTTTGTTTACCACACCTATGAACACACCATCCTTCGCCACTGAGCTGTCCTTACTCCAGGGTCAAAGCTCAGTCAGTGATACTCTTCTGGGCACCTTGGTCACTGATCTAGCCATCTGTTCTTCTGCCAACACCACACTGTCTTGATTACTGTAGCTCTGGGTAATGTCAGCCTTTAACTTTGTCCTTTGACACTGTATTTGCTACTCTGGACCTATGGCTTTTCTGTGTAAATTTTAGAATCAGTTGGTCAATAACCACAAAATGATTTGCCAAGATTCTGTGATTAATAATTAGAATAGATTTAATTTCCCCATTTCCTGACACACAACTTTTAAAATCCTTAGACTCTCCAACGTCATGTGTCCTACATATACTAACCCTGTGAAATATTCTCTACAATAAACCAGTAATGGTAGATGCTTCCCCGGGTTCTGTGAGCCACTTTAGCAAATTAATTGAACCCAAGGAGGGGATCATGGGAACCTCAGCTTGTAGCTGGTCAATGAGAAGCTAAGGTCATAACTTGGGGCTTGGGAAGTGAGAGCAGTTTTATGGAGCTGAGCCTTCAGCCTGTGGGATCTGAAGCTATTTTCAGGTAAAGTGTCATCTTTGAAGGGAATCAGATGACACCCAGCTGGTGTCCATGGGAGAATAGTGTGTTTGGCCTGTGGGGAAAACCCACACACATCTGGGTCAGAAGTGGTGAGTGAACGGTGAGGAAAGAGAGTAGAGAGAAACATTTTGGTTTGGCCTTTCCAGAGGTGAGGCCCGTGGTGTTGCAAATGTGAATGGGGTATTTTCCTGTGTTCTATTAGGTTTTGACTGGGACTGTGCTGAATCTACAGATCAAGCCAGGAAGAACCAACCTCTCACAGTACTGAGTCCTCTTATCCATGAACATGGACTATCTACTCATACTTCTCAGCCCTACGCTGGACATTTTGCTGGATGAACTTGATTCTGACCCTCAAAGGTCTTGCAGACACATGATTCTCATCCTGTAGGATGAAAATAAAGGCTAGACAAATAAAGACAAATTCATACAGAGCACCTGCTATATGCTAGGCACCTAGCAAATGCTTTGAATACCGTATACAGTGGTTCTCTGGAAGCTGAGCCAGAGGCAAGGATTCCTGTTCAAGTGATGACAGAGAGAATGGCAGGGTGGGATGAGGCAGTAGGAGTTGTAGAGGCAGAGTGGGATGAGGCAGTAGGATGAGGCTATGGTCCCAAAGGGATACAGGCTACAGGCTGGTTGTAAGGTGGCCAGCGTCTCACCCTCCCCATCAGCAGTCCCTGGGGACTGCTCTACAATAAGTACAACCTTCGAGCTTGACCACAGTCAACTTCAACTTTATCAGACAACAGGAAATGTGAGCCCTTCAGCAATCGCTCCTCTATCCCCACTCATCCCCACATTTGCCCAAAATAACCACTAACCTATTTGCAGTCTCTGTAGATCTGTCTGTTCAGGACACTTCATATAAATGGAATCGAATAAGGCACATCCTTTGGATCTGCAGTCTTTTATTTGTATGATGTTTGCAAGATTCATCCATCCTAAAGCATAACCAGTGCCTCATTCCCTGTCACAGAGGAACTGTCTTCCACTGTGCGTGTATACCACATTTTATTTGCCATTTCCTGTCCACTGAAGGCCATCTCTGGCTTTGGTGAACAATGCTGCTGTGGATATTCACGTACAAATGCGTGTTTGAACATCTGTTTTCAATTCTCCGGGGTCTGTCCTATGGCATAAACCAGTTCTCCCTCAACCTCACCCTTGGATGCAGGGATGGTAAGACTCTAGGTACAGCCTCATGCTGGCTGCTGTGCAGCCCTGGCCCAAGCCAGAGATGGCAGGGAAGCCACCACCAGACCCTGAGTCCCATGGTGGGGGCTCCTGGGATGAGAAGGTAACAGTGGGACCATCACCAATCCCTTCACGGTCATGACGACCACTCCCTAGGCCCTTGGGTGAGCAGGGGGGAGGTGCAGAGGCACCAAGAGCTGCCCTGTCCAGCCTGTTCCCCCATGACAGAGCCCCAAGGAGCCAGGAATACCAGCCCTGGTAGTTTTCTATGTGATCATCAGCACGGCCTGGGCAACCCTGTTAATATGTGACATGCCCAGCCCTGATCCTGCAGCAGATAAGCATGTCCTGGTGAATGACGGTGCCACCACCCACGGGGAGCAGTCGGGAGGTAACAGGAAAAGCCCACTATACTCCCCCAGGCTAATTCTCCCCCAAGGCTTGTGTGACGATTGCCAACTCATGTACTCCCAGGGTCACCCAAGTACTGAGAAATGGCGTGTCTGGCATTGAGGCAGAGGGACTTTGGGTCTCGCTCACCTGGGTTCATCTCTCAGCTGCCTGCTCTCAGCAGTGCCTCTACTTCCCCATGTGAACACCAGAGATGCTAGAGGTACTTACACCCGGTGCTTGGGCGAGGACTGTGTCTTTGCCAGTCTCTGTATGTGCATACACATCTGCCAATTCCGAGAGCCTGACGGTTTTCACTAACCAAAATGTAGAAACTTCCATGTCCTTATCTACACCTTCATAAATAGGAATGTAATTTTATGAAGCTAGACACCAGTCATGAAGAGCAACAGCATCTGCATTTACCTGTTGTGAGACTGGAAGAGATGGATCCTTATGCACTAACATGGAGAAAACACTATAGTGATTTATGTAAATAGGAGAATGGGATGTAGCCCGTGTGATCAGAAAATACAGTGAAGGTTTAAAGTTTTAAAACTTATTACAGCAAAAGACACATTGTCATTCATCTCCCTCAAAATCCTCCTCCTCGCTTCTGACACTCTTATCCCATGACTCTTGCCACTTTCTGAGGCAGTTCTGGAAGTCCTCTTTCGTGAGTGTCTTTACGAGGTCAAAAATACAGTGAATGCTGCTGGAAAATGCCGTCCAACGAAAGTAGGCTTATAAAAACACTCACAGGTTCTCACTCACCTTTTTCACTGGATCTGGCACTGTGCAACTTCTGGCTATTCCTCAAAGTCAAAAGATGATGAAAGGGAAATGTTTTGAATCAATTCAGGACATACAGGCAGCCACAACAGCACAACTAAAGATGCTCAGGAGGGAGGGCTCCAAAACTGCTTCAGAAATTGGCAAGAATGATGGGATAAAGGTGTCTGAAGCAAGGGCCGGTATCTGAGAGGGATTCATGGCAATGTGTCTTTTACTGTAGCAACCTTTAAATTCACTGTATTTTTCATCACATCGCATACACACGTAAGTTCACACATCTGTGCACATGTGTGTATTCAAATATTGTATACAGACATCCAACACAGTTCAATCTCACTAGCCGAATATCCACTATAACTTGTAAAATTTTTACCCAAAAATACACTGCCTAGATCTCAGACCTGCTCCAGGAGGTTCAGGCCAGGCAACAATGAGGAACAGAGAAAGTATGTATCAGTCTGCAACAGGAGAGGAGCATGCCCACCACTCCTGATGATGAAGTCATTGTGCCTAAGCCTGGTGTCTCGCCTGCCCTGTCAAATCCCTTTTGAGTCCTCGTGTTTGCTTCTGACAAGTCTGGTCTAACTAAAACAGGGTCTAGCTGAAACAACTCTTTAATATTTTTAACAGATTATTTCATTGTTATATCCATTACAACACAAGGTAGAGGACAGAATCAAATGACTTCAGAATCATTACTGAACATACACATTACTGAAAAGTATAGCATCCAACATGCTTTTTGCCAACATGTTCTGTGATCAGTTAACACATTCGTACCAGCCTGAGCCACTGGGGGTCCATGCACGACTGTCCCATCAGGTGACATGGGCCACTGGTGGTACAAACAGCACTTTCATCAGGCTTTTTACTAATAACATTAATAAAAAAATCTACAAATGGACCAAATCTAGTTAGCTGCTTGCATCTGAACAACTACAGCCCACATATAAATATTAATACTATTCATAACAATTTAAAAAATTGTTATAATAATTAACAAATTTCTTTCATTAAAAGAAATGTATTTATATGCATGAATTTCTTTAAAATATTTTATACAGAAAGGTGGCTGGTTTGTGCAGAGTGCACAAAATGTTATAACAGGTTTGGCTTTTATTACAGCCACAGCAGTGCCTGTTTTTTCAGACAGACGTGCATGGACCAGCAGAAGTCCACGCAGGCAGGAGATCGAATTCAAATCAGAGCTGTCTGACAGTGAGACATGAATTGTAGCCCCATTGTGAACATGTTAAAACAGCAAATAATTAGGTATTGCCAGGCATAGTGGCACATGCCTGTAATCCCAGCACTTGGGAGGCTGAGGCAGGAGGATCGTTGTAAGTTCGAGACCAGCCTGGGCTACAAAGTGAGCTCAAGGCCAGCCTGAACTGCATAGCGAGACCCTGTTTCAAAAAGACAACAAAAAAAAAAGTAGTTAGGTATTTGTTGCTATAGATGCTTTGAATCCTTGCACAACAACAACAAAAATAATAATATTAATAAATAAAGGGAGGGGGCTGCTTTAAGGGTTAAAGAGTGTCACACACTGCCAAGAACGTGTGCAGACCAGTCAGTAATCCATCAGCATCTGTGTCCATGTTACACGATGAAATGTACGGCTACCCCAAAACAGCTGCTCTTCAACATGTTTTCAGGAATAAATTCAATTCTGCTAAGGAGAAACACTGGGTTTTGTTCATGTGTTTATGTGTGGGGGTTCCTGGGGATTGAACCCAGGGCTTTCACACTGAACTACATCCCCAACCTTTTTGTTTGTTTGTTTTTAAATTTTGAGACAGAGTCTCACGAAGACACTAACTTGCCCAGGCTGGGCTTGAACTTGAGATCCTCTTGCCTCAGCCTCCCACAGTGCTGGGATTACAGGCGCGCACCCATGCCCAGATAGAATACCATACCCGTACACAGGTACAGGTACATACAACAGCATGAGAGAAGGAACCAGCAGATCCCCTGCAGCTTGTTGACAGCAGATGTCACAGGTGGGGAGGATGATGGACAACAAACAGGTGGTCATGGGGGCGTTCTGTTGCCCTCGCTGTAACTTCTGCCAAGGGCGCACAGGCAATAGAACCATGACCTTATTTCCAAGGCTCGCTACGATCGCCAAGCCCCCTTGTGCGGTGGGGCCCTGTGGCCAGGCTTCCTGCTTGAAGAAGTGAGATAGCACAGCCACAAGCCCCGCCCCTTCCCAGCATGAAGGGCTCCCTGCACCCAGCCACAGCTCCTGGAACTGGCCGCCCTGCCCCCTCCCGCCTGCCCTGCCGCCTCCAAACTCACCCTCACACCAGGATGCGTACACCCACAACATCACTTCCACCCCCAAGACGCCGGTCTTCTCCCCCACACACACCTGGGGCGCCTTCCTACCCCTGACACCAAGGCCCTCCGCCCAGTTTCAAGTGTGGCCTTCCACGGCGCCTCTTCCCAAAAGCCTGCCAACATGTCTTCAGGGACACTCAGGACGCACGCAAGGGGGCCCCTGCTCGCCTGGCCGAACTCAGCCGCTCCACCACAGGACAGTCACGGCACCACCAAGAATGCAGGAGACGCGGGCAAGGCGACAGACGCCTCCCGGAGGCTCGGGTCTGGGCGGGAGGACAGAGCCATCCAGAGCAGTGCACGGACACGTGTCGGTCCCCCTGCGGGCACGGGACAGGCACAGGGCCCACCGGGCTCCTCCCCAGCACGAGACGAAGGCCTCTCTGCCAGGCCGGACAGAGTCTGGGCTCAGCTGAGAGAATGTGCCTCCCCTGGGAAGGAACAGCGCCTCGGGCGACGCAGAGGCCCAAGACCACCCAGGCTCATGCACAGCAGCAACGCTGTGAAGTTGCTACGCAAACCAAACTACATGAAGCAAAAGCCCCGCAGCCCCTCGGGGTCCCAGTCGAGATTAGTCCGCTGCAAGGACAAAGCTGGTTTTGCTCTACCTCTCATCCCCAACCCACCCCCAACCCCACCAGTGGTTTTGCTTTAAATAAGATGACAAGGGCTGCTGCTGCTGGCAGCCCCAGTAGCTGTCAAAGCCCCAGGCAGGGTGTCAGCTTCTTTCACACCTTGCAGCCCCTGACCTGAAGCTGCCTGCAGATCTGGAAAGGGGCTTCCCAGGGCTGCATGGAGGGGGTGAAGGGCGCGCCTAGCTGTGTAAGCAACCAGCACACCTGGGCTTCAAGTCTGACTCTTCCTGCCTGGCTCTGCCCCCAGGGTGGTTACTTTACCCTACGTGAGCCTCCGTTTTCCCATCTGTAAAATGGGGAAATGACACACACCCCACAACTGCAGATACACTCCCCAATAACTCTGTCAAATATAAGCTGTCCTGAGAATTTTAGATATTAGAAATTACAGGTGTAACTGAGAACTACAGTGAAGGTTTAAATTTTTAAAATCTATTACAGCAAGAGACATATTGCCATTAATTCCCCTCAAAATCTTCGTCCTCCTCAATGATGATTTATCCCATCATTCTTGTCACTTTCTGAAGCAGTTCTGGAAGTCCTCTTTCATCAGTGTCTTTAATTGTGCTGTTGTTAGCTACCTGAAGGTCCTGCATCATCTCACAATGTTTCCTTGTCGTGGTCATTTTGACTTTGGGGAAGAGCCAGGAGTTGCGTACTGCCAGATCCAGTGAATGAGGTGGATGAGGACACACTGCGATGCTTTTATTTGACAGAAACTGCTGTAAGCATTCTGAATTGATTTAGGACACTGAGGCAGCCGCAAAAAGACATTCGCAAAAGAGGACTTCCTGAACTGCTTCAGAACATAGCGAGAATAACAGGGTAAGCGTTCAAAGCGAGGGGGGATTGTGAGAGGGATTAACGGCAATGTGTATTTCATTATAATACTTTTTTAAACATTGGCTGCCTTTTTCAATCATACTTCATACAGATACACCTGAAAGAATGCTGTAAAATACACACTGTCCCAGGAGCTGTCGATCTGCACATGGCGGCAGCCGGCTTGCCGCTGTGCTCTGCCGACATAGCTGAGTCCGTGCTGACGGCTGGAGGAGCACGGCCAGCCTCCTGCGTGCACACGACGAGACCCTGTGGGGTAATTACCGCCAGCAGACTGGGCAGCTGCGGCTCTGCTGCTTTACATTTGTGCTCAGGCAGCCCATGGACAAGGGCCTCCTCGTCCTGCTCGGATCCACCAGACCTCGGGACCACCTGCCCAGGCCTGCTCCTGCCACTTGCAGGAAACTGCATCCAAAATACCGGTGAGCACCGGGCGGGGCCAGCAGCAGTGTGGGCCACTGGGGGCCAGGGCACCACACTAATCACGCTCTCCAGGCAGGTCCCTGAGCCCAGCGCCACCCACACCTTAGGCAGTTGCCTGTTTCCGGAGTGGAGGTGGAAACGGGGAGAAGCTTTCTATGCTGGGCTGCTGAAGCCCCCAGCACGGACCTCCACGGACTCCTTCCACGTTCACCACTAGAGCATCGCTGTCCCTCGGAACTCTCTCCTCCCGCTGGAAATTAAGTGAGAATAATCCCATGCACAGCACCCCCCCTTTGTCATGTCTTCAGTGTGATGTATATTAACGTGCACTGGGAAGAAAACACATACCGAGCACCTCAAGTTGTGAAATCAAGTTTCCCGCTACATACAATTAGGTTTAAGGTCAGGCATGGTGGTGCACATCTGTGATCCCAGCGCTCAGGAGGCCCAGGCAGGAGGATCATCATGAGTTCGAGGCCAGCCTGGGATCCATAGTGAGTTCAAGGCCAGCCTGAACTACATAGCAAGACGCTATCTCCAAAAAGAATTAAGCTTATAAGATTGAGTCAGTTTTAAAATAAGCATTAGGTATAAAGCACTGAGGTAGCACAGAGATAGAAAAACTGCACCGGCTTTCACAGACAAGGTTCACTGGACGACTAAAACTTTGATTGGCTTTGCTTTCAACCAGAACTGTATATCAAAGACCATTAATAGACCCTACCCCTCCAGCTCCACGTAAACTGCCCAGTATTTTTTTTTTTTTTTGGAGCTGTGTATGCTCTGACATTACTGGTCAAACCGCAGTCACTTTATTATCAACCTTATAGTTTGCTACAGCTGCATACTGCTGGTGTTGTTTGTCTCCTGTCTTTAATTCACCTTTTTCACTCTATTAGATAGGTTTTAAGAATAATTTTGTGTCTTTGGCAAAAAGAAAATCAGTACCACTCAAAAGCTTCTCCCCGTTTCCACCTCCTGACTCCGGAAACAGGCAACTGCCTAAGGTGTGGGTGGCGCTGGGCTCAGGGACCTGCCTGGAGAGCGTGATTAGTGTGGTGCCCTGGCCCTCAGTGGCCCACACTGCTGCTGGCCCCGCCCGGTGCTCACAGGTATTTTGGATGCAGTTTCCTGCAAGTGGCAGGAGCAGGCCTGGGCAGGTGGTCCCGAGGTCTGGTGGATCCGAGCAGGACGAGAAGGCCCTTGTCCATGGGCTGCCTGAGCACAAATGTAAAGCAGCAGAGCCGCAGCTGCCCAGTCTGCTGGCGGTAATTACCCCACAGGGTCTCGTCGTGTGCACGCAGGAGGCTGGCCGGGCAGCTGCAGCCGTCAGCACGGACTCAGCTATGTCGGCAGAGCACAGCGGCAAGCCGGCTGCCGCCATGTGCAGATCGACAGCTCCTGGGACAGTGTGTATTTTACAGCATTCTTTCAGGTGTATCTGTATGAAGTATGATTGAAAAAGGCAGCCAATGTTTAAAAAAGTATTATAATGAAATACACATTGCCGTTAACATGGCTGGTGGCTCAAGCAGAGCCTTCAGCTTTATTCCCCAAAGAGAGAAAAGAAATAAGAGGAAGCCAGGCATGGAGGCACCTGCCTGTAATCCCAGGAGGATCACAAGTGCAAGCCAAGCCCTGGCAACTTACGCTTAGCAAGACTCTTGCCTCAAAATAAAAAGGGCTGAGGGCTGGGGATATAGCTCAGTGGCATAAGCACCTGCCTGGCAAGCACAAGGTCATGAGTTTGATCCCCGGTACCGCAAAAAAAATAAAATAAAAAATAAAAAGGGCTGAGAACATAGTTTGGTGCAAAGGTCTGAGTTCAATCCCAAGTACCGAAGAGACGGGAAGAAAGAGAGAGAGAGAGATACACCACAAATAATGCAGTTTATATCTTTCAAAACAGCTGAAAGTTAGAAACAGAGGTGGGTATGGATAAGGGACAAAGGCAAGACCCTCATGTTGTTGTTCTAGTCGGCATCTTACTGTGACAGTGGCCACAGGTCCCCCATGCATGTGATAAACATGCACATAGTGAAATATTCAAACACAAAGAAAACCAGGGCACCTTGCATGAGGCAGGTGGGGACAGTATCAACATCCACAGCCTTGTGACGCCATACACTCTAGTTCTATAAGGCAGCACTGTGTAGCAACTGGGTAAAGTCTACTGGAATCTCTAGTGTTCTTTACAATTTCATGTGCATCTATAAGTACCTCAATAAAAATTCCACAGTATTGTTAGGGATGCAGCTCAGTGGTAGAGCATTTGCTCCATGAGAGAGATACTGGGTCTCATCCCTGACTGTAAAAAGAAAAAGAAAAAGTGCAGTATCCAGAAAGGCAAAAAAAAAAAAAGCTTGACTTGGTAGTGCATGCCTGTAATCCCAGCACTGGGGAGGCTGAGGCAGGAGGATCATTGTGAGTTCAAGGCAAGCCTGGACTACAGAACAAGACCATACCTCAAAAAGAAAAAAAAAAAAAAGAGAGAGAGAGAGAAGAAAACCTGTCCCCAGCTCTGGTCACGCTTCCGGGCACCATCTGGAAATTGCGCTTTGCTGTGACAGCTGATGCATTGTGTCCCCAAAGACCCTGCAGACATCACCCCTCACCCTCCTCACTGGTCACCTCTCGGTTCCCAAGCCCAATTCCAGTTCCGCCCTGCAGGACCACACCATTCCTCCCAGGCCAGAAATAGACGCTTTTGCAGCCTCCTGATAAGCCAGGCATCGCAGCCCAGAGGAAGTGCTTGCAGGGGCCCAGGGCCGGCCTCGCACGGAGTGGGGGTGGGGGTATTGTAGAACGGGCAGGTCACAGGCTATGGAAGCCGGCTGGGAACACAATTCCCATGAACGTCGGCAAGGAGCACGAGCATCCCGAGCACCCAGCAAAGAACAAATGCAGGTCCCTCGGACAGACCAGCCCTCCCCACGGTGCGTAACCATCTCCTCAACCTCCTGCCTCTCTGAGTTGATGGCTTGTCTTCCTGCATGTACGTTTTGTGTTTCCAGGCAAACAAAGGTGCTAGGGCTACTGCCAGGTATCTCTGCTTGGCCACCTGGGGGATAAGAAGTTCCAAAGGCCCGACTGCTGCCATCCTCCCTAGGAAGCACAGTGCTCATCTTCCTTCCCAGGATACTTCCGGGCTTCAGAGGACACTGAAGGGACCCCATGCTCTTGCTAATACCCAGCACCTGCTGAGGAGCCCCAGGGCAGGGCTCCCGACACCTGCGCACTCATGAGGCTGAGATATGGTCTCTGTCCCCTCACGGGGACAAGGCAGAGCCTCAGGGACTCACGCAAGGGCACACTGGTCAAGGTGGGATTTGAGCCTGGTGATCTGACTCCCAAACGTGTGTGTGTGTGTGTGTGTGTTGTTGGGGACAGAACCCAGAGCCTTGTCCAAACTAGGCAAGAGCTCTACCACTGAGCCACACCCCAGCCCCAAGGCCTGGCCTCCCAGCTGTGGGAAGGAACTAGATGCCAAGACCCAGAGCGTCTCCCGGAAGCCAGGCACTGCTTGTCACACCAAGACCCTGTTGGCTCCGCAAGTGGGAATCAGGGCCCGTGGCTGACACAGGGGTCATGCAGGGCTTGTGGCTCAGAAATAGAGACGGGGATCCAGGAACAAGAGACCTAGGACACTGTCCCATCTCCGCTGCTAACTTACTGTGTGATCTGGAAAGTCACCTGCTCTCTGAGCCTCAGTTTCCTCATTGTGAGGGGCAGGGGCTGGGTCAGCACTAGCATTTCGTAAGATCCTCGGCACAAAAACACTACGTGGTGTGGATTTGAGCTGAAGGCAGCTCTGCAGACAACAGATAAACCATCAGACTGAGGGTTGAATTGCATCCCCAGATACATCTGTGGAAATCCTAACCCCTGGTTCCTGGGAATGTGGCCATCCTTGGAAACAGCCCTAGGACAAGAATACAGTAATACCCACCAGGTTTCTCTCAATGTTTCATTATTAACAGCTATGATTGAGAGGTCACTCTATGCCAAGTACTTTGTTAACTGCTTTACCTAAATTATTTCATTCTCTTGGCAAGTCTATGACAGAGGAATCGTTATTATACCCATTTTGCAGATGTCAAAATCAAGGCTCAGAGGAAACAATGAGTTTGTTCCAGGTGACACTTGTGTCAGTGACAAATCTGACATCCAAATCAAGTCAGTGGCAGTAAAGGCCGGCTTCCTGCACCTCATTCCACTGAGAAAAACAGCACCCACAAAACCCGGGGGAGCAAGGTGCCTCCCCACCCCCCGGCCCCACGAGGTCCACGCCAATCTGCAGAGCGGATTACAGCAGACACACGCCACTTTATCAGCTGGGTCCCTCTCCATGGTGACGAAGACCTCCTCCTCGTCCACTCAGGAGGGCCCAGCATTAGCTGTAGAAACCAATCCAACCAACCAACCACCCACAACTCACAGCCAGGGAGCTCGGGGACTGACAGGAGATTTTGCTAAAGGATGGTGTCCTGCCTGGGGGAGCCCTGGGACAGGGAACCCATGCATGGTCCCCAAGGGCTCTGTTCCAGGAGAGCTCTCCTGCCCTGCATCCCTGCAAGGAGCCCCATCCCCAAAACCCCAAAGAGCAGCTGCAGCAGCTCTGAGAGTTCATGTCCATCAACCACACACCAGGTCCCTCTGTCCACTGTCCAGCTGTCCCTTCCGCAGCTCTAAGATGTGGCTGCTACCTTCCTCAGCTCCGTTCTGCAAAGAGGAATCAGGTCAGGCTGGTAGGGCGAGCTGGGGTCTGAGCCCTCGGGGCTGGCTGCAAAGCCTGCAGGCTCCACTCCATTCCGCTGCAGACTCTGCAGGAAACCAAGCCCCACCAAGGTCAAGTCAGGACACAAATGCCCAACTTGGACAGAGAACAGACCAGCCCGTCTGAGCGGAACATTTAGTAGGTGCCAGAACTGAAACCACCAGCTCCTCAATCCTCCCGCCCACCTGGGGAAGAAAGGCCCTTTCTCCAGAGCCAGCACAAGAAGGTGAGGTCATCCATCCAGGGCCACCTGGCTTGGTGCTGACGCCAAAGACATCAGGGCGGTGAGCAGAGGTGTCTCAGGCGAGAGGCCTGAAGACAAGGGGTACCCACCCAGGCCCCGCACCGCCCCCATTCTCGGGGGGCTGAACCCATGACACCCTGTCCAAAAGCCTTGGGTGAAGGAATGGGTTGGGCTCTGGCTGAAGGCAGGACCGTTACAGCCACCACCAAACTACTCATCTGATAAGAAGGCCAGGCCCCGCTTCACCTGGGGACAGAGAGAGGAGTGGCTGGGGATCTCTAGGTGTCTCCTGATCCACCTATGGGACCAGGCCACACTGGCCAGAGCTGGCTCAGGACCTCAGCTGGCCCACAGAGCCAGGGCCAAGAGCAGGCTCAGAGGGGAGTGGACAGACGGCAAAGGAGAGCTTGGTCACAGCTCTTCCCAGACCACAGTGACGCCACCTCACACCCCCCACGGCCAGCCCAGAAACTCAGGCCTCTAGAAAGCCGGCCTTGGACAGCTGCAACCCTCATGCTTTACAGGGGTGACTTTCATCTGGCCGAGGAATGCCCCTGGGCTCTCTCAACCCCCAAAATGGGGTCCTCATTCTGTAAGCGCTTTTCCAAGGCCAAGGGCCAGGAAGCAGCAGGCTCCGTGGGGTGACCAGGACAGCGTCAGCACCCTGGCCAGCAGGCCCAGCTCCAACGCCCTGCCAGGCACCCCCTCCTCTCCCAGACTCCTCTTTCCTGCGTCTCATCACATCGGGCGGTGACCACTCACGTCCCCGGGCTACTGCCACGGCCTCACCAGGGAACGGGGGGACACCGGACCTGCTCCTTCCAGCTAAGCCATCCCCACCTGGCCTGCGGCAGCCTCTCCCTCATTCTCCAGCTTCGTAGGAGCAGAGTCTGCCCTCGTGAGGCCCACAGTCCACTGAATATCAGGCCACTCACAGAAGCTTCATTTCAATGGCAAAATATGTTCTAAAAAAGAACAAGAGCACCGGGCATGGTGGCGCACACCTGTAATCCCAGCACTTAGGAGGCTGAGGCAGGAGGATCATTTTGAGTTTGAGACCAGCCTGGGCTACAAAGTGAGCTCAAGGCCAGCCTGAACTGCATAGCGAGACCCTGTCTCAAAAAGACAGAAAAAAAAGGACAAAAGCTATTATGAATTGTGCCGCTGTAGTGCAGTACTACTGTGCTATATAAAGAATAAACAGTCATTTGTGGGAAAAGAAATATACCTTGAGACCATAATTTCTAGTGAAATAAATCAAGCATAAAAGCTTAAATATTGCATGGTTTCTCTTATAGGAGAAACCCAAAGTGTGAATACATTAAAGAGCAAAGTAAAAGACATCAGGAGACAGGCAAGCAGATCTGTTGCAAACGGGAAGGGGACCAAGGCAGGGGGAGCAGCAGGGAGCAGGCGAAAAAAGACCTGAGAGGCGCTGTGTGCACGCACCGACGCCCCACTATACACGGAATCACCGTGCCCCGCAGACGAGCGCTAATACATTTTTTTTTTTTTTTTTTTAAAAAAGGAAAGAAGCGCAAGTATTAGATGATCCCCTTCTCCCCGGGCTTTCTTCCTTGAAGGTTATTCCCCAAAAGCAGCTGCCACGCAGGCTGCAGGCCAGGAGAGGACCTCTGACTGTGTGTGACACCAACACCATAACCATGGCGAGTGCCCCCGACTGGCAGGCGCGAGGAGAAGCCTGCGCCTGGAAGGTGACACAGGCCGCCACCGCCTGACCCCATCTCCGGCTCCACGCTCAGGGGCAGGGCCCCCTTGGTTCCTCCCACCGCCGGCAGGCACCAGAGGGCGCACCCTACCCTCTCTCCTGAACGCAGGAGTCCGCTGCTCTGTGGTTAGCAGGCCGGCCCTCCATTTCCTCACCAGGCTCAGCGTTTTGCAAACCGAGGCTGGGCGGCCAGTGAGGCCTCCGGCAGTTCCGGTTGCAGTGAGCTGAGAGGTGAGACGCTTCCTTCCCAAGAAGCAGAGCCTCCGGAGGTCTCTGGGGAGCCCCTGGCCCTGCCAGGCCCAGTCTGAGTCCTCTCACCCAAGAATCTGAATCCTGCACTGTGGGTACAGAAGCTTGTCCAGCTCCACAGCCTGGGCACGGAGCCCACCTCCTGGGTCCCTTCTCCCGGCACTGAAGCATGGGGTCCCAACTGCCCAAAACCTGACTGCTGTCCTCCTCCCACCACCATCAACGAGGACAGAACAAAAGACTTAAACAGAGGAGCGCTTACGGAGATCACAGTGCACGCCACCAAAGTGCTGGGCCAGGCGCCCAGTACCCAGCGGGTGCTCTCTGAAGACTGCTGCCATTGCCCACGTCTTCTCATGGCTGGTTCATCAGTCAACAGAGAGGGCCAAGCGGCTGGCACCGTCCTGAGAGCTAGGGATCCCACCAGAGCCCGGCCCTCAAGGAACTACCTTCCAACACATCAGTATTTATGATGTGGCAGTGATAAGCACTACAGAAATTAAAGCAAAGCAGAATCAGGCATGGTGGGTGACGGGTGGGTGATGGGGAAAGGAGGGAGTTCTCATACGTGGAGTGATCAGGGAGGCCTCCCAGGAGGAGGTGGCATCTAAGCTGGTATCTAAGAGACTCCTGCAGGCAGAGAACATAGCGCAAAGGCCCTGAGATGGCAGTGTGCATGGCACAGTCTAAGAAGAGCAAGATCGTTACCTGTGGGACACAGCACACGTGCTTCCAGACCCCAGGTGCCCGCCAGCCTCACCTGTCCTACACGTATGCCTGATGCTTCCACCACCTGGAGCCCAGTCCCCTCCCCTTCACACCCTCTTCACTCTGGCCCATGTAAGCATCCACTTTCTCTGGGGTGCCTGGTGGGGTGGCTTTGCCACTGTGGACGCACTGCGATGGGCCCGCTTCCTGAGGGTGGCACTGGCTCCTCATCCTGCACATCCTGCTGGGAAGGCTGGAAACGCGCTCCCTCCACCCACAGCTCCCTGCTCCCGCCCCGCACACTCTTTTCAGCTGTCAGGGCTGAAGGCAGTGTAAGTGATGATCTTCCAGGCCCAGGGTCGAAGCCAGTCTCCTGGGCCAAAGCCAAGGTCAGCAGGAGGGCTCCTCCTCCAGGGGCTCCAGGGAGAAGCCGGCGGGAGCTGTCACACTCCTTAGTTTGTGGCCCCTTCTCCCACCTTCAGGGGATCTCCCTCCACCCTCTCTCCTGTCACGTCACAGCTTCTTCCCCCCCTGACCTCCTGCGTCTCCTAAGACCCCCGTGAGCCCTGCGATCCACCCAGTGAGCCCAGGTGGTCCCATCTCAACCTCCTACACTGAGCACACTCGCGAAGCCCCTTCTGCCTGTGGGCGGTAGGGACTAGGACACGGTCATCTCCAGGCCCGCTACCCACACCTGCCACTTCTGCCTACTCTCCATCTCCCCGCCTGGAGGGCACGAGAGCGCTTTGTGAAGTCGGCCTTGGAAGCATCTTCCAGGAAAACCAAAGCTTCACCCTCATCCCCTGCCTGCCTGCTGCACTTGGGAAGCCAAGAGGAACTCAGCACAGGTCCAAGGACAAGCCAAGAGGAGAAAAGAAAAACAAGATGGGGGAAGAAAAGGAAAAACAGAGAAAGGTTTCTCTCCACATCTGCCCACCTCTGCCACACAGCAAAGGTGCTGGAAGCTGCTCTGCACACACACTCGAGAGGCTGGTCTCATCTTCATTGCTTAACACGGGAAAACCAAGGCTCAGAGCAGCTAAAGGACTTGCTCAGAGCTGCGCAGCTTGTTCACGGTGGACATAGGGTCTGAGCCCGGGCCCGCCTGGCTTTCAGTTTGTGCTCCTCTGAAAAATGCTTGGATCTTTTGGAGCTATGCATGTGTGCATGTGAGTGTGTGTCCCAAAAAGTTGTTTGCAGTAAAACCTTTCCTTCTGGGTAGGAAATTATGCAAAGCATTCACCACTGCCCCCACCGGCTTGGCGACTTAGCAGAGAAAGATCTATTTTGGGGCTCTGTGCTCCAGTGAGCTGTTCACCGGGCCTAAAGCTTGCCACCCGCTGCTATGTTTTTTTCTACAGAGGCCACTTCCTGAAGCTCAAAGGAAACAAGTCGGGGGGTCAGCTCAGCAGGACCCACACCAGGCTCAGGGCAGGGCACAGGGTGACAAACAGGGCCGGCGCTAAGCAGATGAGAGTCCCAGACCTGCGTCAAAACAAAACCACCATCTCAGAAGAGACAGAGGCTGCCTACTATCCTGTGAGCAAGACAGGCAGCGTCCAAGCCCTCCAGGAAGGCTACAGACACCAAGGTTGCCCAACAACCAGGCCCCGTTCCCACTGTTCTTCATCTATGCTGTTCCAAAGAGCCTCACGCTGGAAACTCCTCCCACACCCCCAAGCTCCAGGGCTGTCTGTGATGTAGCAATTGAGAAAAACCACCACGAGTAGCAGCCACCACTCACTCACCGCTTGCTATGCCCAGACCCTCTCCTCCCAACTCGTGTTAACTCACTTCATCCTCACAACACACTGATGGCTGGGTAATATTTTCCTTCACTTTACTGGAGAGAAACCTGGCATGCTCAAGGTCACCGATCAGGGGAGTAGCCAAGCAGACTATACGGGGTTCAGACAATGGGGGATTTACCACTCAGCAACGAGAAAGAACATCTGTGGCCTCACCGAGAAGCTCATTTGTTTCTGTGGTTCAGAATCTCTCCCACCGAAAGTACAAACAAAAATAAAAATCCAGGAAATCCCTCCTCACTTACGGAAGAGGAAACCCAATTTCCCATTCATGATCCACTCCCCCGATGCTCCTCATTTCTCCCTTCTGCCAGGGCGATGGGTTAGGCAGTTTCCATGGAAACTCAGGACAAGGGGCATCTTCATGCAAATTATTGCGACCATTTCCCTCTGCCCACAGCACTAGCAGGCCTGTCACACTGACGCAGGGTGTTCCCAGCTGGGTGGCTGCGGCCTGGCTGCTGTCCAGGCCACCGTGGCCTCCAGAAATTGGAGAGATGATCCCTGAAGCTTTGGCCTCCGGAGCTCCATGTCGTTGCAACTGATTAATGGGTGTCCCCAAAGCCCAGGCAGGGGAGGAACGGCGCCCGCCCACTCAGACGGAGTCTACAGGATACGTGGTGTGTGCTGGTCATCGCACACAATACTGGAGCAAAGAATGGCAGAAGCACAGCTCCCCTTCGGAAGGCTGACAGTCTAAGGGAGAGGGCCCTGCTAAGCCCACATAAATGTAAGTACTGGAGTGACAAGCTTCCCAAGGAGATGGAAGGATGGAACAACGGACTTGTGGGACATATTCCAGATGGGGCAGGAAGGAAGGAGCAGGGGGAACAACAGACTTGGCCAGAACGGGCCTCACGCTAAGAAGACTGACGCACAAATCATGGAAGTGGTTCTCACGGCAGTGAGAGGCGAGCCCATGGGCTCCCTGGGTCCCCACAACAACCCTGAGAAGTAGGTGTTGCAGCTTTCACCTCACAGGCCAGGGATGAGTGCCCGCAGAGAGGAAGTGTCTGGGCCCAGGTCACGTGACAGGAAGGGACAGAACAGAGATGGCGGCCAGGTCTCCCTTGCACCTTCCCTTCCAGCACGGGACTTCTCCTTTGGGCTTCTGCTCTCAAACTCATGGGCTCACTTAGCCCCCTCTCCTCCCATAGGGTCCACGAAGGCTGGGAGCTGATCTGGCCTAGGCCTGAGGCACACGTTCTCAATGGAAGTGTTAAAAAGAACCCTGTCCCCTCTGATATTCCCGTGTCTCTTTGATGGGCAGGTACAGGGTGAGAACTTGGGTCACCAGCTGTGGTCATCGAAGCTGTGGCAATACTGGGTGAGACGATAAAGGGCACCCAAAGCCTCCCCAGCATGAGCCCCTCAAGATGATGGCAGACGAGAAGGTGCAAGACACACACACACAGCCGTGACACCCCCCAGCTCCTTCAACCAAGACACAGCCGTTTCCCCTCACGGGCGTGTGACCTACTTTGACCGGTGAGAGAACGATGTGACAGAAGTGATGTTGTGCAAACCCCAGAAATCCCGAGGCTTCTGCCCGCACCCTCTGAGCATGTGTCCTTGCACCTACCACTTCCGGAAGCCAGGCCAACCTGCTGGAGGACGCAGGCCCTGTGAAGGACCGTACACCTGGTATGCGCTGGTCACCACGCACAACGCTGGAGCAAAGTGCCAGTGCTGCCTGCCAACCAGGGTTCCCTGCCCACCTCCCAGCCTTGTCTCATGGATGGCACAGAGCTGCCTTCTAGACAATCCAATGTGCCGCGGTCAAGGCCCCACAAGCTGCCCCTGGCTACCCCTGGCTGCCTCAGCTCATCTCTGCTGGATTAAAGACGTCCCATTCCCCATCCATGTGTAGAACCCAGCTCCCTTCCTGGAACCAGGGCCAGATTTGCAACTTGCTTTGATCAACAGAATGCAGCAGAAGTAATGTTCTGTTGCCCCCTGTAGCTTCTGCTCATGTGGAACTTCCGCCCAGCCCCCACTGGCTGCCCCAGAGTGAGGGGCTCCAGTCTAGACCAGGTGAAACACAGTTTCACCACCCCACCCCACAGAATGCTGGCTGTGTTAAGCCCCTGTACCTTTACCTGGTTCATTATACAGCAAAAGATACTGAAACACCATCCTAAACTGGTTTCCAGGGCTGGGAGAGCAGTGTCCGCATCAGAGTCGTGACAGGAAGCGCACACCCTCACTCTTAGTGGAAACACAAGGGAGATATAGCCCCTGGGACCGGAAAGGTCACCATGAGATCAGCTCAGTTGCTGTTTCCTGGGCTGCAATCCTGTACAAAGCCACCCACTGTCCCCTTAGAGAAGCAGGAATTACCTCCATTTTTTAAATTAAAAGACATGTTTAATCTTCTCTTCAATGAATATCGATCCCGCTGCCCACAATAAAGACACTGGTTTTACCTCTATTTCCAGATTCCAACTCATAGTAATTGGGGAGCACAGAATACCAGATCTTTTCTCATCTTTTAAGTAATCAGCGAGTTCACTTTCCTTATGATGCATGCACTGGCGCTGCTGACTAGTGCTTTGCTTGTCACCGCTAAACGGTAACGCCCGCGACATAAAAGACCTTCTCGCCTTTGATCAGAACTCAACACAATTCCTAACCCTTAGAGGGCGATCAACAGTCACTGAAAAAAAAAGAATGAAAGAATCAATGAATGAATGGTGGGAAGAATTAATAAAGTAACGATGAGCGCACTCTGCACTGTGCTTCGAGCCATTTTAAAGAGCAAACACCAAAAAGCACGAAAGTGCAGCACACAGGACCAAAGAGACTACGAGCAGGATGCTAGTCTGCAGTCCGCTGTCTGAACCACGGCAGAGTGTAGCCTTGCTTGACCTCAGCAGAGCAGATGTGTGAGTGACCCGAATCTTTCACTGCTCTGTGCATGATCACGAATGACCACAAAAGCCCCAGTAGAGCTTTTTGGGAGCTTACAAATAAAATTCAGTGAGCAGGCAAACTCACAAATGCAAAGTTCACAAAAAATGGAGGCTGAGTGAAGATGCTGGAAAATGCAAACATGCACAAGCACGTGCACGCGCGCGCACACACACACTTCTCACAGACACAGAAAACAGTGAGCCCCAGAGGCGCCAGATTCCGGCCCTCGTGTTTCCGGACGCAGGGTGCAGCGGCATCTCTGTGCTCGCCTGGGTCCCTCGGACGCAGATCCTGAGAACAGGAGGTATACGCAATGTTATCTGGAAGAACATTTCAGGAATTTCTGGAAGGGGCATGGGGCAGAGAGACAGGGAAGAGGACACAGCCAAGAGAGGGAGCGTTCCCCCGTGAGGAACTCTGGGAGCTTCAGGGTCTCCGGGACTGAGCACAAGAGGGCCAGGGTTTGGATCTGCCAACTCCACATCCAGTCCTGGCCACCCTGGAAGCGGCAACTCCCCAGGCTTCCGGCCCACCTTGCACAGCAGCCTGGTGGGCATCCTCACATGAACTCGCTAATATTCACAGCAAGAGACCCGGGTGTGCAGGTATGTGACAAGGGAACAAGGATAGCCACCAACAGTGTCTATAACAGCCTCTGTTCCCCACCACAAAACCCACCCAGCCATCACGGAGGAACCGAGTTGGCCCAGCTGCCCACCAGGCTCCCAGCTCCCGTCTCAGCCTGGGGGAGCCAGTGGAAAGGGAAGCTCACTAGCCAGGCAGCAAGGGGCATCGCGAGATTCAGGGCCTCAGCCCCCCAACACGCAGGCTCTGGGGCCAGGCTCTCTGTCCCCTCAAGGATTCTCTAGAGTAGTGGCTGCGACTCTGGGGCACTTGGGTCAAACACATTAATAGTTCCAATATCAACATCTTACACTGAGAGAAGTCACAGAGGAATCCAAACTTCCAGTTTTCCTGAAGAATGGAAAGACCTAGGTGTCAATCAGTGGGGTCTAAGTAGCGACATCCCCCGCTCCCGGGAGGGGAATGCCCCAGCAGACATAGCCCTGGCCAGTGAGGGACCCTCATTAAACCCAAGGCAGCCCAGGGTCTGGAAGCCCTGCCTCAGGGGAGGACACCTCTGGAACCCACGGCCACAGACTGACACTCCTGGATTCCCAGAGGGGACACAACTGTTCGCAGCTCTACCATTTCCTTACCCTCCTCTCCAGGATCAGGGGTCAGGGAGCCAGAATCATACAAGGCAAAAGGTTCTGTAAAGTAAGGGGACAGAAGGGCAGCGTCCACCCCGTGGGTCCTGTGCAACAGCACAGCATAGCAAGAGGCTGCAGAGCGTGGCCAGCAGGCCTGCCTTCACACCAGCCTGGCCACTCGCTGGGTGACACCGGGCAGCTGACGTGACCTCTCCATGCCCCAATTTCCTCATCTGTAAAACAAGAATAACAATAGTATTGCATAGGAGTTGTGAGATTAAGCAAGTGGGTAAGACGCAGGACCTTCTCAGACCTGGGCCAGGTGTGTAAACATCAGCTCCGATGATGGAGGTGGTGGTGACGACGACGATGACGGGGCAGGGGCTTGGTGAACATCCTCGTATGACGCTGAAAGTGGCCCTCTTGCCTGAAAACAGCTCTTCCCCTGCAGCTGGAACCTCAGGCCTGGCGCTCAGGACCTGGGCATCTCTGAGTGACCCACCTGCCCCAGTGACCCTACTCCCTCAGACCTATACTGCCCCAACCCTGTAGCCCGCAGGAGGCCCCTGAAACAGCCTATCCCGCCCTCCTTGGGCCCCAGAGCCTTCTTCCTCCTAGTGACGGGAGGAGGCAGAAAGAGACGTGGACACCTGTCCCCATGGAGTCACCACACGATGTCACCATGTTCGGCCAGATGGGCTCTGCTGCAGATCCCCACCGGGCACTGCACGTCTTCCCCACGTCCACAGAGCTCACCCTCTCACCTTCTCCAAGTCCGCTCAAGTGCCACTTCTCAGTGAACGCCCAGTCCTATCCATGACCCCAAAGCTCCCCCAGCCGGTGTCATTTCCCTCCATGTACCTACAGTTCACTCCATCACCACCTGCAGGACAAGCTATGTACAGGTCACGCATCTGCACACCATTCTAGGACCGTGTGACAGGGCAAACCACCCAGGAGAAGGTTCCATCCACGTAACGACCAGGACATGTCCAGAACCACAGCTGGAACTGGGCACTCAGACCCCTCCCAGAAGCACCACTGCTAAACACTGGGCAGACACCCAGCACATGCCCAGCCAGCAGGTGCACCCAGGTCCACATGTTCAGTCTCGGGGAAGCAAATGCCATCTGACCGCACCAAGCAGGTGGCACTATCACCACTGTGACACCAAAGCACCTGCCACATGGGCCACACGACATTGCCTGGAGAACAAGCACAGAGGCACTGCAAAGGAAGAGAGGCCATCCTAGAACGCTCTGTCCCCTGTGGCAGCCGCTGGCCATGTGCAGTTGTCAAGCACTTAGTGTCAGTGTCAAATTGGCCTGGATTTAATGCAACATAGATACAAAATGCACACGGGTGTGGAAGACTCACACCAAAAACAACAATACAATATAATTGAGGCATTTTGCATATGTGTTAGCATAACTTTGGAAATACTGAATTAAATAAAACACACTAATATCAGCTTCACCCATTTCCTTTTTTTTTTTTTTTTTTAGTGTGGTGATTAGAAAATGTAAAACTACACACAGAGCTGGCAATGGTGGCAGCCGGTGTATTCCACTGGCCGGAGGTAGTCAGTGTGGTTCCCACAAACAAAGAGATGGCTTTAAGTGCAAGGTGGGTAGGAGGACAGAGGTGTCCGCTCAGATCTTTTGCCCACTTTTGCACTGGGTTGTTCTGGACTGTTAAGTTTTAAGAGTTCTATGTCTATTTTGGATACAGGTACCTTATCAGCTCTGCTTTTCATACATTTTCTCCCCTTCAGTGGCCTGTTTTCTCAGTCTTAATCTAAAGGTATTTGGTACACGGTGATTGGAGAAATCTGTCTGATGTAGTCCTTCTAAAGAACCTGGTAAACTGGTCAAGTCACGCAAGCTCAGTTGTCAGGAAAATGGGCAAAACTCACAGGATGACTGTGTTGACTACACACTACACACAAATATTTGTACACACAACTGAAGAGTGGGATGAATGTAGTAATTACATCCTACACACAGGCTGGGGATTTAGTTCAGCAGCAAAGCGCCTGCCTGGCAAGTGCAAGGTCGTGAGTTCGATTCCTGGTACCGGAAGAAAAACAAACAAACAAACAAACAAACATCCTACACACAAATATCTGTACATGCAACTGCAGAGTGGGCTTATGGTGATGATTACACACTACACACAAATATCTGCAAACACAACTGCAGAGTGGGCTGACTGTGATGACCAGACATTATGCATGAATATCCGTACACGTGACCACGGACTTACCTGTGTGTGGCAGTGCCCAGCATGGTACTGACACATGGCAGATGTCCCATCCACACAATAACGATTACACCTTCAAGGTACTCCCCGACTTGCAAGAATACATCCCATCCTGGTGCCAGCTGTGCTTCCGAATGCCATTTTCCTGGCTCTACCTCAAGGTTGCTGGTAGCCAAGAGGGGCAGTGGTGCTCAGGTGGGCAGTTAGGAAGTGAAGCATTACTACTTCCAGGATGCTGTGAAATGGGTCAACAGGCATGTAAACTCTCACCTGAGGCACAAAACTTTGAAACGAGGGAAATTTGTGCCACACCTCACCAACAACATCCAAACTTGAACATGTACTGAGGAACCTAAAACAGCCTACCATCTTCAAAAACAAGTCCTTTGAGCTGGGTGTGGTGGTACACACCGATAATCTCAGCATTCTGGCAGGCTGATCACTACTTCAAACGCAGCCTGGCAACTTAGTGACTTAGCAAGACCCTCTCTCACTATAAATTTTAAAAAGGGCTGGGATGCAGCTCAGTGCAAAATCCCTTAGTTCAGTCCCCATTAACACACACACACACACACACACACACACACAAGCCTCGGTCCTTTGGGGGCTATGAGGGAGGGGTCACATATTGTGTGATTTCTTTTATATAAAACTATATGAAATGCCCAGAATGTGTAAAAGTGGACAGTAAATCATTATTGCCAGGAGTCAGGGAAGCCAAGGTCACTGCAAAGGGGTACCGGGTTTTGGAGGAAATGACAAAAACATTCTAAAATTGACTATGATAATATCTGCACAGCTCTGCATACACTGAAAACTATGGAATTGTATACTTCAACAGGCAAAGTACATGGTAGGTGAAGATTTCTCAATAAAGCTATTGTTTTAAAAAATGAGAAATATAAAAGTCTATAGGTTCTTCCTAAAAAAGAAAAAAAAAGTGGCTCAACATAGCAGTCACATATCCAGCGGCACACACTAGTAAGCACCTACTGAGGACAGCTGGTGCCAGGGGCTGGAAGCACAGAGACACACAGGACACCGCCCACTCGGAGGAAATCGCTGGTCCTCTTTTTGTGCCAGACCGAACTCTGCCTGGCAACTCTGCATGGTCATGTATTTTTGGAACCAATTCCAAATTGGAAGGTTACTCTAGCCTCATTCTTGTAAAGGAAAACGACACCCAGTTCCCATCTCAGCAGCAGGCAGAACCACTGGGATTGAATCCTCTAGCTGCCGCCATCCTTGGAATATTGCTGGGCTTCCATCCACATAGGAGTTCTCACAGAGAGAACTGGAAAATAGGGGTTCCACGGGGCTGAATGGACTAAACCAGGACAGACCAGCACCTGGGGCAACAGGGAGGCCGCTACGGCTCTGCCACCAGCCCATGACCCTGCTGATGCTGGAGCGAACGCTCAATCCTCAGCCAAGAGAGCTGACCGCCCCTGAGGCTTCCCAGCCCGGGCCAGAACAAATACCCAGCAAGCAGGAAGGAAGCACGGACCACACCTGCAAGACCCATATTTGCCCACCGAATTCATGTCTACAAAAGCTAACGCCCAGACTCTCGGAAGGGTGAAGAGTGGGCATACAAGTGGGTGAAGGCTTCCCACCCCCCAAAATCATTATCAGACATTTGTCCTACAGAAAATGCCAAGAATATATGCAAATTCAGTTATAAATGAAATTTCCAGGATCAGTGTTTGACACAAAAAAACAGGAAAATTACGTAACAACAGGTTGGTTTAAAAAATAAGATGGAAAACTATAGTCATTAAAACAACACAGAGGACATGGATTTGCTAGAAGATTTTCACAACTGAAAAGAACCTAAGTATTCAGCATCAAAAGGAGGGGCCTATCCTGTCCTTGTTTAATGAAGCTATTCACAGCGCTGAAAATAAAGCTACTAGCTGGGTGTGGGGATGCACGCCGGTAACCCCAGCATTCTGGGAAACTGAGGCAGGAGGAGTGCAAATTTGTGCCCAACCTGGCCAACTTAGCAAGACCTTGCCTGAAAAATTTTTTTAAAAAAGAGCTAGGAATGTAGCTCAGTGAGAAAACCCTGGGTTCAATCCCTCTCCACAAAACATAAAAAATATATTTTTTAAATAAAAAAATAAACCTACTGCTATCTATATATAATCCTCACAGACAATATGCGGCACAGAGGAATAACACTCCACGCAGTGTCTTTTATGTCAAGACAGGTAAAATATATCTACTATAGGTTAATTATAAATTAAAAATTTCAAAATGGGAAAAAGCACAAGAATGATAACTATCACGTCACGATCTGCTTTCTCTAGGGAGGCGGGTATGCATGAGGACCTAACTGTATATTTTATTTCTTAAAATCAAAAAAGATCAAAAGCCTGTATCAGACATTATCCACGTTAAGAAAGCATATTTATTGCCTGTTGCTACTATAACCAGTTATACAAGCAGGGTAGCTTAAGCAATGCCTGCTGATTACCTTACAGCTCTGGGGGTCAGAAATCCAGCATGGTCTTGAATCAAGGTGTCAGCAGGACTGGTGGCCCTAGGAGACAACCAGTTCCCTTGACTTCCAGCTTCCAGCAACCACCTGCATTCCTAGGCTCATGGTCCCTTCCCCTATTTCGTTTTTTTTGTTTTGTTTTGTTACATTTTTGTCTTTTTCAGACAGGGTCTCACTATGCACTTCAGGCTGGCCTTGAACTCACTTTGTAGTCCAGGCTGGCCTCAAACTCACAGGGATTCTACTGCCTCAGCCTCCCGAGTGCTGGGATTACAGGTGAGTACCACCTTGCCCAGCTCTTCCTCTATTTTCAAAGCCACGGGGCACTGTCTTCCAATCTCTCCCTGTCCCCAGGCCTCCTGTCTCCTGATGCATTTAATCCACCTGCAAAATCCAGGATGATCTCCCCTCTCTAGATTCTTAACTTAATCCTACCTGCAGTCTCTCACCATAAAAGAGCACATATATAGTCACAGGTGCCTTGGATTAAAACAGGGACACCTCTGCAGTAGCAGCTAACTTTCACTGAGTGCACCGAGATATCCGTCTGGGGAGGCAGACACCCCAGTCACCCCATCTTCCAGATGGGCCCAATGAAGCTAAACAGCGCGTCCACACTCACAAGCACCGCAGGCAGCAGAGCCACGCTCTGAACTCAGGCTGTCAGAGCCTCTCAGGTGCAGAGGGCTTTGTCCTACTCTCTGTACCAATGATATCTAAATTAGCTCCTGACAATAAGATGGTCACAGGATAACACCGTGAAAAAGGCAGGTGAATAAAGCACATGGTGGAAGTCTGCTTTCTGTGAAACTGCATCTTCATCTTGCAAGAAAAGACCAGGAGGGGAAACATGTCACATACATCCCTCCGAGTAGAAAGCTAAGGGTTGTTTGCCTCACCCAGTTGTAGTTTTGTAGTTTTGTTTTTTTTTTGTTTGTTTTGCAATACTAAGGATTGAATCCAAGGCCTTCACACTGAACTACATCCCCATACCTTTTAAAAAAAGATTTTTTATTGATGTTGAGACAGAGTTTCGCTAAGTTACTAAATTTTCCAGGCTGGGCTCAAACTTGTGATTCTCCTGCCTCAGCCTCCCAAAATGCTAGGATTACAAGCACTGTCTACCACACTCAGCTCCAGTTGGAAGGAACTCATGTTGCCACTATAACGAGGGAGAAATAAGACTGGCTAAGAGCCACTATGCAGTTCAGGCTGGCCTTGAACTCACTTTATAGTCCAGGCTGGCCTCGAACTCACAGTGATCTTACTGCCTCAGCCTCCCAAGTGCAGTAGACAGCTCCCGATGCGTTCAAGGCCTGTCTTATTTCTCTGCACCTGGTCAGAGAAGTAAGACAGTTCTTATTTCTCTGTCATTATAGTAGCTGTCTTAGCCGGGAAAAACAAAGCCAAGGCAGGGGGACTTGCTCAAAGCGGATCTAACCAGGAAGCTGGCATAATATCTGCCCTCCTTCTTGCCACCCAGGGATCTGGGACCCTCTCCAGCCATCCTCCATGAAGGCTGCCTCCATGGGCCAAGGCTGGCACAAGGCCAGGGACAGCCCAGCATGGCTGGTTTGCTAGGGAGAGGACTCCAGCCAGTAGAATCCAGTCTGAGCAGGGGCCAGGAGGAAGCTGCAGGCCAGCACCTCAGCAGAACCCCAAATGCTGGGGCTGGTGGGTGGGGACCCGTACCTTCTCCTCCCCCTGCGTTCTGCGGGGTCTATCTTCCTGCTATTGTAATTTTGCTAGTTTCCATTCTACAAATTAGTAAGTTCCCATTTTTTTCTTTCTCAGCACACAATCCTTCACACACTTTGCCCCTCAAAACTCTTGCCCACCTGCAAACTTGTGCAAGAGGAAAGCAGCAACTCACAGACTGTCCCCACTGAGGCTCCCCCACTGAGACGGGGAGCCTCAAAAACCCAAGAAGGAAAGGAGCCAGCTGCCCCTCTACACAGCCCCAAGCCCAGGGTCCTGCCCCAGCGGGACATCTTGCTGCGGCCCGCAGTATAGCAGGAGGGGGACCCCCTTCGTGAGTGGGCTATACGTGGTTCCCTTCCATGTCCCAAGCAGGCACCCCCGCAACCTGGCTACTCATCACAGCAGCAGGACCGGAAGGCACGGGTAACGTGCGTTACAAACACTCACACTCTGAGCTGTGCTGAGAGAAGCTCTCCCGCTACCCCGCGTACACACAGGAAGTCCCCACCACACAAAGGCCAAGCAGACAGCCCAAGGTCACGCGGTCACAAGTTCGGGGCCTGGGACCTCGGTGTGTGGCTGAGGGGAAGGCTGTCTCAGGGATGCCGTCTTAACCCCAGATACTGCCATCGTTAGGGACATGGGGACGCTCATGTCCCGCTCCGCTGACCAGGTACTGAGGAGCACCTACCAGGCCCTGCCACCCAGCTCCCAAAGGCCTAGCCCCCAGTGGGGAAGGGCAAAGCCAGGACCTTCAGAATTCAACCCACGCTGCACAGCACCAAGCCTCCTCCAGGAGAGAGTGAGCCAGGTCATGGTGGTGGCCTGTTGTGCAGCAGTTTCCGTTCACAGGGAGACGCCTGGTACGGGTGTCCAGAAGCTCTTTCCAAAGGGGTTCCCTGAGGGCGCCTTCTAACAGGTCACCCACTACCGATGGGATTGTATAACCGTGTCCTGCTCCTGTGACTCAGGAGCCTCGGTGACAGTGACAGGGAGCCTGCCGTCCTGAGGCTGGGCACCGCTCAGAGACAGATGCCACCCTGGGGCCCGGCCTCTGGCTCTCCAGAGCAGGATGTGTCCTCAGGCCAGCTGCCTCTCTCTCCTTCTCTCCCTCAGGCAGCCAGGCAGGGGTGTGGCCTGGGACACCGAGTTCCCCAAACCCAGAGAGACTGTCTCCACATCCCACACCACGGGGCCCAGAGAGCAGAGCAACTGCGGTTTCAGAGAAGAGGCCGGGGGTGCATTTCTGATAAACAGGGGCCATGATACCCAGGTGGACACAGCCGCAGGGCTCAGCCAGGGCCTTTCTAAGGGATCCGATCCCCGACAGTGCCGCCGGGCCTGTGCTGTCATTCTTCTGTCTCACAGAGGTGGAACGGAGGCACAGATGGGTGATGTTTCCTGCCTCTGGCCACACTGCTAATAAATCAGGAAGCCAGGATTCAAACCTAGGCAGGCCGGCCCCACCGCCCCCATGCCTAACTGCTCTAACAGCCACGGCACCCCAGCCCAGGCCAAGGCCAACACAGCCAGGAGATAAGACGACCTTTGTCATAAAGCCGAAGCTTACCTGGGAGAGCCACAGCCAGACTCGGTGATGGCCGTGCCTGCCCTGCTACTCTCCAGCCCTTCTTAAAGGGGGCCTGTGGTCTGCCAGGGAGGCCACTAAAGCACCACACACTGGCACCTTGAGCAGTGGGGATGTTTTGTCACATAGTCTTGCACTGGTCTTAAAAGCAGCCAATCTACTTGTAAGGCCGAGGCAGGAAGCTTCCAAGTTCAAAGCTAGCCTGGACAACTTAATGAGACCTTGTCTCAAAAGTTTACAAAATAAAAAGGGCTGGAGATACAGCTCTGTGGCAGAGCACCCCTGGGTTTACTCTGCAGTAACATACACCCTGCAGCCAATACATGCACACACCTGACTGGAGCCTCTCTGACGCCGCTATCCTTAGACAGGCATGGTGATGTACCCCTGTAATCCCAGCACACTGGGAGGCTGAGGCAGGAGGACTGCAAATTTGAACCCAGCATGGGCAACTTAGCAACTTTAGTGAGACTCTGTTTTAAAATAAAAAGCAAAAGAAGGGGCGGGGATGCAGCTCAGTGTGAAAGCCCTGGGTTCAACCCCCAATACTGCAAGCACCCACCCTTGGGGAATCAAAACTGCAGGTGACAGGGATGCCATAGAAAGCAAAGGTACAGACAGAGGGGCCACGCTGGGTGGTGAGAGAAGACCAGACAGGGCAGGCGAGGCTGTTGATAGAGATGTCACACAGAGCTCTTGTCACAGAGAGAGGTCCTCAGTACTGAGAACCCGCCCCCTGCCCTTTCCCAGCAGTAACACTGCTCACTGTCCTTAGCTCCTACGAGACCCTAACCCTCACAATCCTCTGACCCCCCTTTTATTTCTTCAGTACAAGGGATTAAACCCAAGACCTTTGTGCTAAGCTACAGACCATCTGCCCACCCCTGCTTTTTTAGACAGTCTTTGAAGTCACTGAGTGACCCAGGCTGGGCTCAGACTTGCAATCTGCCTCAGCTTCCAGGAGTACTGGGATTATAGGTGTGTGCAGTCACACCCAGCTAGAGCACATCCCACACACACAGAAGGAATGAAAGTCTCTCGCTCCCATCCAGGCAGACAGCGTGGACGAGGCCGCAGGGCACTTCTCACTCAGGCACCGAGCAGAAGCGTCTCTGCGCTCACTTAGGAAAAGAGCGCTCCAGGGAGCAAGGGAATGAGCTCTGAGTGCAGCGCCAGTCCCTGGCCTTGGCACATCACCAGGTCCCCAGGACTCAGTCTCCTTATAACTGACGTAGGGATAATGCCCACTGCACAGGTTGCAATGGAGAGACAAAGAGCTGCTCAAGGGATATACTTACCCAGCCTTAAGCCGCAGCAAGCATTTGTTACAGGAGCTCCTGCCGACACCGTTGCTATTGCCATCACTACTACTACCCGGCAGGCAGGCCAAGAAGCAACAGGCATCTCCTGTGTTTGACAATCTCTGATTCATGGGCCACCACAATGGCCAAAAATCAGCAGGCCGAGAAAACTGGCCCAGGCGAAAGCAGGACCCTCCCGATGAAAGCCCATTCAGTGGCGATGAATGCAGGCCAAGCCCTCAAAGGTGCGGCTCCTCACCTAAGGACCCTACCTAGACCCACAAACAGGTGACGTTGTACCCAAGTCACATGCCAGGTCTCCCCAATGGACCAGATCCAAAGAGACACCAAGGCTCAGAACGGGCCCAGAGCCAGCCCTTTTCTACCTGGACACTGTTCAACTGGGGCCCTCAGAAAGGAATGCCACGTACACAACACATCCTGGCAGCAGCATGGCTCCTTCCCTGCCCTGGGGCCTCCTTAGCTCTGTCCAGAGGGCCAGAGGCAAGGAATCCAGCAGCACCTCACCAGGGCCCCTCGCTACTAGAGCTAAACAGCTGCGTGTCTAAGGCATGACCCCTGGCCCATGGCACTGGCGGGAGGGAAGGGGCTGGCGGGAGGTCTTCAGGTTACTGGGTGTGGGACCTCAACGGGAACCCAGCCCCTTCTTCCTCTCTCTTCACTCCCAAGCCCTGGCGAGTGGTTGGGCTCTACCCCACACCCCTGCTATGCTGCCCCACCACAAGCCCTAAATGATGGCGCCAGTGGATCAGAGAGGAAACCTCCAAGACTGGGAGCCAACATAAACCTTTTTGCTCTTTGTACATTGATTCTAAGGTATGTGTTATAGCAACATCGAGCTCACACCCTTGGGAAGGAAAGGGCACTGAAGACCAAATGGCAAGTGGCTCCGTCAGGATCCACATCAGCTCCAAGGTGGCCAGGCTTGGGACCCACACTTAGTTACTTCCTTCTTTCTGCTTGTATTTTATTAAGTTGCAACGATGTGATACTTCCCACATATAAAAAGCACATGAAATAAAATCCATTTAATTCTCACCCAGTAAGACAGAAACAACTATGATCTTAACTAACAGAGAAACTTAGGCACAAAGTAGTAAAGTAACTTGCTTCTGGTTGCACCTCCAGTAAGTGGCAGAGCAGAAATGGGATCCAAAACTCTGGTCTCAGAGTCTCCTCGTTCTGTGGCAACTTTACTTAGGTGGCCACCTGCAGGAGCCTCTACCCTGGATGTGCACTCCACCCCTCTCCACAAGGTCAGGTCCCTTTCCTTGAGCTGAGCTGGGCTGAGTGACCTCGGCTAGTGCAAATGACTTCCTGGAACCTCATAGGTTTGCACTGTCTGCCCCAGACCATGCCTGCTCAAGGGTCCACCTGAGCCCAGCATCCCAGCCACCACCACCAAGGAGCCACAGTCGTGAGTGAAGATCCCACAGCCTTCCAGACCCGATGACACCAGCTGAACACCACACATGACCTCAGACTAGGCCACAAAGAGCAGAAGAATCACCCAGCTGAGCCCTGACCAGATCTCTGACCATAAATCTACTCATCTGCCTTGCATGGCAGCCGTGGGTTCCATTCCAGGATGCCATCCCTGCTGGCCACCTGGAAAATCCCTCTCCCCAACTCTCCACCTTCAGCTCCTGCACTACGAGGCCTTGTCCAATTCCCTGCCAGGCCCCACCCCAGACAGATGCCAGCCCTTCCTGCTCCTCCCACACCCACAGCACCAACCATACAGTCTCATGGTGCCTGACTGTGTATCTGTCCCCCCTCTTTGCAGGCTCGTGCTCCATCCATCCTCCTCCTCCCTCTGCCTTAGCAGAGCCCAGCATCTAGTCTGATGGCAAAGACGGGCTGAACACAAGCAGTCCAGTTTACCAAGTGACTTTCCATACCTCTAAGTGAGCATATAGGGCCCTTCAGAGCAGTGTCTCACCTCCACACTGCTGGTGTTGTGTGTGTGACAGTTGCGTGCAGGGAGGGGCCACCCTGTGCCTTGCTGGACATACAGCAGTAGCCCAGCCTATCCACTCTTGCCCCAGTTTACCACATGGCTGCAGATATTGTCAAATGTTCCCCCAGATGGGGGACAAAATCACGGTGACTGAACAGATGGCTGTAACACCTGTGTGGTCACACAGCACCTGCCAAGTACCCCCAAACCACATGCCATGTGGCCCTCGGGGGTGCCTCTCCCCTGCATGCCACACAGTGACCAGCAAGTTCTTGCCGTAGCAGCGAGTTGCCCTAAAGCCGTCCCCCTTACAGCAGGAGGCCAGAAAGGAGACGCCAGCTGTCCCCACCCACGGCCTGCGGGCCTGCTCTCTCAGAGCAGTCAGAAGGAGATTCTCCCTGGATTGGGGACTGAACTCAAGCCCTTCACCCTGAGCTGCTACATCCCCAGCCCTTTTTTTATTGTGAGACAGGTTCTGCCTAAAATGCTAAGTTGCCCAGGCTGGGCTCAAACTTGCAACTGTCCTGCCTCAGGCTTCCGAGATGCTGGGATTAGAGGCGTGCGCCACAATACCCAGCTGAGAGCACCCTTTCTGAGTCTTTACCTCAACACTGGCCTTTTCCATCACTCCATAAGCAACACCATCTCCAACAGGCCTTCCATAGCATGTTCAAAGTCACAAACCCAGTCACGGCGCCAACTTTCCAAACCTGTGCACGGTCCCCACTGCCTGCCAGAAACACCAGAAAAAGCTCAGACATGGAAACCAGACCTCAGATCCCTATGTGAGAAGGACTCTATTCAGCAGCAGCAGCAGCAAAACTCAGAACAGCAGCTGCACCCCTCATCTGAGCACCCTCGGGTGCCACGGCCCACACTGAGCCCCTTTGTGATAACCTCGTGGGGTGGGCACGGATGTTGCACCCATTTACAAACAAGGAAATGGAAGCTTCCGCAAGGGGAGGTCACCAGCCAAGGTCACAGGGCAAATCCAAGACTGCTGGGAGTTGAGCCCCACCTGCCGGGACCTAATCAACAACCCGGGCTCCCTGAGGGTCCCAGTGTCATTCACTCACTGCTGTACCTCTGGTACCTCGGACAGAGCCCGACAGCCAGGCATTCAAATGGGGGAGGGCAAAAGACAGCAGGGAAAGGGGGAAGAGGGAGGGAGGGAGCGGTGGAACTGAAACCCGCTGGTTATCAGGCTCATGGGCACTCCCAGGAGGAAGAGGAAATTACGAGTCTCCTCCCCGGGGCAGGTGGAATAGAATCAACTGACTTTGCCTAAGGGCTGGGGAGAACTACAGTACAGGTCAAGGGTTACAAGCCAACACCTTGTACCGGTCAGAATGAGTTTCCGCAGAAAATTTCAGGTGTTTCTGATGGTCGCCAGGTTTGGGACCCTCAGGTCAGGGGGAGCAAGGACCTGCTGTCCACTCGAGATGCGGCACAGCTGTATCTGACACCAGCGCTGGTCTTCCCCCTGCAGCCCTACCCGAGCTGCGACAGTTCTGGGCCACCTGGGAGGTGGATGAGAGGAACACAGTGATATGGGGGGTGGATGGCTGCGTCCGCATACAGGCATTTGCAAGCCTGGCTTCCAGGTCCCTGTCACCTGGGACCTGCCAGCTCGGGGCCAGAAGAAACCTCTGGGAAAGCTGTTTGTGTCGCTCAGGATGAGATCAGTTGGTGGAGAATGAGGCCAGGCTCCCCGGATCTCTGCTTGCATGGCTGACTGCAGAACCCACACTCAGCAAGTGGGGAGACTGGGGAACAGCCTGGTCAGACCTAGCACATTCTTCTGTGGGGTGCTGTCACACCTGCCCTTCAAAGGTACAATACGCTGCGCTCTTGCTCAGAAATACATCTCCTAAGCAGTGGTCCTTTGGGTACACTCACAGGTGTGCATAAAGTCTAACCCCAGGATGACCCTCCAGCACTACTGGTGGGAAGGTAAGTTGGGCAGCCTCATTGGAAAGCAGGCTGGCAGCTCCTAAAATGATTGCACAACATGGCTGGGCATGGTGGCGCATGCCTATCATCCCAGTACTTGGGAGGCTGAGGCAGGAGGATTGCTGCAATTTCAAGACCAGCCTAGGGCATATAGCGAGTTCAAGGCCAGCCTGAACTACACAGCAAGACCTTGTCTCACACACACAAAAAAAACTAAATAAATACATACATAAAATGATCACACAGAGTTGGCACAGAACCCAGCAATGCCATGGCATACACCCAAAAGAAACAAAAACATTCAAATGTGTCATACTCATAGACCAACTCCCTACGACAAAGGTAATCTTTACATACTGCAAACATGTACTAATAAGAATTTACAAATCAAACACGAAAGGAATAAAGACATACACCCACCCAGAAGCTTATACACAAATATTCCCCCCAGCACTGCTCATATGAGCCAAAAGGCAGAAACAATCAGATGGCCATCAACGGATACATGGACAAATTATGGAATATTCTTATGCTGTGGTGTTATCTAGGAGTGAAACCCTGATACATGCTACAAGGTAGATAAACCTTGGAAACATTATGCTGTGAGGAAAAAAAAGCCATCAAAGGTCACACAGTGTAAGATTCCATCTGTGTGAAACACCGACTTTTGGAAACAGAAAGCAGATTAATGATGGCTTTAGGCTAGGGCCAGGGGGTCAGGGAGACAGATGGCTCAAAGGTACACGGTCCCTTCTTAAAGCTTCTCTCTCCTTAAAACTTCTACAGGTGAATGTGGTGGTGCTTGCCGTACTACACTAAGTCCCTGAAAGGAGGGTTTTAAATGGCCAGCTGCATGGTACGTCAATTACACCTCAACAAAACAGCTATTTTTAAAAAGAAATGAGAAGCATAGTTAGTGTAGCTAATGACCCAGACTGGGAAAGAGAAAGTCTACCTCTGAGTTAAACTGTTACACTGTGGCCAGCCACTGGGGCCGCCATGAAGGAATGTGATCATACTGATAAGCAGCCTCCCCCAAGGTAATGATTAAGTGAACAAAGCAATCAAGGTGCAGAAGTGTGCCGGAGTAGTTCCCATTCCTTCACACATATACACACTTACACCGGACCTTTCTGCAAGACAGAAGGGCCTGGTAATGACCTCGTCTCTAAGGCAGGAATGAGGAGCTGGAGAGAAAGACATTCATCTACAACTTGTTGGATGCCCTGACTCCGGAAAGCACATTTTAATTTTTCAATTGCAAACTAGTTAATAAAAGACACAAAGCAAGTCTATGCATCTGAAAGTTCCTTACACGCCCCTACTCTATTTGTTAAAAAGTCTCAAAAACCTCAGAAGCTAAGCCAACGGCCCGAGGGAGGCGGGGAAGGGGAGAAGTGGTGGTACCAGCACCCAGCACCAGGACCAAAACTTGACTTGAAAGCTGCAGCTCAGTGACAGCTCTCTGAACTTGGACCCAAAATGCAGGCCCATCGCCACTGCGGTGTGCAGAGAAACACAGCCAGCATTTGGCTACCATTAGCCCGTAGGGGGGCAGAGAGCAGACCAGCCAGCGGACCACAGGGTTCCTGGTCCTGGCAGACTACCACCTCCAAATTGGCAGACTCAAAGGGGCAACACTATAATGCTTTGTTGCTACAGGGCAAAGGCCCCAGTCCCACGCCTCTGGTTGTTTAGAACGCCCTAAGAACCAATGCATGCTGCAGCAGTTGGAACTGCCACCAGCAGGAAGATGAAAAGGTGCCGGGTCCCGCACACGCCCGGCGCTGAGGGTACTCACGGAAGCCCTCGATCTTGTCCGCGGTCTTGCTCCAGGCCACCTGCCTCGTCTCCATGATCACCTGGACGGTCCTGCGCTCAGGCGTGGACTTCCGGAAGCTGAACACTGTCATGACCGTCCCCAGCTCCAGGGCTCGCTTGATCTGGCTCTTCTCGTATTCCGGAAGGGCGTCCACGTTGACCATGGTGGTCATTGTCGGACACCCCGGGGAGGAGGAAGGAGTCAGGAGAAAGGAATGGGAGGCTGCAAGAGCAGAAGAGGGCAGCGGGTTGGTATGAAGCCACTGAGAGGGGTTAGTTAACAGGGTGAGGACGTCAGGCACCCAAATCCTGTCGCACACCCAGCAGGGTGAGTTTTAGCGGATGTCAACAGGACACAGAGGTTTAAATGGGGTCCGGGCTGGGGAGGAACCCCTGACCTTGGTGACCCTGCCGTTAGGCCAGCTTTGAATAACAAAATGACCACAGCGCTGGGAGGGACTCCTCTCCCCGGAGAATGTTTGAATAGCCAAAGTGGCCCGGGCTCTGCCTTGCCAGCGCCCTTCCATCTCTATCCTGCCTCGCTAACCATCGCTTTGCTCCCTAAGCAGAATCAGGCTGAGGAAAATAAAAGCAAAACCCCTTCAGAACGGGTCTGTGGAGCAGCTGATGGTGCTGGATGGAAATGAGCCAAAAGGGCGGGAAAGGTCCAGACCCAGCAGTCTCAAGCTCAAGTGCCAGGTCCCAGCGGGCAGCGGCCCTGGGTGGGCAGCTTGGCCTCCCCTTTGCCCGCTCCTCCCAGGGTCTCTGCTCACTGGTCTCCCCGCTCTGGCCCGATTCTGTTCCATTCTCCGTCTGGAGATGGTCTGAGCACACAAACAAATCACGCTGCCTTCCTGCTGAAGACCCTGCTGGAGCGCCCTGGACCTTCCTCTCGTGGTCCTGCCCCTGCTCACAGCTTCTGCCCCAAGGTGGCAGCAAGGACAAAGAGCTCCACAGGACCTGCAGCTGGGCCCCCAGGGCTGCCTCACCGGCCAGCTGCAGCCACTACAAGAAGTCACTCGGGCTGAGTCTGGTGGCACACGCCTATAATCCCAGCATGCAGGAGGCTGAAGCAGGAAGATCGCCATGAGTTCAAGGGCAGGCTGAACTACATAGCAAGACCCGGTCTTAAAAAAACAAAAGAGAGACTGGGGATATAGCTCAGTGGTTACAGCACCTGCCTGGCAAATGCAAGGTCCTGAGTTCAATTCCCACCACAGGCGCGCGCACACACACACAAAAAAAAATTCACCCAAACCCTCCAGCCCTCTTTCCATTCACATGAAAGCAATGTTACCAACTCCTAAAGTTGTTCTGAGGACTAAACAGGATACTATATCGGGCCCTTAACACAATAATACACAGTGAGGCGCTCCTTGGACTGACCCATCATGACTATTACGGTCAATTGTTCTGTGTGCCCCTCCTCTTACTCTGAACCCCCCAAGGTTACAAAGTAGCTCTTGGAGGGGTTTCCCTTGCAAAGACCAGGGAGCCTCCAGCCTGTTCAGCCTCCCCTAAGTTGCTCAAAAGCTGGGCCTTAGTTTCCTTCCTTATACAATGGGAGTGAAGTGCCCTGCACTAGGTACTGAAAGCTACAGTATGTATGACCCTACCTCAGCCTTTAGCAGGGCTTCCCCGATCACTCCCAGGCAGCTGGTACGGGCATAAATCGAGTGTCAACTCTGCCAGGTAGAGCTGGGGGCTTGTATGCAAATCAGGGGCAGGGAGGAGGCAGGCCTTGCCCTTTGCCCCTTCCTTCCTCCATGCAGGCTAGCAGTGGGCGAACGTCGCTAATGACACCTGCTCTCTCCCTGCTGGGAAGAGGACCTGACAGTCCCAGTGTGGAGGTGAGGGCAGCAGCTGGGGCCGAGGGAGCAGTGAAGCCACCTCGGAATGGGCCTGAGAGGGCGCTGAGCTCAGGAGCTCAGAAGCTTCCAGGAAGAGGAGGAGGAGGAAGTACCCGACCCCAGTCTGCAAAGAGAACCAGGCAGGAGGGAGCAGGGTGCAGCCTGAGCGAAGGCCGGGAGGCAAGACAGGCAGTGTGTGTGTGCAGCATGTGGCCGAGTGTGAAGGCATCGCCTAGGGACAGGCCTGACACGGTCTCACCCAGGATGCCAGGAAGAAGGCGGTACCCTGGTCCGCTCTTTCTGGGAAGCAGCTCCTAATCGGGCTCCACTGGCTCTACCAGGATGCTGATCTCATCAACTCAATGAGAAAGGCCCGAGAGGAAAGTAAAGTCCTGAGAGGTGAACTTACTGGGTCAAAGTCACACAGAGCTGGATCTTTCTCAGGGCCAGCACCCAGGCTTCGGCAGCCCCTGCCTCTTCCAAGAGACAGCAAGGGACATGTCCAAGGTCACACAGCCAGGAAGTGGCAGGACTGGGATCCGAACCTGGTCTGGACACTGGCGCTGTGCACTGTGGTGCCTGCCTTGTTGCGGTTTGTGTCTGCAAGTCCCCCCCAAATCCTCACGCAGTCATGGGGCGGGATTCTAGATTTATGATTGATTCATGGTCCAAGGTTGGAATTATAGATGAGAGCGCTACCCCTGCCCTGGGGCGGGTAGTTTGCATACAGCGTAAGGGAGGGAAAGTGGCTGCCTGCCGCTGCATCTCCATTTTGCTCTTGCTGCCTTTGCTGTTTTCTGCCACCATGAACGTTTGCCCTCTGCCATGTGCCACTCTGCCTCGGAGCCAGCCAAGTATGGACTGAAACCTCCACAAACTATGAGTTAAATAAACCTTTCCTTCCTTAGTTTTGGGCGTTGGGTATTTTGTCTCAGCAACGACAGAAAAGTATCTAAGACACTGCCCCAGCCACCTGTCACTGGCCCCCCCACCTGGTGCCAAGGGCAGCCCAAGCAGGTTGAAAGCAGGAAACAGCAGCCGCTGCGCAACACCTGCCTCGCAACACCTGCCTCGCAACACCTGCCGTGAAACAAAAACCAGGACGAGGCACTCAGGTCCTCGTGCTTTCCAACTGGCTCAGGGACTCTGGGCTCCACCATCCAATCCCAGCCAGCTCCTCACTTTGTGAAGTTCAGCACCTACAGCAAGGTGGCCTCAGGGCCCTGAGCCCAGGGCAGGGCGCCAGCCATCACGGCAACCTCCACATTGCTTCTGCTTTTTCTCGTCAGAAATGAAATAGCCTCAAAATTCCTTCTTTGTTTCTGTTTCTCATCCTCAAAGGGTAACTTTGTAAAATGACTTGTGGTGTCAATACAACCACAGCTGGGATGTAATGAGCAACTTTTGTCCTTTTTTTACATTTCATGTCGTTTACTTTAAAATGAAGTTGATACACAAGAGCCGCAAACCAGGAAATAAAGAGTTCTCCTCCTGAGTGCTTGCAGACATACAGGGCAAAACAGGACACAGTTCTGTTAAAACTCGGCAGAGCTGAACCCTGAGCAGAGCCCCCCACAACACAGCTGCTGTGTCTTACACCCCAGCACCCCAGCAGTACACACATTTTTTTCACTGAAGGAACCCAGCAGTGTAGACAGGAAGTAGTATGAATTGGTTCAAGTTTGTTTGGGGACAACTTGTGAGCATCTTTTAAAATGTACAACTCACTGTGGTGCATACACCTGTAATCCCTGCGCTAGGGAGGCTGAGGCAGGATAATCACAGTGAGTTCCAGACCAGCCTGAGCTATATAGTGCATTCAAAACCAGTCTAAACTACAAAATGATACCCTGTCTCAAAAAAAAAAAAAAAAAGGCAGGAGGGATGACTGGGGATTTAGCTCAGTGGCACAGCGTCTGCCTGGCAAGCCTGAGGTCCTGAGTTCGATTCCCAGTGCACAAAAAACAAACAAACAAAAATGTAAGATATGCATACGCTTTGATCCGGCAAGCACAAAGAGCCACGCACAAAAATGTTCACATAAGCATGACTTGTAACATAAAAACTGCCTACCAGTTGGGGAGGGCCTAAATAAACAAGGGAACATGCGTATGAACAAATGCTTGGGAGCTACAAAAAGAATAAGGACGACTGACAATTTGATCTGCAAAGATTCATAGCTCTTCGATGAAAAAAGCTGCAAACCGCTGAGTGTAATCGATCGCATTTTTGTAAGGCTCTCTGTTTACAAAGCCAGGAGCTTGCGGACCACCGGAGGCTGGGAGCCGGCCCAGGAGATGACTTGACTCTATGAATGGATGTGGTGACGTGGATAAGCTTCTCTTCTTCGTGTTTTCACTCTTTTCTAAATTAAGAAACCTTCCCCAAAGTTCTCTCCCCTGCAGTTTCCCACGGGCTCCACCTAGGGAGTGCAGAGGGGCTCTGCAGGGGTCCACGTGCGCAGCTTTGCAGGGGCAGCACCCGGGCTGCGCGGACTCACCATGCCGGGTAATGAGTCTCCCCGGCGCCGCTATCCTGAAGCACCTGCGACTTTGCAATGGGGAGTCACTGTCTGGGGCCGGCGTGGACCCCCAAATTCTGTAAGGCCTCGCTTTAGAACTGAAACTAAGGACAAGGGCCTGTGCCCACGGAAGGGCCCAAAGCGGACCGTGGAGACCTCGGGGGCTCCCTTTCTACGGCCGGGCCCGGTTCTCAAGCCGCCAGGAAAGGGAGGGGGCGATGCGGCACCCAGGGGGGAAACCCAGACGGGGGTGGGGGTCTGCATCGTGCCCGGGGTCGCCCAGGGTCACACAGACGGAAGTAAAATTCAAGTTAGGGTCCTGACTGAGGCGGCCACCTGCTTCCCCGCGCCTTGTCACCCCGCAGCCCAGCAGCGTCTCGCTCCGCTGAGAGCAGGTGCTGAAAGGGCCTGACCCCAACGTCTGCAGGACGCCGAGCCCCACCTCCCTGCCCAGGCCGGGCCCATCGCTCCCCAGAGCTTCCTATAGGGCTGAAGACGAGAGGGGGTTGTCCTCTTGGGGTTCCCGAACGCGACCAGGAAAACGCAGGGCGTGCGCGCGGCTCGAGCGTGCCGTTGGGGGGCACGAACTCCTGAGCCCCCGGGGTCTGCGGAGGAACGGCCGCGCCCGCCGCCCCCCACGCCGCCGCCACCTGTGTGGACGGGAAGTGCCGTCCCCAGCGTCCCCAGGGCCAGCGCCGCCACCGGCGGCGGGGACGGGCCAGCGCACGCGGACCCCAGGGCGCCAGCTCCCTAACCCGGAGCCACCCGACCCTGCCCGATCCCATTCAAACCCGGGGCCACAAACGGCTCAGCCCCGCGACGCGGTGCCGCCCAGGGTGAGAAAGCGGCGGGCGGCTGGGCGGAGACCCACGGCGCCCCGACCCGGGACCCAGGCCCGGAGCCCGACGGCGCCCACCCCGCCCGCCCAGCCGCCCTGGCTGCTTTCAGGCGCGGGTCCCCAGGGCGCGGGTCCCCGGAGCGCGGATCCCCAGGGCCCCGCCTGCGCCCTCGCCCGCCTCCCCTCACCTGCCCGCGCCAAGATCGGGCTCGGGTCCCCGCGCAGCGCCCCCTCCGGGTTCTGGCTCCGGCTCTGGCTCCGAGCGCACCCTGCGCAGCCGGAGCTACTTCTGCTTCGCAGTGGCCGCGCCACGTGATCCGGGACACCGCCCCCTCCCGCCCGGCGCGTTCACCCCCGCCCCGCCTGGAGCCCCGCCTGGAGCCCCGCCCACGCCGGGCGCTGAGCGGGGACCCGCCCGATGCCGCTTGGCCAGGTGACAGGCACTAATGGGACGCCTACTGTGTACAGGGGTTTGTGTGCATTGATTGCACGCCTCACAGTTACCCGCCCAACGCCTGTTCCTGGCATTTGAAGTCCATCTGTGCTGGACCCCGGCCACCTCTTATTACCTTAGGCGAACACTTCTGTACCGCAGCCTCCCTCTCTCGTTCTGCAAAATGTGATCAAAACATCGCCAACCCCAAAAGAACAAAGAACGTCGCACAATAATTGACGCCCCCTTCCTGGGAAGAATGTAAAATGCTCTTTAGGCTAAAATACCTCCTTCCATTCTGGAGTTTCATGAAGCGACTTTACTCTGACCCTTCGCACGAGTCTTTGATGGATGCTATCTTTGTTGTGACTGCGGCCTGCTTTCAGAGTCACCTCGGAGATGTCCCAGCACTTCAGTGTCGCTTCTGGTTTTGTTGTTTTGGTTTGCTTTTGTTTCGGATGCTTGTTTTTGCAGTAATGGGGCTTGAACCCAGAGCCTTTCCGCTGAGCTACATCCTCAGCCCTTTTTAAATTTTTTACTTTGAGACAGGGTCTGGGTAAGTCCCCAAGTTGCCTAGGCTTAGCTTGAACTTGTGATCTCCCTACCTCAGCCTCCCAGAGTGCTGAGAGGACAGCCAATATGCCGCCACACTTGGCTAGTTTGGGCAGGGTTTTCTGTCTGTGTTCTGTTTTTTGGAGACAAGGTCTCACTGTGTAGTCCAAGCTGGCCTTAAGCTCACCCTGTTGCCCAGGCTGGCCTCAGACCCACGGTGACATTCCTGCCTCAACCTCCCCAGTGTCACTTCTACGGCATATTTGGATCTAGGAGTGTCACTCTTGCCGTAAACGCTGTGAGCAAAGCCACAGGATCTGTTTGCTGTGATCTCACACCTGTCAGTCCCAGGGACGGAGGGCGCCAGTGCCACCCAACACCAATCCTGACTGCTGTTTGTAAGGGGCCCAGAGAGACTTATGACATCAGCAGCTCCACACCGTGGAGCTGCTGTCCCTGGACTAAATGACCAAGGAATCCAATTTCTTTGCCTTGTTTTGTTTTTTTTTTTAACTTCAATTTGTATTTATTTCAATTGATCTTTGCAAGCTTCTCTTTTGGTACATGTTGTGCCATGTACATAATACATCAGGACAGCCACACACATATAATTTATTATTACCAACCCTACGTGGATATTAGGAGTAGGTCAAACCTCTTGCTGACAAAAGAGACAGTGTGGGACTGGCCGACAGCATCCCTTTAGGAAGCCCTGGCTCCACACAGCCTGTCTCACAGACGCAGGTTCTGGCTGGAATTTTCTCTGTTCCATGGGAATCAAACAAGAAAAGAACACTTGAGCTGGTCTTGGTGGTACACACCTGTAATCCCAGCAGTCTGGGAGGCTGAGGCAAGAGGATCACAATTTTGAGCCCAGCCTGGGCAATTTACGGACATGGTAAGACCCTGTCTCAAAAAGTGGGGAGGATGTAGCTCAGTGTGAAAGCCTTGGGTTTGATACCTAGCACTACAGAAAGGATAAAAGGTAGGGAGGGAGGGATATGCTTCAGTTTCAAGAATTCTTGTTTTCCTCTGCGAACTGGAACCCACAGCATTTCTGGGGTGAAAGTGTCCGAGTGTAGGAGGTGATAGGCATACAGACAGCAGTTTGCTTTGTTCCTTTTTCATATTTTGGATTCCTTTTTGCCTCGTTTTTTAACTGACCGTGCCCTTTTCCCCTCGAGGAATATCTAAAGGAATCCAGAGCCATGAATGAGAGCGTTCGGGTCTCTGTCTGTTCCTCAAACTTCCATTCGGTAGTTTCAAATAAAAGTAACTGAGATGCCAGCCCGGGCCTGCGAGGACTAGGAAATGAAATGATGCTACATGTCAGGGCCAACTGCACCACGCGTAGAGGCCCTGCCAGCCGCCAGTGGTCCTAGGGCTCCGGGTGCCCCTGTCCGTGGGGGGTGGCAGCAGGACTTGACTGGGCCGGGATGGTGCCAGGGCCCACAGGCACCGGCCCGGGTGCCAGCACTAGCAGGAGAAGTACTTTTGGAACCGCTCGGCACCGATTCATGAATGGGTCAGGAAGTGACCTCAAAGGGTGGAGGGAACTTTCTTTTCCTTTTCCTATAAAAAAAAAGAAGGGGAGAGGAGAACCTGAAAGAAGCGTCTTTTCGTCAGCAGGAGCTTGCCCTGCGCCGGCCCCTCACCCGTGTGCAGGTGCCACGCACTTGCTCCCCGAGCCCCCCTTCTCCCTGCCAGCAGGCCTCGTGCACTGGACCCCATGCCCACCTCCTCCTCTGAGAATGGTGTGACGCTGGCACCAACATCCAAGGTGCTGGGAGGACCAAGGAGATCTGGGTGCGGTGCCCGCCGCAGCCCGGGACAGGCACTTCTCATACTGCTCCTGCCCTGAGCCTCGGCCCGGAGATGCGGGCCTTCCAGCTGCAGGTCCCAGCTCTGCCCTTCCTAAGCTGTGTGACCCAGAGCTGTCCCGTGAGCCTCTCTGAACCCCCTGATCTCCTCATCAGAGACCAACCTGCGGAAGACCCAGAAGCAGCAGAGCTTTAGAGGCAAAGAAGCTAAGGGGTTGCCAAGGAGCGAGCGAGGGGTGTGTGGGCACTGCGGTGGGTAAGGGGGTGGGGGTCTCTCTTTGGGGCAGCAAAAATGTTCTAAAATTGATCACAGTGGTGACTGAACCGCTCCTTGTGCTAAAACCACTGGACTGTACAGTTGAGAGGGGTGAATTATATGGGATTTGGGATTTGGGTGTTTTTTTTTTTTTTTTTTTCTGTTTGTTTTTGGTTTGTTTTGTTCGTGCCAGGCAAGCACTTTACCACTGAGCCGCAAACCCAGCCCAACAAAGCTGTTTTTTTTAAATTCCTTCCTTAAGCTAGGCGTGGTGGCACATGCTTGTAATTTTAACACTCGAGAGGCTGAGGCAGGAGAATCACCATGAGTTCAAACCCAGTCTGGGCTATATAGTGAGACCCTGCCTAAAAACAAATACACACATGCATGTAAAATTCTCCCTAACAACCCTGTTTAAAAGCTTGGAGACTGCAGGTCCCACAGAGCACACATGCAGGTTAGCAACAATGGCTCAGCACAGTCATCATTGTTGGGGTGGTGGGGTCCCACGGGGGGCTTTCATACCAGGGCCTCCTCCCCACCACCAAAGGCTGAGGCTGCCGCCCTGGCCAGGGACCTTCCCCAACCTTTCCCTACCCCTCGGCCTGCACTCCCCAGCCACCCCCGAGAGCCCTGAGGCTGGTTTCCTTTGCCTCCATTGCTCAGTGGCTGTCAGAGCCTTGGGGACAGCTGGAGTCCCGGACAGCTGGTGGGCAGACATCTCACCCTGAATGGCGGAGAGACCCCTCCACCTCTGAAGCCTGGGCTGCTTTGAAGAGCCTTTAAATCTAGGGCTTTTCTTTGAGTTTCTCAAGCCTGGCGTCCTGCTGGGGCTTATTAATTCATTCAACAAACACTTGCTGAGTCAAAGTCCCGCTGCATTAGGGACTTGTGCGGTGCTCCGGTATTGGGCCGGCCTGGTTCCTACCTGAGTTCTACCACTCACCGTCCACATGGCCCTGGACAGTTTTTGACCTCTGTAAGCCTCCCTCCCTGTGTGGGTACACAGGGCCACCCGCGTGGAGGACGTCCGGCGGATGGTGTTTTGGGCCTCAGTGCCATTCTTGGGTAAGCAGACCCAGGGGCTGACCCCACCGTCAGCACACAGACTTGCTACCCTGGGAACGGGCAGCGTCTCGGCCTCTGCCAAGCTCGACTTGGGGCAGAATCGAGAGAGCTGACGCCAGGTATGGTGGTGCAGGCCTGGAATCCGAGCACTAAGGCAGGCTGAGGCAGGAGGGTTTTGAGTCTGGCCTGGGATACTTATTGACTTAGCAAGACCCTGTCTCAAAATAAAATAAATAAATAAATAAAATGAAAAAGGTCTGAGTTTGTAGCTTAGGGTGAAGACCCTGGGTTACATCCCCATCGCTGGGGTGGGGGTGGGGGATCAAGAGATTGGCTTGAAATGGAAGGTGATCACAGCCATTAGCATCTGGAAATCAAGTCGGCTGAGGGTGCCCTGGATGTCCGGAGCCCCTGCCCAATTTGCTGCAGAGGGAACTCCGGAACAAGGAGCTTTTCCCAGGGCCCTGGCGAACCCTGCCTGCTTCGTTGGCCAGCATTGGGTCAGGAGCCCGTTTTCAGCCTTGGCTGCTCTCAAGGAAATGGGTTCTATGCCTGGTGGATGCTGGGTATGGACCAGCATCCCCGAGTCACACAGGGGCACCCAAGGGTATGCGGGTCAGCTGGGGCAAGGGGAACTGATGTCGCCCTGACCCGCCCTCAGGGTCCTGCCGGTGTCTCGGAGCTACCTGAGGTGGGGAGCTCCGAGAAAGCAGTCTCCTTGGTTCCTGCCATCCTCCAGCAAGCCTCCTTACTCCGCGCTGCCATTCATTCAAGAAACACTGAGCCCTTCCCTGATCTAGGTCCTAAGCCGGCTGGAACAACTTACCACACACTTGGTGACTTTTAACAACCCAAAATGAATCTTCTCACCTCTCCTGAGGCCAGAAGTCTGCAGTCATGGTGCCCCGGGGTTGGCTCCTCCTGGAGGTCCTGGAGGGATCTGTTCTGTGCCTGCTGCCAGAGCCCAGCAGCCCTTGGGTTGTGGCCACCTCGCTCCAATCACTGCTTCTGTCTGCACACCGCCACCTTTCTCTGGGCTCTGCCCCCGGCATCTCTCCTTTCTCCGACATGGAAACCCACCCTCATCCTCAGATCTTGGCCCAACCTGAGTCCTGGGTGATCACACACTGAGGTCCTAAGCTCAGTCCATCCTCAAGGCCCCTGCTTCCAGGAGAGGCCACACTGACAGTTGTGGGGGTTTGGGCTTAGATCTCAGGGAGGCCATGCTGCCCCTGTGTCCTGCCCCTGGACGAGGTGCACAGGACGAGGAAGCAGCAGACAGGAAGAGGCCAGGCCAGCACAGCCTGGCACAGGCTGAGCGTGCAGAGAGAACCTAAGGGCTGCTCTGCCCCGTGAGCTGAGAAGGCCAGGAGAGGAGGTAAGCGGGTCTTGGGGGCTTTGCTTTGTTTGTTCTGTGGTGCTGGGATCGAGCCCAGGCCCTCTGCACAGCTGGGAAGCATTCTACCAGTGAGCAACACCCCCGGCCGAGAACTGAATCTAGAAAGATGAACAAGAGCACTGGATAGAGAGAAGCTTCATGAGAAACAGGACGGGGCAGCCGGCTGTGGTGGCACACGCCTGTGATCCAGCGCTGGGGGAGGCTGAGGCACAAGGATAGCCATGGGTGCGAGGCCGGCCTGGGCCACATAGCAAGTTCAACATGCGCCTGCACTCCACAGCAAGACCTTGTCTCAAAATACCAAATAATAAAAGTGGAAGCTTTTCAGTTTATCAAAATCAGCAACCTCACTGATTCCCCATGCATCCTGGGACCCTTCGGGTAGTGAACGCCCTTCGTCCTTACCCTGAGGTGGGAAGGCTCAGTGGTTTTCATGTC